>NC_091980.1:128134981-128496294 GCF_044704955.1 Pristiophorus japonicus
CCCCACATCAGGCTGTCTGCTTTTAGTGACAGCTCATGCATGCGTCTGTGAAAGGGTTTTAATTCCTTGGGGCAGGCATCGCGAGCCTCTGCCCAGTCACCAGTTAGGACACAACTTTTTACTCAGGATAACGTGGGGTCACTGGCCGTCCAAGCTCTGATTTGGTGAGCCGTCATGGGCGAACCTGTGGACTCAAAGGCACTGATTGCCATGACTATCTCACAGTCCTGTTCGTCAGACCCTTCCGTGGTCGCCAGGGGTAGCCTGCTGAGCGCGTCGGCACAGTTATCTGTGCTTGGTCTGTGCCTTATGGTTTAGTCGTAGGACGCCAGAATAAGTGCCCACCATTGAATTCGCGTCGAGGCGTTGCCGTTTATTGCCTTGCTCTCAGATAGGAGGGATGTGAGGGGCTTGTGGTCGGTTTCTAACGCGAACTTGGCTCAAAAAAGTATTGGTGCATCTTTTTGACACCGTACACGCACGCGGGGCGCCTCCTTCTCGACCATTCCGTAGCCGCGGTCTGCCCGCGAAAGTGACCTGGAGGCATAAGCTACGGGTTGTAATTTGCCCGCACTATTGACATGTTGCAAAATGCACCCGACCCCATACGCTGAAGCATCGCATGTGAGAACTAGTTTTTTACCTGGGTCAAAGAAAGTCAGAACACAGAAGGTTGCGTGCCTTATTGAAGGCGCGTTCCTGGGCGTCCTCCCAAAACCAATCGCACCCCTTCCTGAGTAGCACGTGGAGAGGCTCCAGCAGCGTGCTTAAATTCTGCATAAAGTTCCCAAAGTAATTGAGTCGCCCGAAAAAGGCGTGCCGTTCTGAGACATTCCAAGGCCTGGGTGCCAGGCGAATTGCTTCTGTTTTGGACTCTGTTGGGCGGATTCCATCAGCGGCAATCCTTCTGCCCAAAAATTCAACCTCGGGTGCGAGAAACAGGCACTTGGATTTCTTGACTCGTAGGCCTACCCGATTCAGCCGCTTTAGTACTTCCTCCAAATTACGGAGATGGGAGTCGGTGTCCCTGCCCGTGATAAGTATGTCGTCTTGAAATACAACCGTCCCCGGGATGGACTTGAGCAGACTCTCCATGTTGCGCTAGAATATAGCAGCTGCCGACCTGATGCCGAATGGGCATCGATTGTACATGAAAAGGCCTCGATGTGTGTTGATGGTGGTGAGTAGCTTGGATTCCTCGGTCAATTCTTGTGTCATATACGCAGATGTGAGGTCTAATTTTGAGAAAAGTTTACCTCCTGCCAATGTGGCAAATAAGTCCTCCGCTCTGGGCAGCGGGTACTGGTCCTGTAGGGAGACTCTGTTTATTGTAGATTTGTTGTCCCCACAGATTTGTACGGATCCCATGACTGGGACGATGGGACTTGCCCAGTCGCTAAATTCCACAGGTGATATAATGCCTTCCCGCAGAAGCCTGTCTAGTTCGTGTTCAATCTTTTCCCTCATCACATAGGGTACAGCTCTGGCCTTGTGATGGACTGGTTGAGCATTCTGTGATGTAGATTTTGACTTTGGCCCCTTTGAAAGTGCCCACACCTGGCTGAAAGAGATGTTCAAATGGCTTTATAACTGTTGAGCAGGAGGTCCGTTCCTCTAATGACACGGCATGGACATCATCCCATTTCCAGTTTGTTTTGCCAGCCAGCTTCTCCCCAGCAGGGCTGGGGGGTCTCCGGGGACAATCTACAGGAGAGGTTGGTTCACTGTCCCTTTGTGTGTGACAGAGAGCATGGCGCTGCCGAGGACTGGTACTTTTTCTTTGGTATAGGTCCTTAGTGTGGTGTCGACCCTTGTGAGTTTTGGTCTGTCTCTTTTATGCGGCCACAGTTGTTCAAATTGTTGAGCGCCCATGAGAGATTGATTCACTCCCGTATCCAGCTCCATGTTGACACATATCCCGTTGAGTAGGACCCTCATCATTATAGGAGGGGTCCTGTTGTAGGAGCAACGGCCATTGATCGTGTTGACCTGCTGTACATCGGTGTTCCGGGTACTGTCCCCACCATCTTCTGGTCTGCTTTCCGACCCATCTGATTCGTATACCAGCTGAGCTGCCGTTTTTTTGCACATGCGGACCAAATGCCCTGTATATTCACAATTTCTGCAAACAGCCTGCTGAAATCGACATCCCCTTGATGAGTGCCCACCCCCACACCTCCAACACAGACCTGTTCCATTGTTCAAAGTGTTTCCAAAGAATGAGCTGCGTCTGGCTGATCTCTCTTGAGCTTCTCTTGGTTTGTAGTTGATTGTTCGCATTGTGGGTTGATGAGGTGTGAACGGCCGTTACTGTGGCCCTTGATTGCTTCTGCCTGCTGTCGAGAGCTGTTCTCCCGGTTTTGTCTGTGTGTGTGGATAGCAGCTTGTTTAGTGATGTGAAATTCTTGTTCCGATATTTCGTTATCTGCATTGTAAATCAACCTCGTTTCTTCTTCCCCTACCAAGAATGTCTGTGCAACCAGTGCTACTGCCTCTAAGGTCAGGGTCTTGGTCTCTATGAGCTTTCGGAGTATGCCTGCGTGGCCGATTCCTTCAATGAAAAAGTCTCTCAGCATTTCTCTCCTCAGTTCATCAGAGAACTCACATAAACTAGCCAACCTCCAAAGTTCCGCCACGAAGTCGGGTATGCTCTGGCCCACACAGCGTCTCTAGTTGTAGAACCTGTGTCTGGCCATGTGTAGGCTGCTCGCTGGCTTCAGGTGGTCTCTTAACAGTGTGCTCAATTCTTCAAACGACTTGCTTGCTGGTTTCTCGGGTGCCAACAGATCCTTCATTAAAGCAGATGTTTTCGAGCCACAGCTGGTCAAGAGATGGGCTCTTCTCTTGTCTGCCTTATTGTCGCCTAACCAGTCTTTGGTTACAAAGCTTTGCTGGAGCCTTTCTATAAAGTCCTCCCAATTGTCTCCCGCATTGTGCTTTTCATCTGATCCGTTGTTCGCCATTCTGTGGATTCTGTAATCCCGTAACTCGTCCCCACTGTAAAGTCCTGTCCCCTCAGTACAGATTCACATGAGGCATGTAGTGAAGTCAAGGTCACTCTGGACCTGCACCTTTATTTCACAGCTCTGGCATGCTGCACTTGTCTGAGACCTGTCCTTATATACCTGTCTCTTGCAAGTGCACCCCTGGTGGTAAGGTATGCTGGTGGTTACAGGTCATATCTTATTACAGTCATGTATGGCATGTTAGGATACAGTTATATATAATAAAGTAAGATACATGACAATGCCCAAGAAAATCAGGTTTGACCAAGATCACAACCTATTTCTCAGCAGAAGTCGTTCTTGTTTAATGCAAGGTCACATGTCATTGATCTGAAAATGTGCTCAGTTATTTAAAGGAAGAAAAGGAACTGCAGGGGCTGGAAATCTGAAAGAAAAACAGAAAATGCTGGAAATACTCAACAGGTCAGTCAGCATCTATGGAGAGAGAAACAGAGTTAACGCTTCAGGTCGATGACATTTTGTCGGAACTGGAAAAAGTTAGAGATGTAACAGGATTTTAAGCAAGTGCAGAAAGAGGGAAAGGGGTGGGGGAGGGGAGGAAAAAACAAAAGGGAAGGTTTGTGATAGGGTGGAAGGCCGGAGTGATTAAATGACAAAAGGTATGAAAGTACAAAGCAAAAGCAGATGGCAATGGGAAAAGTAAAGGAACAAAAGTTGGGTCTAGAAGAGATGTAAATGGGTGCAGCAGGATCATCAACAGCCACCAGCTGAAAAAGATAGGAACAGAGGTTTTGGTCTGAAATTGTTGAACTCGATGCTGAGTCCAGAAGACTATAACGTGCCTAATAGAAAGCTGAGGAGCTTATGTTGAGCTTTGTTGGAACAGAGTAAGAGGCCGATAACAGACAGGTCAGACTGGGAAGGGAACGGAGAATTAAAGTGACAGGCGACCGGAATTTGCAGACTGAACAGAGGTGTTTTGCAAAGCGGTCACCCAATCTGCATTTGGTCTCCCCAATGCCTACTCTCAACAAGGGCAGATATCGAAGACGAGGTCCAACGCACCTTCAGTGCAGTCTTCGATTGCCTGAGGAAGAGAGTGTTTCAAGACCAGGACCTCAGACCCAGCACCAAGCTCATTGTCTACAGAGCAGTGGTAATAACCGCCCTTCTATATGGCTCAGAGACATGGACTGTGTACAGCAGGCATCTCAAAAGACTGGAGAAGCACCACCAATGTTGAATGCGCAAGATTCTGCAAATCCATTGGCAGGATAGGCACACCAACATCAGTGTCCTCACTCAGGCCAACATCCCCAGCATCGAAGCATTGACCACACTTGATCAGCTCCGCTGGACGGACCACATCGTCCGTATGTCTGACATGAGACTCCCAAAACACTTGGAGCTCCTACACGGCAAGTGAGCCGCAGGTGGGCACAAGAAATGCTTCAAAGCCTCCTTGAAAAGTATATCATCCTCATTGCCACCTGCTAATCCCTGGCCCAAGACCACACAAAGTGGAGGAAACACATCATGAAGGCGCTGAACACCTAAATTCTCTTGCTGAGAGCATGCTGAAGCCAATCATCGACAGCGGAAGGAGCGCACAGCAACCCACCCTCCCGTTCCACCACACCACCATCTGCCCCACCTGTGACAGAGAATTTACACATCACGTTGAACTCTTCAGTCACCAGAGAACTCATTTTGAGTGTGGAAGCAAGTCATCCTCGACTCCGAGGGACTGTCTAAGAAGAAAAGAGGATTTGGTCTCCCCGATGTAGCAGAGACCGCATCGTGAGTGTAAAGTGCTGTCCCCTCAGCACAGATTCACACGAGGCATGTAGTGAAGTCAAGGTCACTCTGGACCTGCACCTTTATTTCACAGCTCTGGAATGCTGCACTTGCCTGAGACCTGTCCTTATATACCTGTCTCTTGCAAGTGCACCCCTGGTGGTAAGGTATGTTGGTGGTTACAGGTCATATATTATCGTCATGTATAGCATGTTATAATAGTTATATATAATAATGTAAGATACATGACATCGAGTAGCGAAAACAGTATACTAAATTGCAAGGAGTACAATTAATTCGCTGTTTGAACTGGAAGGAGTGTTTGGTGCTCTGAACAGTGGGAAGAGAGGAGTTAAAAGGACAGGTGTTGCATCTCCTGCACTTTCATGGGAATGTACTATGGGAAAGGAAGGGGGTCTTTTGGGTGATTGAGGACCAGAGTCACGGCTGCGCAAGTCACTTCACAATGCTGAAAGGGGAGGGAAAGGGAAGATGTGTTAGCGAGTAGGATTGCTCGAGGTGGCAGAAAAGGCAGAGGATGATTCATTGAATGTGGACGCTCGTGGTCGGGAAGGTGAGGACAAGGGGAACTGCATCGTGGATCTGCGAGTGAGGGAAACTGGCAGTCCTTCCATAACTTATTCATGTGAGCATTGATCATGTTGCCAAGTTATTCTATCATGATCGGAGCAGGAAGAGAAGCTGTCCCAGAACGACCACACGAGGGTATCCACACTAACCAATGAAGCTGTGACAGCAAGCTGATACCAATTATTGCTTTCCCTCCTCATCCAATTGTTGTCCCCGGGGTTCAATGCACTGACACTGCTGCTCTGCTGACAAAGCTTAACAGGAAGTCTACAGCAGCAGTGGTGAGTTCAGTTCCTGAACAACCTACAATAATAACTGAACAGGATCTGTAGCAACTCCTGCAGACAAACTGCTATTTCCAGGGCCAATGCACTTATTAAATAGGATGCAAATCCAGGACTTTTTCTTCACTGATCTGAAATGGTGAGCCTGAGTGGGAAATGTTGCTGGTGTTTAACACATGTTGCAGCAACTTTTATTTTGTTGTATGGAGTTATCAGTTATGTAATAGCAGAGAGAATGTTCATGAGTGGGAACAGGTATTTTTAATCCGCTGACTAGATACCACGCTCTGCCATTCCCTCTCTGAACCTATTTAAGACACTCCTTAAAATTTACCTGTGACCATGCTTTATCCCTCAGTCAATATCTTGTGTGGCTGTTCATGGTCTGAATGCACCCTCATCCATTTCACACCCTGCAACAAGTATCTGAATATGCAACTCAAACCCCAGTGGAAAAACAAATTTCATACGACTAAAACCCATAACATTGTTGCACAACTCAGTGTGATTCTTGTCTGATGTCAGTCATGTTATTTTTAATTTAACAACCACTCAAACAAACAAGGAGACAAAACCCAGTCCAATGTTGAACAGTTTATTTACAGTTATGTTACATTTCACCAAGAGCCTCGGTCTCACAGATCTTTGTCCAACATTGCAAGCCTTCATTCCCTACAGAACAGGTATCCCAGTTATTATACATACAAGTACTAAACACAATAAGCTTGATCCCATCAGACAGTTTAATCACTCTCCCCCAGGGTGTGCTTGTCAAACAGGTACTCTCCCAGGCCATTCTCAGGGGCTCCCAGTCTCTTCAGGTTGGTGATGTGATCTCCAAGCTTCTTGATCATCTTCACTTGTTCATCCAAGTAGTGGGTCTCCAGGAAGTCACACAACTGAAAGAGGGAAACTAGTTATGTCCAGCAGCAGATATCAAGGAATGTCAGCTTCCCCTTCAGAGTTTGGATTTTAATCCTTTGAACTGGAGGATAGTCAAGTGGTGCAATTGAGATTGATGGAATTACTGCATCATTAGATTAAACATGCTGCACAACAGGTGCTCAGATCCTGGGATCACTGGGACACATTTACTCGTCACTGTCCACGATAGGCCAACTTCCCCTGACCCTTCGCAAACAAAAAGCTATTAGGCATGGAGATCTTATAAGTCGGCGCCAAAACAGCAAGGTTCCACAACCTACAACTGAGCCAAAAGCCCACATTAAATCATTAAGAACTTACATGAGGGTCTGTCCTCTCAGTGGAGTGTTTGTGCAGATCCAGCAGACTCTGGTTCACATTCTTCTCCATCTGCAACGCTCTCTGCATCCCCTCCAGATCATTGCGCCACTCATCCTGCTCTGGTTTCTGGAAAAAAAGTTCAAACATTGTTTAATCTGTTGTAAGTGCAAACATTAGAAAGTATTGAAATTAGTGATGCAATCAAAAGTATACAGTAACATGAATCTATGTGTTAGCTTAACAGCAATTTTATATTCTAACAACCACTGGAATCATATTGGTCAAGTAAAAAGCATAGATGTATTTAAAGGGAAGCTAGGCAGGTGCATGGGGAGAAAGGAACAGAATGATATGCTGAGAAAGGGTTAGATAAAACAATATGGGAGGAGGCTCGCTGAAGTATAAACAGCAGCAAAGACCAGATGGCTCGAGTCCTGTAAATTGAAAATAATTGCTTTAGAATGTATTTGGAACATTCAGTCTAAGGGGAGCCGGACAGAAAGCTACTCTTTTATTGTATCCAACCTTGATGTCCGCCAAGATGATCCGTCCTCCGCCGATTCTGGAATTCCATCAGTTTCTCAGCATGCTCACGTTCCTCATGTGACTGCTCCTTGAAGAACTCAGCAAAGTGACGCAGGGCAACATCATCCCGGTCAAAGTAATAGGACTATGGGTGGGGGCTTCATAAGAGTAGTTTGGAATTATATTGCAGAATCATGTACAGTAATTCAACCTGAATATTTTGCTTTCTTTCAAGGGTGAACAATCACACTGAACTTTTAACACAATGAAAAACCACAGCACAGCATCAAAGCCTTGATTTTTACATGTGGACAGACGGGCGGGGGGGGGCGGGGGGTTTCGGGGGTGGGGGATGCCGGATGAAAATGAATGTACTCTAGATTTCCACCATCCTTGCAGGAACAATTACTTCCTGACTTCCCTCCTACATGGTCCAACTCATTTTAAGATGACATCCCCTCATTACAAAGGTAGAGAAAGACCCGCAGTGATTTAGAATGAGGATACAAATTCTGAATTCCATGCATGGAGTGCAGAATATTCCCCACATACACTTCAAGCTCAAAAGTTCCCAGGATATTCAGAATGGGCCCACTTTTGGACACGACGCACATCAATTTTATTTGGAGTAAGTTGATTTTTCTGACGCAAGTTAAAAACACCCGATTTTCCCCCAATAAACTTGCGAGTAATTTAGTGAGGTACATTTTTTTTTGCCCCCAAGTAGGGGGCAGTCCCAGACACTTCCACCAGTTTTGGCCATTTATGGCTCTTTGGCCAGCTAACATTTAAACCAAAATCGACTGAGGTCAGTGTATGTGGTCAGCTCTGAAAAACGTTGCAGGGAGTTAAGAAATCAGCGCAGGTAAGTAAGGACCTGCACCCAAGCACCAATTACAAATAAAAAGAAGTTAAAATAACTAAATAAAAATAAAGAATTCAGGTAAACAATTGAACAACAATTAAATATTTGAAGTAAATCCTAGCTTGGGCCGGGAAAGGTAGCGGGCCAGCCTGTACAGCAGGCCATTCGGCGTGGGATGGGGCAGCCGGCAAAGATGCATTGAAAAGCTTGGGGTGGGGCGTTTGGGAAGAGGAAAGGCTGGGGTGGGCAGCATCTCAGGTAGGGTTCTGCCAGCCTGGGCTGCACTCAGATGCGGGCGACCATTCGATCACTGCTGGGGGGGCAGGGCGGAAGATATCAGGGCCTGCTGACAGGACACACTGGCAGAACGTGGAGCATGCGTGCAGACTCCACTGCGCATGTGACAGCTGTCAGCAGTGTTTTCAGTGCAGAGCTGTAACTCAGCCCCCCCCCACTCCCCACTCCCCACTCCCTACTCCCCACTCCCCACTCCACCATGGACACTGCTCCAGGGCACCAAAGACACTCGGAAAAGGGGCCAAGATACCAAGTAAGTTTTTTGGTACCCTTTCCAGCTTATAAAGGGTCAGTGCACCAGAAATATGGGTTGGCCAAAATTGGGCCCAATAAGTGGACTGGATACAACACAATTTAATAAATTCACATTACACAGTCTCCATTGTGAATTAGTCTAAAATGCAAAACACACCATAGAGAGATAAACATAGGAGGAATAGAGCTCCATGTTGATCTGCTTGTTGACAGCATCCTCACAATCTTGCTGGTCATTCTGACATACTTGAAAAACCATCTTGATTCTTTTTCCCAAAACTAACGTTTGTTGAGATTTAACCAACCGCAAACTCCTGTATTTATACTGCTGGATAATCCAGGGTGTGGCAGGTTAGATGATAAGTGACATTCCTCATTACCCAATCAGGAGTTGCAGCCTCTCAGAGCACCAATCAACTAAAGGGAGGAGGGGAGCTGGACTCCCAGAGCCAGTCAGATCTTTAAAGAATGAGCATCATTGGCTGACAACTCAATGAGGATCTCAATTGTCCTAACTTTCCTCAAACACAGTTCAAATATTCAGAATCACAGGTTTAAAGGAATCCTCTACTCTTTAGGCTAATCAATTGGGAAAAAAATTAAACCATGTGTCCCCTTTATAAAGATGAATAAACAATAAGTTCCAAATATGACAAAACTAACAAGCACTTTTCAAATTATAATTTAGTTCCCTGTATCCACGCTGCACTCCAGTCCCTCTGGTGCCCACCGTTCATGGAAAGCCTCCAACATACCGGCAGACACCGCGTGCTCCCTCTCCAGGGACACCCAGGCACGGACATAGCCGCAGAAGATAGACAGGCAGACGGAGAGAACACCCCATCGACTGTCTCTGCCTGGACCAGTTAATGGCCACCTTGAAAGGTTCATTGAATCCTCTGTTGTTTGCGAGTTAGTGTCTTTTTAATAGTTCTGGATGGTTCTGTGAGTTGGTTATTTGCGGGTATCTGCGGATTTGCTGCAACATCCAACAGATCAGTGAGTGTGCAAAGCAACCAACAGTGGGTCAGATGAATTCAAAGTACTCATGATCAATATGTCAAACCCATATTCCAGATGCTCAGATACTCCATCACTTCCAAGTTTAGTGAGCACCTGTACACACATCAGTTAGAATGTGGAAGGGACCATAGGATGTTCAGTTCGTGTTTTTTATCATTACATTTTAGAAGCAATGAAATAGACTGCAGGCCAAAAAGGAAGACTTGCATTTATATAGCACCTTTCACAATCTCAGGCTGACCCTGACTGCTTCACAGCCAATGAAGTACCTTTTGAAGCACAGTGACTCTTGTAATGTAGAAAATATGGCAGACAATTTGCACGCAGCAAGGCCCCACAAACAGCAAGGTGAACATGACCACATTTTCTGTTCTCAGTAACATTGGTTGAGGAATAAATATTGGGCAGGTCACCGGGGATAACTCCCCTGCTCTTCTTCAAAGTATTGCTATGGGATCTGTTATGTCCAGCTCAGAGGGCAGTCAGGGCCACGGTTGAACATCTCATCTGAAAAACGACAACTCCGACAGAGCAGCACTCCCTCATGACTGCACTGTAGTGTCAGCCGAGATTCTGTGTTCACATCTCTGGAGTGGGGACTTGAGCCCACAACCTTCTCACTCAGAGACGAGAGTGCTACCCACTGAGTCCACCTGACTGATCCCCGAAACTAAAAGCTCTCAGTTACCCACTCTGCCAATAACTAACTCAATCATCTGTGAAATCTCCAATTTATCTGCCTCCGGTGATCGCATTCTCATCTCCCATGGAATAACATGTGTTAGAGCTGAGCGCAGAGAGAGGTTGGGAAATATGAAACAAGATTGATACAAACAGCAGGAGCTTGAGCCAAGTGCTGCACAGCAAGGGGAAGACAGGCTGAAGAGATGGAGAAAGCAGCCAGGTAACTGTAAAAGGAACTACTGGAGATTTGGTCTCATTGCTTTGAACTTCGTAACATGCCCAAGTTTGGATGTCACTGGCAAGGCCGACATTCATTGCCTATCCCTAGTTGCCCTGAGAAGGTGCTGGTGAGACTCCTTCTTTGAACCATGTTCAGGTACTCAATGGTTGAGAGACACCTTGCTCGGTCACTTCAGAGAACGTTTGTTGGAATTTTTTGAGGCTGTAACAAACAGGATGGATAAAGGGGAACCAGTGGATGTGGTGTATTTGGAATTCCAGAAGGTATTTGACAAGGTGTCACATAAAAGGTTATTGCACAAGATAAAAGTTCACAGGGTTGGAGGTAATATATTAGCATGGATAGAGGATTGGCTAACTAACAGAAAACAGAGAGTTGAGATAAATGGTTCATTCTCTGGTTGGCAATCAATAACTAGTGGGGTGTCGCAGTGATCTGTGCTGGGCCGCCAACTATTTACAATCTATATTAACGACTTGGAAGAAGGGACTGAGTGTAACGTAGCCAAGTTTGCTGATGATACAAAGATGGGAGGAAAAGCAATGTGTGAGGAGGACACAAAAATACATAGGCAGGCTAAGTGAATGGGGAAAATTTGACAGATGGAGTATAATGTTGGAAAGTGTGAGGTCATGTACTTTGGCAAAAAAAAAATCAAAGAGCAATATCTTATTTAAATGGAGAAAGATTGCAAAGTGCTTCAGTACAGTGGGACCTGGGGATACTTGTGCATGAAACACAAAAGGATAGTATGCATGTATAGCACGTGATTAGGAAGGCCAATGGAATCTTGGCCTTTATTGCAAAGGGGATGGAGTATAAAAGCAGGGAAGTCTTACGACAGCTATACAGGGTATTGCTGAGGCCACACCTAGAATACTGCATGCAGTTTTGGTCACCTTACTTACGGAAGGATATACGAGCTTTGTACGGGGTACAGAGACTATTCTCTCGGCTGATTCCGCAGATGAGGGGGTTAGCTTATGATGATAGATTGAGTAGACTGGATGTTTACTCGTTGGAGTTCAGAAGGATGAGGGGTGATCTTATAGAAACATTTAAGATAATGAAAGGGATAGAAAAGATAGAGGCAGAGAGGTTGTTTCCACTGGTCGGGGAGACTAGAACTAGGGGGCACAGCCTCAAAATACGGGGGAGTCAATTTAAAACCGAGTTGAGAAGGAATTTCTTCTCCCAGAGGGTTGTGAATCTGTGGAATTCTCTGCCCAAAGAAGCAGTTGAGGCTAGCTCATTGAATGTATTCAAATCACAGATAGATATATTTTTAACCAAAAAGGGAAATTAAGGGTTACGGGGAGCGGGCGGGTAAGTGGAGCTGAGTCCACGGCCAGATCAGCCATGATCTTGTTGAATGGCGGAGCAGACTCGAGGGGCTAGATGGCCTACTCCTGTTCCTAATTCTTATGTTCTTATGTTCTTATAGGATTGGAAAGGATGGTTGCACCTATTTTCTATGTTTCTATCGACAACATTTGAATCCATTCATGGATGAGAAGGGGACAAACAGATATCCAGTAGGATTGGAAAGGATGATTGCCATTTCGTATGAAAAGCACAATGGAATGAAATACAAATGGATACATTTATGGAGGAGCTGCTGGTATTGGATTTATAAATTGATGGAACAGACATGGGGGAGGGGAGAACGGGGGTGGAAAAGTTTCAAGAGAAGTATCTATTCAGCTAATTAATTAAATAAACCTGGAATAAAAAGCCAGTGTCAGTACTGGTGATCATGAAATGAGCAGATTGTCATAAAACCCATGTGTTTCTCAAATCTCCTTTTAGGGAAACAAACCTGCCGTGCTTACCCAGTCTGGCCTATATGTGAGTCCATGCCCACAGCAAAATGTTTGATTATCAACTGCCCTCTGAAATGGCCCAGTAAGGCATTCAGTGCTGCAAGGTGGTTCAACTTCAAGGGCAATTAGAGATGGGCAATAAATGCTGGCCTTGAGCTCAGACATTGCTGGTCTGTATGGCAGTTACTTGCTCTTTTCCCACACAGCTCAAGAGGAAGTCTATAGCAGCAGTGGTATGTTTAGTTTCTGAGTTACCCGCAGTAATAACTCTGAATGCAAAGAGCACAGATGTATTTAGGTGGGAAGCTAGATAAACACATGAGGCAGAAAGGTATAGAAGGATATGCTCATAGGTCGAGATGAAGTGGGGAGTGAGGAGACTCACATGGAGCTTAAAATACATGTATGGCCCAGTTGGGCTGAATGGTCTTTTTCTGTGCTGTAAATTCAATATAATTCTTAAAACACAGGCACCTGTGATGTTTTTCAAATCAACTGAGCTGAAGACTTTGTCAGAAACAGGAAGTCGTCAAATCCATCAGTCGCAAACCCAGGCCGACTGATGGAATTGTGGCTCATCAATATATGAAATTTTGTGACATCGATACCCGAAAAGTGCCTTTGAGAGTCGCAAAGACATTAACATGGAATGGCTGAAAATGGCAGTTTAATTGCAAAGAATACAGTGAATCGTCTCTGTACTCACTCCTGAGCTTGTATATCCTTCCTTAAGTAAGGTGACCAAAACTGCACGCAATACTCCAGGTGCGGCCTCACCAATACCCTATACAGTTGCAGCAGGACCTCCCTTTTTTTGTACTCCATCACTCTCGCAATGAAGGCCAACATTCCATTCGCCTTCCTGATTACCTGCTGCACCTGCAAACTAACTTTTTTTTGGGATTCATGCACAAGGAGGGAGCTGTGTGGTGCAATGGATAGCGCATTGGACTTCTAATTAGTATGTTTGTAAAGCATTCAAAAGTTGAGGGTTCGAGTCCCCCTAGAGTCAGATTTATGCATCATCACGCCCGGCAACCAAATTTTAATTTGATTTTACGTTTTAAAATTTAATTTGTTTTAATTGCCAGTGCTTTTAGTGTCCCCCTTCCCTTTTATAGGGGGCACTGGGGAAAAATTGTGATTTTAGTGCCCAAAAAAAAAAACAAAAAAAAAACACAAAAAAAAAACAAAAAAAAAGGAAAAAAAGGGCCTTGTAAATGTCTGGTGTGTCACCCAGCTCGGGTGGCATGGTTTAATGTTTTGTTTTACAGATAAACTCTAAAAGAGTTTCACGCACAAGGACCAATCGTGGAGCAGTGGAGGCGTGTCCTGCACAGTAGGAGCTGAGCTGCTGAGAGAGGAGCAGCTATCAACCTTAGCTCCTGCCTGGAAGGCCTAGAGAGCCCTGAGACCAGCCCAGGAAGAGGAGGAAAGGGCTAGCTTGCTACCCATTCAACATCCGGAGGGAGCGGAGGAGCACAGAAACAATTTAACATTTAATACAACTACAGAGAGTTGGAGAGAGGGGGAAAAACAACAACCTGTGTGGAAGGAGGGACAGTCTACAACATTCTACAGGTGGGTGTTGGTGCATTTCCCCGTAAAGACTTTGCTGTATCGGTGGGGGGAGGAAAGAAGACCACTTAGGGCCGGAACATCGCGGTGGGTGTGTGTGGGTGGAAGTGTGTGTGGGGGCCTTGCTTACAACTAGGCCCACACACAATTGACCCCCCCCCCCCAATTGCCTAGCCTGGGAGAGCTGGAGCTACCAGGCTGAAGATTTTATTTACCACCTCTTTAAACATCGTTAGGAGTGTGTGCCTGGTGGCTCTAGCTGCCCCAGGTGAAGACATCTTCTCCCCTCACCTGAAGACCACCCCAAAGACTATTGTGTGTTTTGCCATCTGGGGATTGCACCCACCCACAGCTGCGAGGGGAGACCTGCCCTCGCAGTCCCCCCCCCTTCCCACCCCCCTCTCTCTTTCTCTGTTACTCTCTGTTTCTCCCCTCTCTCTCTGAGAGCCCTTTTTCTCCCAAATTAATTGAGAAAAAACAATTGAGACAACTGAGCAGAGGGAGCAAGGCCCCTCCCCAATTGCCAACTAGGGGAGAGGTGTGCCTCGTTAAGAGCTCCTCTGCTCAGTCTTACTATAAGAGGCCAATTAAGACCATTAAGGCCTGTGACTTTGGGGTGGGTGTAGCCCTTAAAGGGACCCCGTGATGGCGACCCCATCCACGCCGGTGGCAGGGCCAGCGAAGACATATGCGCAGGTGGCAACCGCTTCCACGGCACCTCCTGCGCCACCCGCTGCCCTGCCACCATTCAGACTTATTACAAAAAAACACGGGGTCAAGAGCTACACTCACCCCACAATGAGCATCGAGGAGTGCGTGCGGGCGATGGCTGGGGTAGTCGGCCCCTCGGCCATTGTCGCAGCCTCCAAGATGTCTGGGAAGGCCGTGTTCTTCCTGGGGTCGGAGCGGGCGGTGTCCCTGGCCCTTGAAAAGGGGCTCACGGTGGGCGGGACGTTCCTGCCGGTGGACTCTCTCGAGGCCACCGCGCAGAGGGTCATCATTTCAAACGTCCCGCCCTTTGTTCCCGCTGAGCTCCTCCTCCCTCACCTACACCAACTGGGTCAAGTCGTCCAGGACCCGGCCCTGCGGACGGTGTACGAAGCGAAGAAGGCCGCGCTGAAGGACCTGCAGCTCGACGGGTCCCGAGGCGCATTCGTGAGGTCGCGGATCCGGTTCCTGCGGGATCTGGACCGCGGCTCCCCCTTCTTCTACTCGCTGGAAAAAAGGCAGAGTGTCCGTAAGCAGCTCTTGACGCTGCTGGCCGACGACGGCTCTTTCGACTCGGATCCGGAGGGCGTCAACAACAGGGCCCGTGAATATTACGGGGCTCTGTTCTCTCCGGATCCGTCCAGCGAGGAAGCGCGTAGAGTTTTGTGGGAGGACCTGCCGAAGGTCAGCCCGGAGGGCGCCGAAAATCTGGAAGCTCCGCTAAGCCTGGCGGAGCTGACCGGTGCCCTCGACCGGCTCTCGAGGGGAAAATCCCCGGGGCTGGACGGGCTGACCGTGGAGTTCCACAGTGCGTTCTGGGACGTCCTGGGGAGCGACTATGCGCGGGTCTTGGGAGAAAGTCTGGCGACCGGGGAGATGCCCCTCTCTTGGCGCAGGACAGTCATCGTCCTGCTGCCTAAGAAGGGCGATCTCCGCCTCCTTAAGAACTGGCGCCCGGTCTCCCTCCTCAGCACGGACTACAAAATCTTCGCCAGGGCGATGTCTGCTCGCCTTGGTGCCGTGCTGGACCACATGATCCACCCCGACCAGTCCTACACGGTCCCGGGCCGGACAATCCACGACAACATCCATCTGGTCCGGGACCTCATCCATTGTTCCCAGGAGGCTGGTCTGTCGGTCGCCTTCCTATCCCTCGACCAAGAGAAGGCGTTCGACAGGGTGGATCACGACTATCTGCTCGGAACTCTGCGCGCTTTCGGGTTCGGGACGCATTTCGTCGCCCGGATCCGACTTTTGTACGCCGCCGTGGAGTGTCTGATTAAGGGTAACGGGTCCTTGACGGCGCCCCTTCGCTTTGGGAGAGGGGTGCGCCAGGGATGCCCCATGTCCGGCCAGTTATACGCCGTTTGCGTGGAGCCTTTCCTGCGCCTCCTGCGGACGAGGTTGATGGGACTGGCTCTGCAAGGGCCGGGCGTGGAGGTCGTCCTCTCGGCTTACGCCGATGACGTGCTCCTCGCGGTAGAGGATCCCGCTGACCTGCGGAGGATGCGTGAGTGCCAGGAGATTTACTCGGCCTCGTCCTCCGCCAGGATCAACTGGGAGAAATGTTCCGGACTCCTGGTGGGTCAGTGGCGGGTGGACTCCCTGCCGGAGGAGCTCAGGCCTTTTGCCTGGAGCACGACCCATCTCCTCTATCTGGGAGTCTACCTTAGCCCCGACGAGGGAGCCTGGCCGGCGAACTGGCAGGAGCTGGAGGCCAAGGTCGCCGCTCGCCTAGGGCGCTGGACAGGACTGCTCCGAGTGCTGTCCTACAGGGGTCGAGCGCTAGTCATAAACCAGCTGGTGGCTGCAATGTTGTGGTACCGGCTGGTCACTTTGACCCTTCCCCCTGCGTTTGTCGCCAAGATACAGAAGAAGCTGGTGGACTTCTTCTGGAACAACAGGAAGCACTGGGTCTCTGCTGCGGTCTTGAGTCTCCCGCTTGAGGAGGGCGGTCAGTCGTTGGTGTGCGTCAGCGCCCAGCTCGCGACTTTCCGTCTTCAGACCCTGCAGAGATACCTTTACGTCGAGCCCCCTCCTAGGTGGTGTGCTCTGGCGACGTATTTCTTCCGCCAGCAGCGCGACCTCAATTACGACACGCAGCTCCTGTTTGTGAACTTGGGGGGTGTCAGGACCGCCCTCCGGGAGCTGCCTGTCTTTTACAGGGAACTCATCAGGGTCTGGAACAAAGTCTCCACCAAGCGCAGCTCTCCGCCGGCTGGAGTGGCGGCCGTCCTGCAGGAGCCGCTGCTCGGAATCCGTATCTCCACGACCGAGGTTTTATGTGGCGGTCGGAAAAGAGGGCTGTGGCTGGTGAGGTGACCAGGGTCAGGGACCTGCTCGATGGCGGAGGAGCAGGCTGGATGGCGCCAGACACGCTGGCACGGCGCCTAAATTCTGCCAACGTCCGCCACACGGCCGATGCCATCGAGTCGCTAAAAACAGCTCTGGGCCTTGACTCCGTTAGGTGCATCGAGGAGGCTCAAGCACGTGGGGAGATCCCGTCCGAACTGACCCCCGTCCGGACGGAATTCCTCATCGGCGCCAAACCCCGGAACCTCCCTCGGGGGCCGGCGCCTCACAACTTGAGCCGCCTCGGGGAAATCCCCTCCGTGCCTTTCAGTTCCGCGCGGAGGGGTTTCTTGTACGGGCTGCTCCTGCACACTCTCAACTTTGCCATCCTCGCCTGCCGTCCGGACACGCCATGGCGTACCATCTTGCCGTCCGGAGGAGGCAGGGGTCCCCGATGGAGGGCACTCTACGCAGGGGTCCTCCCACTATTCGTCAGGGACTTGGCCTGGAGGGTGGTGCACGGAGCAATGCCGTGCAACAAATTTTTAAGCCGGTTCACGGACTCCCAGGCCGCCTGCAATTTCTGCGGTCTGGAGGAGTCCGTGTTCCATGTTTTTATTGAGTGCACGAGGTTGCAGCCCCTGTTCCATTATTTGAAGGGGCTGCTCCTGAAATTCTGGCTGCACTTCAGTCCCACTCTCCTGATCTTTGAGCAACCTGTGCGGAGGGGAGCGGGTAGGTCCGAAGGCCTCCTCGTAGGACTGCTCCTGGGCAGGGCCAAGGGTGCCATCAGCCGGTCCAGGCAGCGGGCGGTCGAGGGGGTCGTTCAACCTGACTGCCTGCCTCTCTTCCGCTCTTACATCCGGTCCAGGGTGTCCTTGGAGATGGAGCACGCGGTGTCCACCGGTATGCTCGCGGCCTTCCGCGAGAGGTGGGCACCGGAGGGACTGGAGTGCATCATCACGCCCGGCAACCAAATTTTAATTTGATTTTACGTTTTAAAGTTTAATTTGTTTTAATTGCCAGTGCTTTTAGTGTCCCCTTCCCTTTTATAGGGGGCACTGGGGAAAAATTGTGATTTTAGTGCCCAAAAGAAAAAAAACAAAAAAAAGAAAAACACAAAGAAAAACAAAAAAAGGAAAAAAAGGGCCTTGTAAATGTCTGGTGTGTCACCCAGTTCGGGTGGCATGGTTTAATGTTTTGTTTTACAGATAAACTCTAAAAGAGTTTCATGCACAAGGACCAATGGTGGAGCTTTGGAGGCGTGGCCTATTCAGTTGGAGCTCTGCTGTTGTGAGAGAAGGAACTCCCTGCTTTAGCTCCTGTCTGGAAGGCCTGGAGTGAACCCAGAGAACAGCCCAGGAAGAGGAGGAGAGGGCTGCAAATTTTGTTCCACTACACTTTGTCCCCTCTTCCAGGTCATCTACGTATATTGTAAACAGTTGTGGTCGCAGCACCGATCCCTGTGGCACACGACTAACCACCGATTTCCAACCCGAAAAGGACCCATTTATCCGACTCTCTGTTTTCTGTTAGCCAGCCAATTCTCTATCCATGCTAATACATTTCCTCTGACTCCGCGTACCTTTATCTTCTGCAGTAACCTTTTGTGTGGCACCTTATCGAATGCCTTTTGGAAATCTAAATACACCACATCCATCGGTACACCTCTAGCCACCATGCTCGTTATATCCTCAAAGAATTCCAGCAAATTAGTTAAACATGATTTCCCCTTCATGAATCCATGCTGCGTCTGCTTGATTGCACTTTTCCTATCTAGATGTCCTGCTATTTCTTCCTTAATGATAGCTTCAAGCATTTTCCCCACTACAGATGTTAAACTAACTGGCCTATAGTTACCTGCCTTTTGTCTGCCCCCTTTTTTAAAAAGAGGCGTTACATTAGCTGCTTTCCAAGCCACTGGTCCCTCCCCAGAGTCCAGAGAATTTTAGTAGATTATAACGAATGCATCTGCTATAACTTCTGTCATCTCTTTTAATACCCTGGGATGCATTTCATCAGGACCAGGGGACTTGCCTACCTTGAGTCCCATTAGCCTGTCCAGCACTACCCTGCTAGTGATAGTGATTGTCTCGAGGTCCTCCCTTCCCACATTCCTGTGACCAGCAATTTTTGGCATGGTTTTTGTGTCTTCCACTGTGAAGACCGAAGCAAAATAATTGTTTAAGGTCTCAGCCATTTCCACATTTCCCATTATTAAATCTCCCTTCTCATCCTCTAAGGGACCAACATTTAGTTTAGTCACTCTTTTCCGTTTTATATATCGGTAAAAGCTTTTACTACCTGTTTTTATGTTTTGCGCAAGTTTACTTTCATAATCTATCTTTCCTTTCTTTTTGCTTTCTTAGTCATTCTTTGCTGTCGTTTAAAATTTTCCCAACCTTCTAGTTTCCCACTAACCTTGGCCACCTTATATGCATTGGTTTTTAATTTGATACTCTCCTTTATTTCCTTGGTTATCCATGGCTGGTTATCCCTTCTCTTATCACCCTTCTTTTTCACCGGAATATATTTTTGTTGAGCACTATGAAAGAGCTCCCTAAAAGTCCTCCACTGTTCCTCAATTGTGCCACGTTTAGTCTGTGTTTCCAGTCTACTTTAGCCAACTCTGCCCTCATCCCACTGTAGTCCCCTTTGTTTAAGCATAGTACGCTCGTTTCTGACACAACTTCCTCACCCTCAATCTGTATTACAAATTCAACCATACTGTGATCACTCATTCCGAGAGGATCTTTTACTAGGAGATCGTTTATTATTCCTGTCTCATTACACAGGACCAGATCTAAGATCGCTTGCTCCCTTGTAGGTTCTGTAACATACTGTTCTAAGAAACAATCCCGTATGCATTCAATGAATTCCTCCTCAAGGCTACCCCGTGCGATTTGATTTGACGAATCGATAGTAGGTTAAAATCCCCCATGATTACTGCCATTCCTTTTTCACATGCCTCCATTATTCCCTTGATTATTGCCCGCCCCACCGTGAAGTTATTATTTGGGGGCCTATAAACTACGCCCATCAGTGACTTTTTCCCCTTACTATCTCCAATCTCCACCCACAATGATTCAACATTTTGTTCATTAGAGCCAATATCGTCTCTCACAACTGCCCTGATATCTTCCTTTATTAACAGAGCTACCCCACCTCCTTTCCCTTCTTGTCTATCTTTCCGAATTGTCAGATACCCCTGTATGTTTAATTCCCAGTCTTGGCCACCCTGCAACACGTTTCTGTAATGGCCACCAAATCATACCCAATTTTAATGATTTGTGCCGTCAACTCTTTTATTTATTTTGAATGCTCCATGCGTTTAGGTAGAGTGTTTTAATACTAGTTTATAAACCATGATTTTTAGTGTTGACCCCTCCTGCAGCCCCTTTATATTCATACATATTGTCCCTTCCTATCACCTTGTGGTTTACACTTACCCCAGTGCTACTCTGCTCTGTTGCCTCCTGCCTTTTGCATTCTTTCTTGGGGTCCTGTTCATCTGAGCTCTCACCCACTCTAACTAGCTCAGAGCCCTCTCCTGTGTTCCGAATACTCCTCGCATTGAGGCACAGAGCTTTCAGGCTTGCCTTTTTATTACACTTTGATCATTTAGAATTTTGCTGTACAGTGGCCCTTTTTGTTTTTTGCCTTGGGTTACTCTGCCCTCCACTTTGACTCATCTCCTTTCTGTCTTTTGCTTTTCTCTACTTTTGTTTCCCTCTGTCACCCTGCATTGGTTCCCATTCCCCTGCCATATTAGTTTAACTCCTTCCCAATAGCACCAGCAAAGACTCCCCCTCGGACATTGGTTCCGGTCCTGCCCAGGTGCAGACCGTCCGGTTTGTACTGGTCCCACCTCCCCCAGAACCGGTTCCAATGCCCCAGGAATTTGAATCCCTCCCTGCTGCACCACTGCTCAAGCCACGTATTCATCTGAGCTATCCTGCGATTCCTACTCTGACTAGCACGTGGCACTGGTAGCAATCCCGAGATTACTACTTTTGAGGTCCTACGTTTTAATTTAGCTCCTAGCTCCTTAAATTTATCTCGTAGGACCTCATCCCTTTTTTTACCTATATCGTTGGTACCAATGTGCACCACGACAACTGGCTGTTCATCCTCCCTTTTCAGAATGTCCTGCACCCGCTCTGAGACATCCTTGACCCTTGCACCAGGGAGGCAACATACCATCCTGGAGTCTCGGTTGCGGCCGCAGAAACGCCTATCTAATCCCCTTACAATCGAATCCCCTATCATTATCTCTCTCCCACTCTTTTTCCTGCCCTCCTATGCAGCAGAGCCAGCCACGGTGCCATGAACTTGGCTGCTGCTGCCCTCCCCTGATGAGTCATCCCCCTCAACAGTACTCAAAGCGGTGTATCTGTTTTGCAGGGGACCCCTGCACTACTTTCCTTGCACTGCTCTTCCTGCTGGCCTTCCATTCCCTAGCTGGCTGTGGAACTACTGGATATCTGTTTGTCCCCTTCTCATCTATGAATGGATTCAAATCTTGTCAATAGAAACATAGAAAATAGGTGCAGGAATAGGCCATTTGGCCCTTTGAGCTTGCACCATCATTCAATAAGACCATGGCTGATCATTCACCTCAGTACCCCTTTCCTGCTTTCTCTCCATACCCCTTGATTCCTTTATCCAAAAGGGCCATATCTAACTCCCTCTTGAATATATCAAATGAACTGGCATCAACAACTCTCTGCGGTAGAGAATCCCACAGGTTCACAACTCTTTGAAGAAGTTTCTCCTCATCTCAGTCCTAAATGGCTTATGCCTTATCCTCAGACTATGTCCCCTGGTTCTGGACTTCCCCAACATCGGGAACATTCTTCCTGCATCTAACCTGTCCAGTCTCGTCAGAATTTTATATGTTTCTCTGAGATCCACTCTCATTCTTCTAAACTCCAGTGAATACAAGCCCAGTCGATCCAGTCTCTCCTCATATGTCAATCCTGCCATCCCGGGAATTAGTCTGGTGAACCTTCGTTGCACTCCCTCAGTAGCAAGAACGTCCTTCCTCAGATAAGGAGACCAAAACTGAACACAATTTCCCAGGTGAGGCCTCACCAAGGCCCTGTACAACTGCAGTAAGACCTCCCTGCTCCTATACTCAAATTCCCTAGCTGTGAAGGCCAACATGCCAGTTGCCTTCTTCACCACCTGCTGTACCTGCATGCCAACTTTCAATGACTGATGTACCATGACACCCAGGTCTCGTTGCACCTCCGCTTTTCCTAAACTGCCGCCATTCAGATAATGTTCTGCCTTCACGTTTTTGCCACCAAAGTGGATAACCTCACATTTATCCACATTATATTGCTTCTGCCATGCATTTGCCCACTCATCTAGCCTGTCCAAGTCACCCTGCAGCCTGTTAGCATCCTCCTCACAGCTCACACTGCCATCTAGCTTAGTGTCATCTACAAACTTGGAGATATTACACTCAATTCCTTCATCAAAATCATTGATGTATATTGTAAATAGCTGGAGTCCCAGCACTGAGCCCTGCAGCACCCCACTAGTCACTGCCTGCCATTCTGAAAAGGACCCGTTTATCCCGATTCTCTGTTTCCTGTCTGCCAACCAGTTCTCTATCCACGTCAATATGTTACCCCCAATACCATGTGCTTTAATTTTGCACAACAATCTCTTGTGTGGGACCTTGTCAAAAGCTTTTTGAAAGTCCAAATATACCACAACCACTGGTTCTCCCTTGTCCACTTTACTAATTACACCTTCAAAAAATTCTGGAAGATTTGTCAAGCATGACTTCCCTTTCATAAATCTCTGCTGACTTGGACTGATCCTGTCACTGCTTTCCAAATGCGCTGCGATTTCATCTTTAATAATTGACTCCAACATTTTCCCCACTACCGATGTCAGGCTAACTGGTTTATAATTCCCCGTTTTCTCACTCCTTCCTTTTTTAAAAAGTGGTGTTACATTAACTACCCGCCAGTCCATAGGAACTGAACCAGAATCAATAGATTGTTGGAAAATGATCACCAATGCATCCACTATTTCTAGGGTCACTTCCTAAAGTACTCTGGAATGCAGACTATTTTTATTAGGGGATAAAAAAACGGTCACTCGAGTGGAGACAGACCGATGGTCACGAAAGTGGATACTGAAGTTAGTAAAATGGTCCCGATTAAATGGGCTTATCAGTATTAGGAGGTTCTGAGGAATCGGGAGTTCCTCAGTATTTCGGTAGGGATTGTGATTGACCAATTATGTAAACTCGCTTATGCATGTAAAGCACGCTTATTCATTTGCTTACATTGGGTTAAGAAGAAGGAAGCAGCAATGAATTATCCATTGTATTAATTTTAATTCAGACTCATGGAAGTGTCCATATTCAGTACAGAATAAGGACACACATTTTTTGGAACATAGATTATTGTAGCATGGGAACAGGATGGTATTGACTGGTAGTTTTGACTAGAGTTCTTGGGAGAGGGATAAGGAGGCAGCACCCTGGAAAACAAAGTTAATCGATACATCATGAGAAACTGAGGCAAAGATGGCACCATTGAATAACACATTCCAGAAGGGTGACATGTGATGGGAGATGGACAGGGGCGGGGGAAGAACCACTCAGAACTCGTCTGATAAGAATCAACAAATCAATGTAACTTTGCTGATCGCAGTAGGCCAATCGATGGTTTTGCAGGAGAGTCACACACTTCAGAAAATATATATCTGTCATTACAAACTGTTGTTCTGGGAAGTGGTCATGGGAACCTTTCCCCTGCATGCTTGAATAAAGCTGGTTAACCGAGGTTTCGTTTGAATGATTCCGTGGTCGCTATACTAAACGGCGGGTGTCCATTCCTTATATCAGGGAGTCCACCTTGAGGAAGAGAAGTCTTGCTTTTACCCCAACAATGCTGGAGCTCCAATAATCCAGTGTTTACAAGTTAATTCAGGAACTTTGCTGAGTACTGCACAGGGTGCAATTAAATTGTCTCCTTTAGTCTTTCCATGTTAATGTCTTTTTTATTCTTTCCGGGCTGTGGGTGTCGCTGGCAAGGATGGCATTTATTGCCCATGCCTAATTTCACTTGAGAAGATGGTGGTGAGCTGCTTTCTTGAACCGCTGCAGTCCTTGTATTGAAGATACTCCCACAGTGCTGTTATAGAGGGAGTTACATGATTTTGACCCAGTGCTGATGAAGGAATGGCAATATATTTCCAAGTGAGAATGGTGGAGGGGAAATTGCAGGTGATGGTGTTCTCATGCACCTGCTGCCCTTTTCTTTTTAGTTGGTGGAGGTCGCGGGTAAACAAATGCTGCAAAAGAAGCCTTGGTCAGTTGCTGCAGTGCATCTTGTAGATGGTACACACTGTAGCCACAGTGAAGGCAGTGAATGTTGAAAGTTGTGGTTGGGGTGCCAATCAAGTGGGCTGCTTTGTCCTGGATGCTGTCGAGCTTCAGAGTATTATTGGAGGTGCACTCGTCCAAGCAAATGCAGTGTTCCATCACACTCCTGACTTGTGCCTTGCAGATGATGGAAAGGAGGAATCAAGAAGTGAGACACTTGCCGGAGGATACCCGGTCTCTGACCCAGTATTGTTACCACAGTATTTATGTGAGTTTCTGGTCAATGGTGAGCCCCAGGTATTAATAGTGGGGGATTCGGCAATGGTAATGCTGTTGAAAGCAAGGGCAAGTGGTTAGACTCTCACTTGTTGGAGATAGTCATTGCCTGGCACTTGTGTGGCGCAAATGTTACTTGCCACTTATCAGCCCAAGCCTGAATGATGCCCAAGTCTTGCTGCCTGTGGGCGTAGACTGCTTCATTTTCTGAAGAGTTGCAAATCCAACTGAACATTGCGAACATCAGCGAACATCCCCACTTCTGACCTTCTGATGGAGGGAAGGTCATTAATGAAACAGCTGAAGAGGCTTTGGGCCTAGGACACTGCCCTGAGGAATTCTTGCAGCTATGTACTGTGGCTGAGATGATTGACCTCCAACAACCACAACCATCTTCCTTTGTGCTGGTATGACTTCAGTCAATGGAGTTTCCCCTCTGATTCCCATTGACTTCAATTTTACCAGGGCTCCATAATGCCACACTCAGTCAAATGATGCCTTGATATCAAGGGTAGTCACTCAAACATCATCGCTGGAATTTACACCTTTTGTCCATGTTTGGACTAAGGCTGTAATAAGGTCTGTAGCCGAGTGGTCCTGGCTGAACCCAAACTGAGCATCTGTGAACAGATTATTGGTGAGTAAGTGACATTTGATAACACTGTTGACGAAACCTTCCATCACATTGCTCATGGTTGACAGTAGACTGATGGGGCAACAATTGGCTGGATTGGAGTTGTCCTCCTTGTTGTGGACAGGTCATTCCTAGGCAGTTTTCCACATTGTCGAGTAGATGCCAGTGTTGTACAGGAACAGCTTGATTGGAGACACTGTTAGTCCTGGAGCACAAGTGTTCAGCAGGACAGCCAGGATGTTGTCTTTGCTGTATCGAGTGCATTCAGCTGTTTCTTGAAATCATGTCAAGCAAAATGATTTGGCTGAAGACTGCCTTCTGTGATGGTGGGGACCTCAGGAGAAAGCTGAGATGGATCATACATGAGGCACTTCTAGCAGAAGATGGCTGCAAATGGCTCAGCCTTGGCTTTTTCTGGGCTCTGCCATCATTGAGGATGCAGATATTCATGGAGCCTCCTCCTCCCGTTAGTGCTTTCATGATCCACCATTATTCACGACTGGATGTGGCAGGACTGCAGAGCTTTGATCTGATCCATTGATTGCGGGATCGCTTAACTCTGTCAATCAACAGAATCTGTTTCAATAATCAGAGGGCACAGAATTAAGGTGATTAGCAAAGTAACCAGAGGCGACATGAAGAAAATTTTTTAACTCAATGAATGATTAGGATTCAGAATGCACGGCCTGATAGGGTGGTGGAAAGATTCAATAGTCGCCTTCAAAAGGGAATTAGATAGTTACTTGAAGGAGAAAAATTGCAGGGTTTATGGGGAAAGAACTGGACTAAATGGATTATTGTTCATTGAAATGCCTCCTTCTGTGCTTTACTCTTATATGATTCTGTGGAGACCAGAACTGTGCACAGGACTCCAAGTGTTATCTAGCCAAGGTTCGAAACAAATTTAACATGCTCAACACGATGAGGTTCAGCTGCAGGCATTCCTCGCTCTGAGCTCAGAACTGCACTAATGGTTAACTGTTTACGTACGCATCACATAATATATCAGGTCAATTCCTGCCACTTCATGCAAATAACTTAAGAACAAAATTAGGAGCAGGAGCATGCCCAATGGTACCTTGAGCCTGCACTTCCCTGCCCGATTGCCATATCCTTTAATTTCCTGTGCTGATACCTATTGACGCAGAGACAAGAGTGTTAGCAACTGAGCCATGGTTAATCAAATCTTGCATTTATATGATGCTTTTTTATCAGGACAGCCCAACGCACTTCATAGCTAATGAAGTTCTTTTGAATTTCAGTCTCTGTTTTGTAACAGCCAATTTGCACACAGAAAGTTCCCCTTCAGTCTGTTTATAATGGGGAGATTTGGATTTGGATGAATGTACACAGATGGATTTGTAACACTGCTCCAACTAAAAGACAGTCAGCACCATTCAAAATAAATGTAAAGTCATATATGTATGGAGGCTCAGATTGTAATTCCCCTTCCAAATGTATTCATTCACAATACAGGGAGGGACAAGCAATGAAGGGCCGCAGCAACTGAGGAATGTGCCCACAGTCAGTCAGTGGAGAGTCAGGTTGTGGATAGCACCACCAGTTTAAACATACCTCATGGAAATTAGCGTGAAACCTAAATTTGAGGTGCATCTGGTTTGTAGATTTTCTAAGTTTCGAAAAATCAAAATTCTTTACATCGTAATCAAAGATGCAGCCTGGATTTTAGCCTGCTGTCCACGGCCAGATTACGCACAATCACCTCAAGGAAGTCCACCTCTCCCTCTCCACGGTCAAATACTATTATTTGAAGCTCATTACGGTTAAGAACAAATTCAAACCCCCTTTCTCCAGTCTTAATCATCTCCTCTGTCATCACTTGCACCTCCATTTTCTCTTCACACTCAGTGTGAGCTCATAGACTGCTTTGCCCCTATATAGTCATCTCAGCTGCTTCCGCTTCACGTTCTTCCACATAGGTCAATGAGGACAAAACAAGGAAAGAGAAAATATCCAAGAAAGTTGGGTATGTTCCCTTGTCTCTTACACTCGATATGTCTAACCTCCCAATGTCCCATGGTTCAGTGAGTGTTAACATTCTAGAATATGGTGCCACAATAGGTCAATGTCTTGCACTATTCAGCTATATTTCTAGAGTGCGGTCAGCTCAGGATTGGAACTGCACAAAAAACGTTGTTAAATTGACTTAGCTAAAATGTTGCCCACACGAATCAGGCACTTATTTTTAAAATAAACTTCCCTACCACAAACTCCATTCCTAGCCACAGCCTCCATCCCTCTTCCAGGCCATTATTTCATGCTGAACCAGACAGTTCATAACTTGCCATGCTATTTGACCCGGAGCTGAGCTTCCGACCACATATCTGCTCCATCACTAAATCTACCTATGTAACATCGCGTGCTTCCACCCTGCCTCAGCTCTTCTGCTGCTGAAACCCTCATCTGTGTCTTTTTAACTCTAGAATTGACTATTTCAGTGCTCTCATGTCAGCCTTACGTGCTCTATGAACTTAAGCTTATCGAAAACTTTGCTGCCCGTAACCTGACACACAACTAGTCCCATTTGTCTCGAAGCTGTGAGACCGAGGCTCTTGGTGTGAAATGTAACATAACTGTAAATAAACTGTTCAACATTGGACTGGGTTTTGTCTCCTTGTATGTTTGAGTGGTTGTTAAATTAAAAATAACATGACTGACATCAGACAAGAATTACATTGAGTTGTGCAACAGTGTTATGGTTTCAGTCGTATGAAATTTGTTTTTCCTCTGGGGTTTGAGTTGTATATTCAGACTCTTGTTGCAGGGTGTGAAATGGACAAGTGTGTATTCAGACCATTAAGAGCCAAATGAGATATTGACTGAAGGACAAAGCATGGTCACAGGTAGGTTTTGAGGAGTGTCTTATATAGGTTCAGAGATGGAATGGCAGAGCGTGGTATCTGGTCAGCGGATCAAAAATACCTGTTCCCACTAGTGAACATTCTCTCTGCCATTACATAACTGATAACTCCATACAACAAAATAAAAGTTGCTGCAACATGTGTTAAACACCGGCAATGTTTCCCACTCAATCAGTCTTACCATTTCAGATCAGTGAAGAAAAAGTCCTGGATTAGCATTCTATTTTAATAAGTGTATTGGCCCTGGAATTAGCAGTTTGTATTCAGTAGCTGCTGCAGATCCTGTTCAGTTATTATTGCAGGTTGGTCAGTAACTGAACTCACCACTGCTGTTGTAGACTTCCTGTTACGCTTTGTAGGTAAAGCAGCAACTGTTGTACAGACCAGCAGTGTCCGAGTGCATTGAACCCCGGGGACAACAATTGGGTGAGGAGGGAAAGCAATAATTGGTATCAGCTTGCTGTCACAGCTTCATTGGTTAGTGTGGATACCCTAGTGTGGTGGTTCTTGGAAAGCTTCTCTTCTGGCCGCTACGATCATGATCGAATAACTTGGCAACCTGATCAATGCTCAAATGAATAAGTTTTGAAGGACTGCCAGTGCAGTTGGGACTCCATTTCCCACTGTTGTACTCTAACCCCTTTCTCTCACTCGCAGATCCACGATGCAGTTCCCCTTGTCCTCACCTTCCCTACCACGAGCGTCCACATTCAACGAATCATCCTCTGCCTTTTCTGCCACCTCGAGCAACCCTACTCGCTAACACATCTTCCCTTTCCCTCCACTTTCAGCATTGTTAAGTGACCTGTCCGGCCATTACACTCTGGTCCTCAATCACCCAAAAGACCCCCTCCCTTTCCCACGGTACATTCCCGTGAAAGTGCAGGAGATGCAACACCTGTCCTTTTACCTCATCTCTTCCCAATGTTCAGAGCACCAAACACTCCATCCAGTTCAAACAGCGAATTAATTGTACTCCTTGCAATTTAATATACTGTTTATGCTGCTCACGATGCGGTCTCCTCTATATTGGGGAGACCAAATCCTCTTTTCTTCTTAGACAGTCCCTCGGAGGCGAGGATGACTTGCTTCCACACTCAAAATGAGTTCTCTGGTGACTGAAGAGTTCAAGGTGACATGTAAATTCTCTAACACAGGTGGGACAGATGGTGGTGTGGTGGAACAAGAGGGTGGGTTGCCGTGCGCTCCTTCCGCTGTCGACGCTTGGCTTGAGCTTGCTCTCAGCGAGAGACTTGAGGTGTTCAGTGCCTTCCAGGATATGTTTCCTCCACCTTGGGCAGTCTTGGGCCAGGGATTAGCAGGTGTCGATGAGGATGTTACACTTTTCAAGGAGGCTTTGAGAGTGTCCTTGAAGCATTTCCTGTGCCCACCTGGGGCTCACTTGCCGTGTAGAAGCTCCAAGTGTTTTGGGAGTCTCGTGTCAGACATATGGACGATGTGTCCCGTCCAGCGGAGCTGATCAAGTGTGGTCACTGCTTCGATGCATGGGATGTTGGCCTGAGTGAGGACACTGATGTTGGTGTGCCTATACTGCCAATGGATTTGCAGAATCTTGCGCATTCAAGATTGGTGGTACTTCTCCAGTGTTTTGAGATGCCTGTACATAGTCCATGTCTCTGAGCCATATAGAAGGGCGGTTATTACCACTGCTCAGTAGACCATGAACTTGGTGCTGGGTTTGAGCTCCTGGTCTTGAAACACTCTCTTCCTCAGGCAACCGAAGGCTGCACTGAAGGCGGTGTTGGACCTCGTCGTTGATGTCTGCCCTTGTTGAGAGTAGGCATTGGGGAGACCAAATGCAGATTGGGTGACCGCTTTGCAAAACACCTCTGTTCAGTCTGCAAACTTCCGGTCGCCTGTCAGTTTAATTCTCCACTCCCTTCGCACTTTGACCTCTCTATTATCGGCCTCTTACTCTGTTCCAACAAAGCTCAACATAAGCTCCTCAACTTTCTATTCGGCACGTTATAGTCTTCTGGACTCAGCATCGAGTTCAACAATTTCAGACCAAAACCTCTGTTCCTATCTTTTTCAGCTGGTGGCTGTTGATGATTCTGCTGCACCCATTTACACCTCTTCTAGACCCATCTTTTATTCCTTTACTTGTCCCATTGCCATCTGCTTTTGCTTTATACTTTCATACCTTTTGTCATTTAATCACTCCGGCCTTCCACCCTATCACAAACCTTCCCTTTTGTTCTTTCCTCCCCTCCCACACCCCTTTCCCTTTTTCTGCACTTGCTTAAAATCTGTTACATCTCTAACTTTTTCCAGTTCCGACAAAATGTCATCGACCTGAAACGTTAACTCAGTTTCTCTCTCCACAGATGCTGCCTGACTTGTTGAGTATTTCCAGCATTTTCTGTTTTTCTTTCAGATTTCCAGCACCCGCAGTATTTTGCTTTTGTTCCTTTTCTTCCTTTAAGTAACTGAACACATTTTCAGATCAATGTCGTGTGACCTTGCATTAAACAAGAACTACTTCTGCTGAGAAATAGGTTGTGATCTTGGTCAAACTGATTTGCTTGGTCATGTGGCTGTTTTAATCTCTTCCCCTCCAGAATACTTGGTTCAGTGGTGGCCTAAGATGGTCATAGCTGCAAGTGTAATCTTAGCCTTTAACTGGTTTTAAAGCTGGGTGCACAGGAGAAAGAGATTTAAATGCAATCTGGTCTTGGTAAGACCTTGCCCCTCATGTTTGAACCACTTTGCCAAGGGCGTGCTGTTACAGTACAGAGTCTGCACCTTCTGAATAGACAACCCCCAAGAATTACTGCTGCTGGTCTTTCTATTTTGGGAACACTAGGAACGTGTTCGCTGAAGCAGGTTCCGATCCAAAGCACAAGGAACGTCCGATGAGGCCTCACTAAATTTATCTATCGTGTGGAAAGGAAAAATTGGTAACATAGTTGGGTATCTTAACGTAAACTGCTAATATATACACTGGGCATAACTACCAGCCTCTGTGAACTAGGCCAATGTTCATGGAGAATGAAAAGAGGAGAGTCATCTTTTTTTCAAGCTATATGTTAAGGGTACAATAGTGCAGTGGTTATGTTACTGGACTAGTAATGCAGAGGCTTGGACCAATAATACACGGAATGTGAGTTCAAATCCCACCATCATTTGGATTCAGTTTAAAATTTAAAACAAACTGATGTAAGTAACCATGGACTTTTAGGATTGTTGTAAAAATCCAATTGGCTCACTAATTTCCTTTTCGGGAAGGAAACCTGCCGTCCTTATCCAGTCTGCATTACATGTGACTCCATTTGCAAAGTAATGTGGTTGATTCTTACATGCCCTCTGAAGTGACCGAGCAAATCATCTCTCAATCATTGAGCACCTGAATATGGTTCAAGAAGGAGTCTCACCAGCGGTTTCTCAGGGCAACTAGGGAATGGGCAATAAATGTCGGCCTTGCCAGTGACATCCAAACTTGGGCATGTTCCAAACTCAGATGAAGCGCTAAGCAATGAGACCAAATCTCCAGCAGTTCCTCCTGTAGTTACCTGGCTACTTTCTCCATCTCTTCAGCCTGCCTTCCCCTTGCTGTGCAGCACTTGGCTCAAGCTCCTGCTGTTTGTTTTAATTCTTTTTTGTAATTCCCAGCCTCTCTCTGCACTCAGCTCTAACACGTGTTCTAACATGGGAGATAAGAGTGGGAACACAGGAGGCAGATAATGTGGAGTTTTCACAGATTATTGAGATAGATATTAGAGTAATGGGTAACGGAGAGCTTTTAGTTTCCAGGATCAGTCAGAGACTCAGTCGGTAGCATTCTCATCTCTGAGTCAGAAGGTTGTGGGTTCAAGTCCTCACTCCAGAGACGTGAGCACAGAATCTCGGCTAACACTACAGTGCAGTAATGAAAGAGTTGTCGTCTTTCGGATGAGATGTAAAACCGTTGCCCCGTCTGACCTCTGAGCTGGACATAAAAAATCCCATAGCACTACTTTGAAGAAGATCAGGGGAATTATCCCAGGTGACCTGGTCAATATTTATTCCTCAAACAATGTCACTGAAAACAGATAATGTAGTCATGTTCACCCTGCTGTTTGTGGAGTCTTGCTGTGTGCAAATTGGCTGCCACACTTCCTACATTAGAACAGATATTATGCTTCAAAAAGTACTTCATTGGCTGTAAAGCGCTCAGGGATATCCTGAGCTTCTGAAAGGCGCGACATAAACACACGTCTTTCTTTTTGGCCTGCAGTCTATTTCATTGTTTCCAAAATTTAATGACAAAAGACATGAACTGAACATGACATGGTCCCCTCCACATTCTCGCTGATATATGTACAGGTGCTCACTAAACTTGGAAGTGATGGAGTATTTTAGTACTTGTGTTTGACACATTGATCACAAGCAATTTGCATTCATCTGACCCACTTTTGGTTGCTTTGCACACTCACTGATCTGTTTGGATGTTGCATCAAATCCGCAGATACCTTCAAATGACCAACCCACAGAACCATCCAGAACTATTAAAAAGACACTGACTCGCAAACAACAGAGAATTCAATTAACCTTTCAAGGTGGACATTAACTGGTCCAGGCAGAGCACGGTTCTCTCTGTCTGCCTGTCTCTCTTCCACGGCTATATCCGTGTCCGTGTGTCCCTGGAGAGGGAGCACGCGGTGTCTGCTGGTATGCTGGAGGCTTTCCATGACTGGTGGGCACCAGAGGGACTGGAGTGCAGCGTGGATACAGGGAACTAAATTATAATTTGAAAAGTGCTTGTTAGTTTCGTCATATTTGGAACTTATTGTTTATTCATCCTTATAAAGGGGACACTTATGGTTTAAGTTTTTCCCAATGCCGAAAGAATAGAGAATTCATTTAAACCTGTGATTCTGTATATCTGAACTGTGTTTGAGGAAAGTTGGCACAATTCAGATCCTCATTAAGTTGTCAGCCAATGATATTCCTTCTTCAAAGATCTGACTGGCTCTGGGAGTATATCTCCCCTCCTCCCATTCCTTGATTGGTGCTCTGAGAGACTGCAAGTTCTGATTGGGTATTGAGGACTGTCACTCATCCTGCAGTGTGCCACACTCTGGGTAGTTCAGCAGTATAAATACTGGCATTTGCGGTTGGTTGAATTTTTACAGGACTTTGAGGTTGGCTACGTTTCAGTTTATTGCTTCCCCAAAGTTTAGATTTGTGAAAAAGAATCTAGATGGCTTCCCAAGTGTGTCAGAACTACCACCAGGGCTGTGAGGCTGCTGTCAACAAGCAGATCAACATGGAGCTCTATTCTTCCTATGTTTATCTCTGTTATGGTGAGTTTTGCATTTTAGAGCACTTCACAATGGAGACAATGTAATGTGAATTTACTAAATTCTGTGCTGTATCCAGCCCACCTATTCTGAGTATCCTGAATGTTCATGACTTACTTTCCTGGGCTTTTTTGAGCTTGTTGAAGTTTATTTGGAATACATTCAGCACTCAAAGCATGGAATTCAGAATTTGTATCCTCATTTTAAATCACTCCATGGACTTTCTCTGCCTTGCCTTTGCAATGAGGGGATGTAATAAAATTAGTCAGGCTATTTAGGAGGGAAGTCTGGAAGTATTGTTTCCTACAAGGGTGTTGGAAATCTGGAACACCTTTTATCTCTCTCTCTCTCTCTCTCTCTCTCTCACCAAGGTTTTTCATTGGGTAAGGCTATCAAAAGATTGTTTCCATGAAAATGTCCATCAATGGCAGTCCCTCTGAATAGAGGAAGACTTGCTTTCACTCTTAAAATGAGTCCTTGGGTGGCTGAAAAGTCTAAAAAATGAGAACCACGAACTGTCACAGGTGGGACACATAGTTGTTGAGGGAAAGGGTGGGTGGTGCTAGTTTGCTGTATGCTTTTTTTTTCATTGCCTGCTCTTGGTGGTGAGACTCTAGGTGCTCAGTGCCCTCCTGGATGCCCTTCCACTTGGGGCGATCTCTAGCCAGGGATTCCCAGGTGTCCGTGGGGATGTTACAATTTTTCAGGGAGGCTTTGAGGGTGTTCCTGTAACGTTGCCTCTAACCACTTTTGGCTTGTTTGCCATTAAGGAGTTCCATGTTCAGTAAGGTTTTAAACCCTTGAAAGAAAGCAAAATATTGAGGTTGAAGTTATGTGCTGTACCCGTTTGTGATATAGTACTCTTCTGATCTCTCCATAGTCCTTCTACTTTGACCGGGATGATGTTGCCCTGCATCACTTTGCTGAGTTCTTCAAGGAGCAGTCACGTGAGGAACGTGAGCATGCTGAGAAACTGATGGAATTCCAGAATCAGCGTGGAGGCCGAATCATCTTGTGGACATCAAGGTTTGGTTCAATAAAAGTGGCCTTCTGTCTGGCTCCCCTTAGACTGAATGTTCCCATATATGATAAAGCCATTATTTCCAATTTACAGCACAGGCTATTCGGCCAAGCTGGACTTTGCTGGTGTTTATACTCCACATGAGATTCCTCACATTTTGCTTTATCTCGCCCTGTCATATCATTCTATTCTCTTCTCCCCATGCACTTGTATTGTTTCCCTTTAAATACATCCAAGCTGTTTGCCTTATCAATATAACTCAAGCAGTTGTGCTAGCTTAATAGCAATTTTTTATTCTAACAAATGGTAAAGTAGACTTTTGATTGCACCTCAATTTCCTTTTAATACTATCTAATGTTTGTTTAATCCATTGTAAGAACTGTTAGAACTTTCTTTCCAGAAACCAGAGCAGGATGAGTGGAGCAATGGTCTGGAGGTGATGCAGAGAACTCTGCAGATGGAGAAGAATGTGAACAAGAGTCTGCTGGATCTGGACAAACACTCCACTGGGAGCACTGACCCTCACGTAAGTTCTTAATAATTTAATGTGGGTATTTTGGTAAGTTGGAGTTTGTGGAAGCTTGCTGTCCTTGGGCCTAATTATAAGATCTCCATGCCTAATAGCTTTGTGTTGGTGTCTCTGTTTCTGTTTGGTGAGCAGTGGGAAGGGACAGGAGCCTGGCCTACTGTGGACAGTAACTAGCAAATGTGACCCAGTGATCCCAGGATCTGAGAACTTATTGTATAGTAAATTTAATCTAATACAGAAATTCCATCAATCTCAATTGCACCACTTGACTATCCTCCAGTTCAAGTGGATTAAAATCAAAATTCTCAAGGGACAGCTGCCATTCCTTGAAATCTGCTGCTGACCATAACTTGTCTCCCTCTTTCAGTTGTGACTTCCTGGAGACCCACTACTTGGATGAACAAGTGAAGATGATCAAGAAGCTGGGAGATCACCACCAACCTGAAGAGACTGGGAGCCCCTGAGAATGGCATGGGAGTGTACCTTTCTGACAAGCACACCCTGGGGAAGAGTGATTAAACTGACTGGTTCAAGCTTATTGTATTTGCCTGCAGGACTGGGGTCCTAATTATATAATGATGGCTTATGACTTTGTACAAAGAGCTAAGATGTGAAATGTAGCATAACTGTAAATAAAGTGTTCAACATTGGACTGGGTTTTGTCTCCTTGTATGTGTGAGTGATTGCTTATCTTTCAATTAAGCAGAATTACACTGCGTTATGGAACAATGTTATGGGATTCAGTCAAATCAAATTTGGTTTCCTCTGACATATCGAAGTATTGAGTTTGATTATTCAGAAATGTGTTGCAAGGCCTAAAATGTTCAAGGAGATGTTAATGGTCTGAACACATCCATGAGATATTGACTGAGGGATAAAGCATGGTCAGAGATAGGTTTTAGGGAGTGTCTTAAATAGGTTTAAAGAGGGAATGGCAGAACTCAGGCTTCAGGGCTGTATAAAAATAGCTGTTCCCTCGAGTGAACATTCTCTCAGCTATTACATAAATGAAAAATCAATGTAACAAAATACAAGTTGTTGTAACATGGGCAGCATTTTCCAATAACCAGAGTTTCATTATTTCAATCTATGAAAGAACATGACCTGGATTTGTATTTTTGTCAATATTAGCCCTGGAATTAGCAGTTTGTATTCAATATTTGTAGCAGATCCTGTTCAGGTATTATTGCAGTTTGTTCAGTAACTCAACTGACCAGTGCTGCTGTAGACTCTGTTAAGCTTTGTATGCAAAGCAGCAATTACTGCACAGACCAGTAATGTTTGAGTGCCAGGAACTACAATTGGGTGAGGAGGGAAACAACAGGTGGTATCAACTTGCTGTCACAGCTTCATTGTTTAGTGTGGATACCTGAGTGTGGTGGTTCTGGGACAGATTCTCTTCTGCCTGCTTCTCATTGTGACTGAATAACTTGCCAACCTGATCAATGCTCACATGAATAAGGTATTGAAAGATTACCTGTGTAACTACACTCCAACAAAATATAATCCTGCTGGAAGGGAGAGTAAATGTATTTCTTCAAATGCACAAAGCAAGAGGCCCAAGATTTTAAATACAAGGCTCTGGAAAAACATTTGCCCATCTTGAGTCCCCAATGCCAAATACCTGAATTCATCAACCCAATGTATCCAGTTGCATTTGCTCCCATTGTGCATTTTATGCCAAATAGCAATCATCCTGTCCAAATCCCAGTGGATCTCCATTTCATTGCTTCACCCCTGTGAATGGATTCAGATATTAATACTGAACTTCAAGCCATCGTCAACACCATCACCGAGATGTATGAAAACATAGGCCTTAAACTAAACATCCGTAAGTTAAAGATCCTCCACCAACCTGACCCCGCCACACAGCACTCTCCCTGGTCATCAAAATCGACGGCACGGCCTGGGACAACATGGACCATTTTCTATTTCTCGGGAGCCTACTGTTAGCAAGGGCAGACATCGATGATGCGGTCCAACACTGGCTCCAGTGCACCAGCGCATCCTTCGGTCGTCTGAGAAAAGGAATGTTTGAAGACCAGGACTTCAAAACTGACATCAAGCTTGTGGTCTACAGGGCTGTAATGATACCCACCCTCCGATGTGGCACAGAGACATGGATTTTCTACAGCAAACCAGCTCTAATCCCTGGAGAAGTATCACTAAGATCCTGCAAATCCATTTGGAGCAAAGACGCACCAACATCCGTGTTCTTGCTTAGGCCAACATCCACCCGCATCGAAGCACTGACCACGCTCAATCAGCTCCATTGGGCAGGTCACATTGTCCGCATGCCCGACACGAAACTCCCAAAGCAAGCGCTCTACTCGGAGCTTCGTCACGGCAAGTAAGCTCCAGGTGGGCAGAGGAAACACTTCAAGGACACCCTCAGAGCCGACTTGATAAAGTGCAACATCCCCACCGGCACCTGGGAGTCCCTGGCCCAAGACCACCCAAAGTGGAGGAACAGCATCCGGGAGAGCGCGGAGCACCTCGAGTCTCATCGCTGAGAGCAAGCAGAAACCAAGCGCAGACAGCAGAAGGAGCGTGTGTCAACCCAGGCTCCCCAGCCCCGCTTTCCTTCAACCACTGTCCGCCCTACCTGTGACAGAGACTGTAGGTCCCACATTGGTCTCTTCAGCTACCTGAGAACTCACTTTTAGAGTGGAAGCAAGTCATCCTCGTTTTTGACTGTGGATCATTAGTCCAGGCCTCTGGATTACTTATATAAGAACATATAAAATAAGAGCAGGAGTAGCTCATTTGGCCCCTCGAGTCTGCTGTGCCATTCAATAAGATCATGGCTGATCTGATCATGACCTCAACTCCACTTCCCTGCCCTCTCCCCATAACCCTGGACTTCCTTATCGTTCAGAAATCTGTCGTTCTCCACCTTACATATATTCAGGTTCCCGAGATATGGGAAGTGGTCCACATTGTCCAGGGCTGCGGCGTGGATGTTGATAACATGGGGGGGCAGTGCTGTGCGGTGAGGACAGCATATCTTGGGAGCCTCCTATCATCAAGAGCAGGCATTGATGATGAGATCCAACACCGCCTCCAGTGTGCCAGTGCAGCCTTCGGCCGCCTGAGGAAAAGAGTGTTTGAAGACCAGGCCCTCAGAACTGCCACCAAGCTCATAGTCAACAGGGCTGTAGTAATACCCGCCCTCCTGTATGGCTCAGAGATATGGACCATGTACAGTAGACACCTCAAGTCGCTGGAGAAATACCACCAACGATGTCTCCGCAAGATCCTACAAATCCCCTGGGAGGACAGATGCACCAACATTAGCTTCCTCAACCAGGGCAACATCCCCAGCATTGAAGCACCGACCACAGTTGATCAGCTCCGCTGAACAGGCCACTTAGTTTGCATGCCAGATACGAGACTCCCAAAGCAAGTAGTCTACTCGAAACTCCTTAATGGCAAATGAGCAAAGGTGAACAGCAGAAGCGTTACACGGACACCCTCAAAGCAACCTGATAAAGTGAGACATCCCCACTGACACCTGTCCAAAGATCACCCTAAGTGGAGGACGTGCATCCGGGAGGGCGCTGAGCATGCAGAAATCAAGCGCAGGCAGCGGGAAGAGCGTGCGGCAAACCTGTCCCACCCACCCCTTCCCTCAACAACTATCTGTCCGACCTGTGACAGAGTCTGTGGCTCTCGTATTCGAATGTTCAGCCACCCAAGAACTCATTTTTAGAATGGAAGCAAGTCTTCCTCGATTCCGAATGACTGACTATGATGATGATGATGATGACATATCTCCACAGATCTCTGGGGTAGAGAATTCTAAAGATTCACAATCCTCTGAGAGAAGAAATTCTTCCTCATTTCTGTTTTAAATGTGCGTCCCCTTATTCTGAAACTATGCCCCCGAGGTCTAGATTCCTCCACGAGGGGAAACATCCTCTCTGCATCTACCCTCTCAAGACACCTCAGATTCTTATACATTTCAATAAGATCACCTTTCAGTCTTCTAAACTCCAATGAGTATAGGCCCAACCTGCTTATCCTTTCTCCATCTGACAACACCTTCATCTCAGGAATCAACCTCATGGACCTTCTCTGAACTGCCTCTATTGTAAGTATGTCCCTCCTTAAATAAGGAAACCAAAGCTCTATGTAGTACTCCAGCTGTGGTCTCACCAATGTCCTGTACAGTTGTAGCAGGACTTGCTTACTTTTATACTCCGTCTCCTTTGAAATCAAGGCCTATATTCCACTGCTTTCCCAAGTTTCATGTACAAGGACCCCCAGATCCCTCTGTACTGCAGCATTTTATAATCCCTCCCTGCTTTATTATTTTTCCTACCTATTTATTCAATAGCATAACCACTATTCTACCATATCCCACATTGGTACCCTATTGTTCTTGGTGCTAGAACCCATCCCACCCCACCTCATGGTTGACTAATCTGCCAACACTCACTGACTAGGCTCCCACATGTATAAGGAATTAGGCAAGGATTAAATGCATTGAATGCATAAAGGAAAACACCCAAGTTAAATATATTCTTCTTATGTAAGCCTTCCCCCTGTTATCCCCACCCATGCCTGTTCCATCAATTTATAACCCAATACCAACAGCTCCACCATAAATGTATCCATTTGTATCTCATCCTGTTGTGCATTTTATACCATAAGCAATCATCCTTTCCAAATCCTACTGGATCTCCATTTGTCCCCTTCTCATCCATGAATGGATTCAAATGTTGTTGATTCTGGAGCTGCAATAATCCAGTGTTTACAAGTTAATTTAGGAACTTACTGAGAAGTGCACTGGGTGCAATTAAATTGTCTCCTTTAGTCTTTCCATGTTAACGTCTTTTTTATTCAATGCGGAATGTGGGCATCACTGGCAAGGCCAGCTTTTATTGCCCATCACTAATTGCCCTTGAGAAGGTTGTGGTGAGCCGCCTTCTTGAACCACTACAGTCCTTGTGGCGAAGGTACTCCTACAGTGCTATTAGGGAGAGAGTCCAATGATTTTGTACCAGCGACAATGAAGGAATGGCGATATATTTCCAAGTCAGGATGGTTTGTAACTTGGATGGGAATACGGTGTTCCCTTGCGCCTGCTGCCCTTGTCCTTCTAGTTGGTAGAGTTCACAGGTTGGCAGGTGCTGCTGAAGAAACCTTGGTGATTGACAGAGAATTCAAACAGGCTGCATTTAGACAGGCTGTGAAAATTCACAGACAACAAGTCAGAGATGCTACATGAGTGGTACCATGTTGCATTAAGTCATCAATCAACTTGACATTTTAGGACCCTTGGGTAGCGAGCCAATTAAAAGGTTAAAAGACTATTAATTGAGCCAATAAGGTCAAAGAAGGCGAGTTCTTTTCTGTAAATTGATCCAGGTATAAGTACAGCCATTTTGACCATGTGGTCTCAGAAGGACAAAGACCTGGCTTAAAGCCAGAAGCTTGTTGCTGTCTTCCAGAAATAAAGTTACATTAAAACTACAATCGGAGTTCGTATTTTATTGGAAATTAAGAGATCTAACAGTGATTCCTGCATTGCATCTTGTAGATGGTGCAGCCATGGTATGCTGGTGGTGGAGGCAGTGAATGTTGAATGTGCCAATCAAGTGGGCTACTTTGTCATGGATGGTGGCGAGCTTTTTGAGTTTTGTAGTAGCTACACTCATCCAGGCAAGTGGAGAGTATTCCATCACACTCCTGACTTGTGCTTTGTAGATGGTGGAAAGGCTTTGGGGAGTCAGGAGGTGAGACACTTGCCATAAAATTCACAGCCTCTGACCCGCTCTTGTTACCACAGTATTTATGTGACTGGTCCAGTTACGTTTCTGGTCAATGGTGACTCCCAGGTGTTGATGGTGGGCGATTCTGTGTTAGTAATGCTCTTGAATGTTAAGGGCAGGTGGTTAGACTCTCGCTTGTTGGATGTAGTCATTGCCTGAAACCTGTGTGGTGCAAATGTTACTTGACATTTATCAGCCCCACACTGAATCTCATCCAGGTTGCTGCATTTTCCATGGACTGCTTCATTTTCTGAGGAGTTGCGAATGGAACTGAACACTTTGCAATCATCAACAAACATCCCCACTTCTGACCTTATGAAGGAGGGATGGTCATTGATGAAGCAGTTGCAGATGGGTGGGCCTAGGACACTGCCCTGAGGAACTCCTGCAGTGATGTCCTGTGGCTGAGATAATTGACAACCATCTTCCTTGGTGTTAGGTATGACTCCAGCCAGTGGAGAGTTTTCGCCCTGATTCCCATTGACTTCAATTTTACCAGGGCTCCTTGATGCCACACACGGTCAAATGCTGCCTTGATGTCAAGGACCGTCACTCTCACATCACATAGAATTCTGCTCTTTTGTCCATATTTGAACCAAGGTTGCAATGAGTACTGCAGATGAGTGGTTCTGGGCGAACCCAAACTGAGCATTAGTGTACAGAATATTGGTGAGTAAGTGCTGCTTAATAGCACTGTCAATTACACCTTCCATCACTGTGCTGATGGGTGAGAGTAGACTGATGGGGCAGTAACTGGCTGGATTAGATTTGTCCTGGCTTTTGTGGGCAAGACATACCTGGGCAGTTTTACACATTGTCGGGTTGATGTCAGTGTTGCAGCTGTACTTGGAACAGCTTGGCTAGAGGCACGGTTAGTTCTTGCTGTATCTAGTGCGCTCAGCCGTTTCTTGATATCGCATGAAGTGAATTGAATTGTCTGAAGATTGGCTTCTGTGATGGTGGGGACTACAGCAGGAGGCTGAGATGGATCATCCATGAGGCAATTCTGGCTGAAGATGGTTGCAAACACTTCACCCTTGTCTTTTGCACTGATGACCTGGGCTCCTCCATCATTGAGGACAGTGATATTCATGGAGCCTCCTCCTCCCGTTAGTTATTTAATGGTCCGTCATCATTCACGACTGGATGTGGCAGGACTGCAGAGTTTTGATTGTGGGATTGTTTAGCTCTGTCCATAGCATGCTGCTTCTGTTGTTTAGCATGCATACATTCCTGTGTTGCAACTTCCCCAGATTGGCACCTCTATTTAGGTAAACTGTTGTTGTTCCTGGCATTCTCTTCTGCACTCCTCCTTGAACCAGGTTTGGTCCCTTGCCTTGATGGTAATGAGTGAACGATATGCCGACCATATGCCGGCAGTTGGTGAGAGGGGAGCGACCTATCAAAAGCCCAGCGGGAGATCGAGAGCCAGCGGCAGTTGGTGAGAGGGGAGCGACCTGTCAAAAGCCCAGCGGGAGATCGAGAGCCAGCGGCAGTTGGTGAGAGGGGAGCGACCTGTCAAAAGCCCAGCGGGAGATCGAGAGCCAGCGGCAGTTGGTGAGAGGGGAGCGACCTGTCAAAAGCGTACCAGTGTAGCTACAGCGGGAGAGAAAGCAAAATAGAAGTAGAAAGGAATCAAAAAGTGACGTCACAGACAATGGGGTAAGTGATTGGCTGGTGATTGGTGAGTAGCTTTTCTTTTTATTTTTTATATCAGTAAGTGAACTTTAGCATTGTTATTACCAATTTAAGGGTATCTAAGAGTTAAGACATGACAGGAGAGCTCGGTCACGTGATATGCTCCTCCTGTACCATGTGGGAACTCGGGGACACTTCCGATATCCCTGGGCGCTACGTGTGTGGGAAGTGTATCCGCCTCGAGCTCTTGACAGTCCGCGTTGCGGAATTGGAGCTGAGGGTGGATTCACTCTGGAGCATTCACGATGCTGAGAATGACGTGAGTATCACGTGTAGTGAGTTGGTCTTACCGCAGGAGAAGGGTCCACAGCCAGATAGGGAATGGAAGACCAGCAGGAAGAGCAGTGCAAGAAAGATAGTGCAGGGGTCCCCTGTGGTCATCCCCCTGCAAAACAGATACACTGCTTTGAGTACTGTTGGGGGGGATGATTCATCAGGGGAGGGCAGCAGCAGCCAAGTTCATGGCACCATGGCTTGCTCTGCTGCACAGGTGGGCAGGAAAAAGATTGGGAGCGCGATAGTGATAGGAGATTCGATGGTGAGGGGAATAGATAGGCGTTTCTGCGGCCGCAACCGAGACTCCAGGATGGTATGTTGCTTCCCTAGTGCAAGGGTCAAGGATGTCTCAGAGCAGGTGCAGGACATTCTGAAATGGGAGGGAGAACAGCCAGTTGTCGTGGTGCACATTGGTACCAACGACATAGGTAAAAAAAGGGATGAGGTCCTACGAAAAGAATTTAAGGAGCTAGGAGCTAAATTAAAAAGTAGGACCTCAAAAGTAGTAATCTCGGGATTGCTATCAGTGCCACGTGCTAGTCAGAGTAGGAATCGCAGGATAGCGCAGATGAATACGTGGCTTGAGCAGTGGTGCAGCAGGGAGGGATTCAAATTCCTGGGGCATTGGAACCGGTTCTGGGGGAGGTGGGACAAGTACAAACCGGACGGTCTGCACCTGGGCAGGACCGGAACCAATGTCCTAGGGGGAGTGTTTGCTAGTGCTGTTGGGGAGGAGTTAAACTAATATTGCAGGGGGATGGGAACCTATGCAGGGAGACAGAGGGAGACAAAAATGAGGCAAAAGCAAAAGACAGAAAGGAGATGAGGAAAAGTGGAGGGCAGAGAAACCCAAGGCAAAGAACAAAAAGGGCAACTGAACAGCAAAATTCTAAAAGGACAAAGGATGTTAAAAGAGCAAGCCTGAAGACTTTGTGTCTTAATGCAAGGAGTATCCGCAATAAGGTGGATGAATTAACTGTGCAATTAGATGTTAACAAATATGATGTGATTGGGATTACGGAGACGTGGCTCCAGGATGATCAGGGCTGGTAACTCAACATCCAGGGGTATTCAACATTCAGGAAGGATAGAATAAAAGGAAAAAGAGGCGGGGTAGCATTGCTGGTTAAAGAGGAGATTAATGCAATAGTTAGGAAAGACATTAGCTTAGATGATGTGGAATCTATATGGGTAGAGCTGCAGAACACTAAAGGGCAAAAAACGTTAGTGGGAGTTGTGTACTGACCTCCAAACAGTAGTAGTGATGTTGGGGAGGACATCAAACAGGAAATTAGGAGTGCATGCAATAAAGGTGCAGCAGTTATAATGGGTGACTTTAATATGCACATAGATTGGGCTAGCCAAACTGGAAGCAATACGGTGGAGGAGGATTTCCTGGAGTGCATAAGGGATGGTTTTCTAGACCAATATGTCGAGGAACCAACTAGGGGGGAGGCCATCTTAGACTGGGTGTTGTGTAATGAGAGAGGATTAATTAGCAATCTAATTGTGCGAGGCCCCTTGGGGAAGAGTGACCATAATATGGTGGAATTCTGCATTAGGATGGAGAATAAAACAGTTAATTCAGAGACCATGGTCCACAACTTAAAGAAGGGTAACTTTGAAGGTATGAGGCGTGAATTGGCTAAGATAGATTGGCGAATGATACTTAAGGGGTTGACTGTGGATGGGCAATGGCAGACATTTAGAGACCGCATGGATGAATTACAACAATTGTACATTCCTGTCTGGCGTAAAAATAAAAAAGGGAAGGTGGCTCAACTGTGGCTATCTAGGGAAATCAGGGATAGTATTAAAGCCAAGGAAGTGGCATACAAATTGGCCAGAAATAGCAGCGAACCTGGGGACTGGGAGAAATTTAGAACTCAGCAGAGGAGGACAAAGGGTTTGATTAGGGCAGGGAAAATGTAGTACGAGAAGAATCTTGCAGGGAACATAAAGGTGGATTGCAAAAGTTTCTATAGGTATGTAAAGAGAAAAAGGTTAGTAAAGACAAACGTAGGTCCCCTGCAGTCAGAATCAGGGGAAGTCATAACGGGGAACAAAGAAATGGCAGACCAATTGAACAAGTACTTTGGTTCAGTATTCACTAAGGAGGACACAAACAACCTTCCGGATATAAAAGGGGTCAGAGGGTCTAGTAAGGAGGAGAAACTGAGGGAAATCTTTATTAGTCGTGAAATTGTGTTGAGGAAATTGATGGGATTGAAGGCCGATAAATCCCCAGGGCCTGATGGACTGCATCCCAGAGTACTTAAGGAGGTGGCCTTGAAAATAGCGGATGCATTGACAGTCATTTTCCAACATTCCATTGACTCTGGATCAGTTCCTATCGAGTGGAGGGTAGCCAATGTAACCCCACTTTTTAAAAAAGGAGGGAGAGAGAAAGCAGGGAATTATAGACCGGTCAGCCTGACCTCAGTAGTGGGTAAAATGATGGAATCAATTATTAAGGATGTCATAGCAGCGCATTTGGAAAATGGTGACATGATAGGTCCAAGTCAGCATGGATTTGTGAAAGGGAGACCATGCTTGACAAATCTTCTGGAATTTTTTGAGGATGTTTCCAGTAAAGTGGACAAAGGAGAACCAGTTGATGTGGTATATTTGGACTTTCAGAAGGCTTTCGACAAGGTCCCACACAGGAGATTAATGTGCAAAGTTAATGCACATGGGATTGGGGGTAGTGTGCTGACGTGGATTGAGAACTGGTTGTCAGACAGGAAGCAAAGAGTAGGAGTAAATGGGTACTTTTCAGAATGGCAGGCAGTGACTAGTGGGGTACCGCAAGGTTCTGTGCTGGGCCCCAGCTGTTTACATTATACATTAATGATTTAGACGAGGAGATTAAATGTAGTATCTCCAAATTGCGGATGACACTAAGTTGGGTGGCAGTGTGAACTGCGAGGAGGATGCTATGAGGCTGCAGATTGACTTGGATAGGTTAGGTGAGTGGGCAAATGCGTGGCAGATGAAGTATAATGTGAATAAATGTGAGGTTATTCACTTTGGTGGTAAAAACAGAGAGACAGACTATTATCTGAATGGTGACAGATTAGGAAAAGGGAAGGTGCAACGAGACCTAGGTGTCATGGTACATCAGTCATTGAAGGTTGGCATGCAGGTACAGCAGGCGGTTAAGAAAGCAAATGGCATGTTGGCCTTCATAGCGAGGGGATTTGAGTACAGGGGCAGGGAGGTGTTGCTACAGTTGTACAGGGCCTTGGTGAAGCCACACCTGGAGTATTGTGCACAGTTTTGGTCTCCTAACTTGAGGAAGGACATTCTTGCTATTGAGGGAGTGCAGCGAAGATTCACCAGACTGATTCCCGGGATGGTGGGACTGACCTATCAAGAAAGACTGAATCAACTGGGCTTGTATTCACTGGAGTTCAGAAGAGTGAGAGGGGACCTCATAGAAACGTTTAAAATTCTGACGGGTTTGGACAGGTTGGATGCAGGAAGAATGTTCCCAATGTTGGGGAGGTCCAGAACCAGGGGTCACAGTCTAAGGATAAGGGGTAAGCCATTTAGGACCGAGATGAGGAGAAACTTCTTCATCCAGAGAGTGGTGAACCTGTGGAATTCTCTACCACAGAAAGTAGATGAGGCCAATTCACTAAATATATTCAAAAGGGAGTTAGATGAAGTCCTTACTACTCGGGGGATCAAGGGGTATGGCGTGAAACAGGAAGAGGGTACTGAAGTTTCATGTTCAGCCATGAACTCAATGAATGGCGGTGCAGGCTAGAAGGGCTGAATAGCCTGCTCCTGCACCTATTTTCTATGTTTCTATGTTTCTATAAGGTTACAGATTGTGGTGGAATACAATTCTGCGGCTGCTGATGGCCCACAGACCTCCTGGATGCCCAGTTTTGACATGCTAGATCAGTTCAGAATTGATCCCATTTAGCACGGTGGTAGTGCCACACAGCAAGATGGGGGTGTCCTCAGTGTGAAGACTGGACTTCATCTCCATAAGGACTGTCTGGTGGTCACCGCTACCAATGCTGTAATGGACAGGTGCATCTGTGACAGGTAGATTGGGGAATCAAATAGCTTTTTCCCTTCTGTTGGTTCTCTCACCACCTGTCGCAGGCCCAATCTGGCAGCTATGTCTCTCAGCTATGCCCATGCTTTATCTGAACCCTTGAGACTTCATGCAATCTGGAGTCAATGTTGAGGACTCCCAGGGCCACTCCTTACCGATTGTATAGCACTTTGCCGCAACCTCTGGTGGGTCTGTCCTGACGGTGGGACAGGACATACCCAGGGATAGTGATGGAGGTATCTGGGACATTGGCTGAAAGGTATGATACTGTGAGTATGACTATGTAAGGCTGTTGCTTGACGAGTCTGTAAGACAGCTCTCCCAATTTTGACACAATTCCCCAGATATTAGTGAGGAGGGCTTTGCAGGATCGACTGGGCTGGGTGTACCGTGGTCGATGCCGGGTGGCTCATCCTGTTTCATTCTTATTATTGTTTCTCATAGCGGTTTGTAAAAACTGAGTGGCTTGCTAGGCCATTTCAGAGGGCAATTCAGAGTCAACCACATTGCTATGGGTTTGGAGTCATGTATAGGCCAGACCGGGTAAGGTTGGCAGATTTCCTTCCCTAAAGGACATTAGTGAACCAGATGGGATTTTATGAAAATCCGATAGCTCCCTGGTCAACATTACTGATACCAGCTTTTTATTCCAGATTTTTATTTAATTAACTGAATTTAAATTCCCCAGCTGCTGTGGTGAGATTAAACATTAGTCCAGGTCTCTGGATTATTAGTCCAGTAACATAGGGCTCAATTTTGCCCAACCCGTTTTTTGGCGCACTTACCTTAAATGCGGCGACTTTGCACGCTGGAAACGGCGCCGGAAAAACGTCGCCCCATCCTGGCCGCTCTTCCAAGTCCCCGGAGTCCCAGCGTGGCGTGCATTGTACAATGGGGGGCAGAGCAACAGGCCAGCGCAGAAAGCATTGCCGGCAGCTGCGCGCATGCGCAGTGAAGTCTGCACGCATGCTCCTGCCATCCCAGCCTGTCCTGCGGGCTGTGAGCTGGACCTGATGTTCGCAGCCCCTATCCCCGGCCAAAGGGACGGCCTGATCTCGTCGCACCCTATCCCCGGCCGAGTGGCCTCCCGCACCGGCCGGCCGGCCCGCTTTGTTCGCGGGCGAGGTAGGACTTGGTTTTACTTTTTATTTATTGATAGTTGTGCTTGAGAGTTTTGATTGGTGGGAGGGGGAAGAGGAGGAGAGTTTTTTTGGCGGGGGGGGGGAGAAAGAACGTTTGGGGGCAGGGGGAGAAAGCGTGTTTTGATGGGGGGGTGTGGGGGAGAAAGAGTGTTTTGATGGGGGGGCGGAGAGAAAGAGTGTTTTGATAGGGGTGCAGAAAGGGAGAAAGAGTGTTTTGATGGGGGAGGGGAGAGAAAGAGTGTTTTGATCGGGGCGCAGAAAGGGAGAATGTTTTGATGGGTGGGTGGGCGGGGGTGGAGAAAAAGTGTTTCGATGGCCGGGGGGAGAAGAAAGAGTGTTTTGATGGCGGCGGTGTGAAATTAAAAAATAAAAAACTTGATTCTGTCATAAAGGCATAAAAATTTCTTTTGATTGATTGCTTATTACTTTTTGTGATTTGTTTAGTGCTTTGTAAGTCTTGGTGCTTTAAATGTACTAAGCTGCGCCGATTTCTTAACTGCCCGCAATGTTTTTCAGAGCTGGCCACATATGCTGACCTAAGTCGATTTGGAGTAAGTTTTTGCTGGCCAAAGTGGAATAAATGGTGTAAGTGTCTGGGAACGCCACCTTTCGAAAAAAAAACTGAAATAAAAAAAAATCGCACCTAACTGACTTACTCTGGAGCAAATTTTGGGGGGAAAATGGCATGTTTTAACTTACGCCAGAAAAAACAACTTACTCCAAAAAAATTGATGCAAATCATTGTCAAAATTGGGCCCACAACCACTATGTTTAGATGTTACAACAAACCCATAGATACCTGCACATGACCAACCCAATGAACGATGGCGATCCTCATACACGCACTGAAGCATCCAGAACTATTAAAAAGACACTGACTTATAAACAACAGAGGATTCAATTAATCTTTCAAGGTGGCCATTACCTGGTCCAGGCAGAGCACGGTCGATGGGGAGTTCGCTCCATCTGGCTGCCTCTCTTCACAGCTATGTCCATGCCCCGGCTGTCCCTGGAGCGTTGTCTGCTGGTATGTTGGAGGCTTTCCGTGACAGGTGTGCACCAGAGGGACTGGATTGCAGGGTGGATACAGGGAACTAAATTATAATTTGAAAAGTTTTTATGTTACTTTTGTCACATTTGAACTTATTGTTCATTCCCCTTTATAAAGGGGGCACTTATGGTTTAAGATTTTCCCAATTGATTTGCCTAAAGAGTAGGGGATTCATTTAAACCTGTGATTCTGGATATCTGAACTCTGTTTGAGGAAAGTTAGGACAATTTAGATCCTCATTGAGTTGTCAGCCAATGATATTCGTTCTTCAAAGATCTGACTGACTCTGGGAGTCCATCTCCCCTATCCCTTTAGTTGATTGGTGCTCTGAGAGGCTGCAACTTCTGATTGGGTATTGAGGGCTGTCACTCATGATCTCGACTGCCACACCCTGGATTATACCGAAGCATAAATACAGGCATTTAAGATAAATTACATCCCAGTTTGTTGTTTCAACAAAGTTTAGATTTGTATTAAAGAATCAAGATGGCTTCTCAAGTGCGTCAGAACTACCACCAGGATTGTGAGGATGCTGTCAACAAGCAGATCAACATGGAGCTCTATTCCTCCTATGTTTATCTCTCGATGGTGAGTGTTGTACATTTGACCACTTCACAATGGAGACTATGTAATGTGAATTTATTAAATTCGGTGCTGTATCCAGCCCACCTATTCTGAGTATCTTGAATCTTAATGACTCACTTTCCTGGGCTCTTTTGAGCTTGTGGTTAAGTTATTTGGAATACATTCTGCACTCAGTGCATGTATTTCAGAACTTGTATCCTTTATAATAAATCACTCCATGGACTTTCATTACCTTGCTTTTTTTTTATTGGAGGATGTCATCTTTAAAATTAGAACTTGGACATTTAGAAAGGAAGTTCAGAAGTATTCTTTCCTGTAAGGGTGGTGGAAATCTGGAACCCTTTCTTTCCCATCCTCCTACAGCACACAAAAAATGGCTTTGATTCTGGGCCAAGCTTTATTATTGGGTAAGGGTATAAAAATATTGTTTCTGTGACAATATACACACCAGTTCAGTGAGCCTTTGAACCCTTGAAAAAAAAAAGCAACATTTTGAGATTGAATTTATAATAGGCCTGTGAAATAATGCACAAAAATACTTTTCTGATTTCTCCACAGTCCTTCTACTTTGACCGGGATGATGTTGCCCTGCGTCACTTTGCTGAGTTCTTCAAGGAGCAGTCACATGAGGAACGTGAGCATGCTGAGAAACTGATGGAATTCCAGAATCGGCGAGGAGGACGGATCATCATGTCTGACATCAAGGTTGGATTTAATAAATGAGTGGCTTTCTGTATGGCTCCTCTTAGACTAAATGTTCCCATATGTGCTAAAGCAATTGGTTCCAATTTACAGCACACAGGCCATTTGGCCAAACTGGTCTTTGCTGGTGTTTATAACTCCACACGAGCCTCCTCCCACCTTGTGTCATCTCACCCCATCAGCATATTGTTCTCTTCCTTTCACCCCATGCACTTCCCCTTAAATACATCTCTGCTATTTGCCTTATCAATATGGCTCCAGTTGTTGTGATGGCATCATGGCAAATTTTAAATTCTAATATACGTTCATGTTATAATAGAATTTTGGTTGGACTCCTAATTTCCTTCAATACTTTCTAATAATTGTATCATCAATTGTAAATAAACTGGAATTTTCTCTCCAGAAACCAGAGCAGGATGAGTGGAGCAATGGTCTGGAGGTGATGCAGAGAGCTCTGCAGATGGAGAAGAATGTGAACCAGAGTCTGCTAGATCTGCACAAACTCTCCACTGGGAGCACTGACCCTCATGTAAGTTGTTAATGATTTAATGTCGGCTTTTAGGTTCCACAGTCTCCAATTTACCTGATTGGGCCTAATTAATAGATCTCTATGCATAATAGCTTTGTGTAAGTCTACCCTTTTTTTTTGTTGGTGAGCAGTGGGAAAGGATTGGGGAGGTTGGCCTACTGTGGACTGTGACTAGTAAATGTTTCCCAGTGATCCCAGGATCTGAGCACCTACCGATTGTGCAGTAAATTTAATCTAATGCAGTAATTCCATCAATCTCAATTGCACCACTTTACTATCCTCCTGTTCGAGGATTAAAATACAAACTCCTGAAGGGGAAGCTGACATTCCTTGATATCTACTGCTGGACATAACTAGCTTCCTTCTTTCAGTTGTGTGACTTCCTGGAGACCCACTACTTGGATGAACAAGTGAAGATGATCAAGAAGCTTGGAGATCACATCACCAACCTGAAGAGACTGGGCGCCCCTGAGAATGGCCTGGGAGAGTATCTGTTTGACAAGCACACACTGGGGGAGAGTGACTAAACTGACTGATGGGATTTGTTTTGTACTTTGTATTCCTAAAATTTAGACTCCTGTCCTGTCGGCAAATAGGGCTTATGACTTTGTACAAAGAGCTGTGTGCTTGATGTGAAATGTAACATAACTGTCAATAAAATGTTCAACATTGGACTGGATTTTGTCATCTTGTATATTTGAGGTGGTTGCTTATTTTTCAATTAACATAACGTGGTTTACATCAAACAAGAATTACACTGAGTCGTGTAACAGGTTTTTATTTTCTAGATTAAGTCCTATGAAATTTATTTTTCCTCTGGTGTATATCCATGGATACTCAGACATGTGTTCCTTGCTCTGAACTTAGGACTGTGCTAATGGTTAACTGCTTATCTATATAATCACCTAAATATATCGGGTCAATGTTCACCCCACTCCATGCTAATACCTAAAAACTGAAGTAGGAGCATTCCCAATTGCACCTTGAGCCTGTTCCACCATTCCATAAGATCATAGTTGACTGACAACTGCAGAGACAAATGTGTGAGCGCCTGAGTCAAGGTTAATCAAATTTTGCCTTGATTTGATGCCTTTCATACAGGACAGCCCAACGGATGTCATAGCCTTTGAAGTTCTTTTGCTGTTCAGGCAATGTTTTTTTTAGTGGCCAATTTATACACACAAATGTCCCCCATCAGTGTGTGTGCAATGGGGCAATCTGGATTTGGATGAAAGTACACAGGTGGATTTGCAACACTGCTCCAACTATAGGAAACACTCTGCGCTACTCACCCGTATGTATGTATGGAAGCTCAAATTATAATTCCCCTTCCAAATGTATTCATTCACAATACAAGGAGGAACAAGCAATGAAGGGCTGCAGCAACTGAGGAATGTGCCCACAGCTGGAGAATGGAGGGTGAAAATTAAATTTAAGAGGCATCTTATTTGTAAATTTCCAAACCCTTGCATCAATTTTTTTAAAGTCAAAATAATTCCTGTCCTGTTCAAAGATGCAGCCTGGATTTTAGCTTGCTGTCCACGGCAATGTGGTCCATTTCTCCTCCTCCATGAAGAAATACTATTAATTAAAGCTCATCCTGGATAAGATCATCATTTTCCACTCCACTCTCTGGCTACAGGTGTGATGACAAATGACTGGAGGACTGCTAATGTACATCTGTTTAAAAGGAAAGAAATGGATTGACTGAGTAATTACTGGCCAGTCAGCCTAATCTCTGTGGTATCTTCTCCACAACATCACAAACACATACTTAGATGGCTTCAACACAGCAATTGTCAGGTGACCTGTCACCTGTTGCTTTTATTGTATTTCCAGCAATGGCTGCATTGCCACAGTAGTCCACTAGATGGAGCTCTTTATTACATTTCTCCCTCCTAAATGAAGAAGTAATTATAACAAAATAATCATCGTACATAACTTGCATAGTTATACATAACAAAAGATATTGACTTATTTTGCCATATTTACAAATCGAACTTCACTTGTTCTCGGTTTCGAAGAGGATACCTGTTTCTCGAACAGAACTCAGCAAACATAGTGTCGAACTTAGATTCATTCTAGGCTGAGCCTGAGGAAAGTTTTCCTCCAAGGGATGCCCTTGATCTACATTTGAACTCGACAACTTCAGACTGTTTGTCTGCCTGACTCAGATTCTGATTTTCGCTTGGGCTTGTTTCCAGTACATCTGATGTAGGATTTGCTATTGGTATTCTACTTGTAACAAAACTATCCGATGAGTCGGAATTAATCAAATCATTCCAACTTTCAACTGCTTCTATATCTGTAGGTACTGTACGATCAAGGTGAAAAAACCTAACCTTTCCAAGATCAAAAATCTTTATCAAATATGTGCGAGGACCACATATCTTCACCACTCTTTCTGGTAACCACTTTAACCATTTATGGTGATGGTTCTTCACTCTCAACTTCTGATTTAATTTCACACTTCTCTCTCCTACTCTACCTCTATCATGATGCTCTTTCTGTCTCAATTGTTTCTCTTCTACTGACTGTACCAAGTTTGGCTTTAACAACGAGAACCTGGTTCTTTGTTGTCGTTTGAGAAACAACTTTTTGGTGTTCTACCAGTAGTTGGATGAGGAGTATTACAATAAGTAATTGGAAAATTAGCCAATTTGTGATCCAACGACAGCTACTGTTTGTTTGGATTTGAATAAAACATTTGTTTGATGAGGGCACATTTTACAATTTGTAATGTGCGCTCTGCTGCACCATTTGAAGCACGGTGGTATGGTGGAACATTGATATATTTCACACCATTTCTGCTCGTGCACTATGCAAATTCTTCTAAACAAAATTGTGGTGCATTATCAGACACAATTTCTTCTGGGAGGCCATAAGAAGAAAATTATATTTGCAAATTGTCTAGTGTTTTATTGTTATTTTACGCATTGGAAATACCTCGACCCGCTTCGAATGGCTTTCAATCACAATGATCAATTGCTCTCCTTCTAGCTCAGCAAAATCGATATGTAACCTTTGCAACACTCTGGGAGGCCACTTCCTTTGCTGTAATAGTACTGATGGTGGTTTCATGCTTTCGGATTGACATGTTGTAAACTGACTAATGATGTACTCTATATCTTTATCTAGATCTGGCCACCATAAATAACTGCGTGCAAAACTCTTGGTCAAGCACATTCCCAGGTGCTGATCATGAAGATCTCCGAATGATCTGGACCTGAATTTATTTGGTATATTCGCTCTTGTACCCCACATGATACAATCTTTATCCACTGATAATACATTCCTACAAACGAAATATGGATGAATACATGGTTTGGCCAGCCATTTGCGATGTAATCATACAACTGGGACACATTTGGTTGCTCTACCAGTCTCTTCAGCTGTGAATTTCACTTCATTATTGTGTACAGACCTCCAAACAACAGTAGTGATGTTGGAGAGGGCATCAAACAGGAAATTAGGGGTGCATGCAATAAAGGTGCAGCTATTATAATGGGTGACTTTAATATGCACATAGATTGGGCTAGCCAAACTGGAAGCAATACGGTGGAGGAGGATTTTCTGGAGTGCATAAGGGATGGTTTTCTAGACCAATATGTCGAGGAACCAAGTTGGGGGGAGGCGATCTTAGGCTGGGTGTTGTGTAATGAGAGAGGATTAATTAGCAATCTCATTGTGCGAGGCCCCTTGGGGAATAGTGACCATAATATGGTGGAATTCTGCATTAGGATGGAGAATGAAACAGTTAATTCAGAGACCATGGTCCAGAACTTAAAGAAGGGTAACTTTGAAGGTATGAGGCATGAATTGGCTAGGATAGATTGGCGAATGATACTTAAGGGGTTGACTGTGGATGGGCAATGGCAGACATTTAGAGACCGCATGGATGAATTACAACAATTGTACATTCCTGTCTGGCGTAAAAATAAAAAAGGGAAGGTGGCTCAACCGTGGCTATCTAGGGAAATCAGGGATAGTATTAAAGCCAAGGAAGTGGCATACAAATTGGCCAGAAATAGCAGCGAACCCGGGGACTGGGAGAAATTTAGAACTCAGCAGAGGAGGACAAAGGGTTTGATTAGGGCAGGGAAAATGGAGTACGAGAAGAAGCTTGCAGGGAACATTAAGGCGGATTGCAAAAGTTTCTATAGGTATGTAAAGAGAAAAAAGTTAGTAAAGACAAACGTAGGTCCCCTGCAGTCAGAATCAGGGGAAGTCATTACGGGGAACAAAGAAATGGCAGACCAATTGAACAAGTACTTTGGTTCGGTATTCACTAAGGAGGACACAAACAACCTTCCGGATATAAAAGGGGTCAGAGGGTCTCGTAAGGAGGAGGAACTGAGGGAAATCCATATTAGTCGGGAAATTGTGTTGGGGAAATTGATGGGATTGAAGGCCGATAAATCCCCAGGGCCTGATGGACTGCATCCCAGAGTACTTAAGGAGGTGGCCTTGGAAATAGCGGATGCATTGACAGTCATTTTCCAACATTCCATTGACTCTGGATCAGTTCCTATCGAGTGGAGGGTAGCCAATGTAACCCCACTTTTTAAAAAAGGAGGGAGAGAGAAAACAGGGAATTATAGACCGGTCAGCCTGACCTCAGTAGTGGGCAAAATGATGGAATCAATTATTAAGGATTTCATAGCAGCGCATTTGTAAAATGGTGACATGATAGGTCCAAGTCAGCATGGATTTGTGAAAGGGAAATCATGCTTGACAAATCTTCTGGAATTTTTTGAGGATGTTTCCAGTAAAGTGGACAAAGGAGATCCAGTTGATGTGGTATATTTGGACTTTTAGAAGGCTTTCGACAAGGTCCCACACAAGAGATTAATGTGCAAAGTTAAATCACATGGGATTGGGGGTAGTGTGCTGACATGGATTGAGAACTGGTTGTCAGACAGGAAGCAAAGAGTAGGAGTAAATGGGTACTTTTCAGAATGGCAGGCAGTGACTAGTGGGGTACCGCAAGGTTCTGTGCTGGGGCCCCAGCTGTTTACATTGTACATTAATGATTTAGATGAGGGGATTAAATGTAGTATCTCCAAATTGCGGATGACACTAAGTTGGGTGGCAGTGTGAACTGCGAGGAGGATGCTATGAGGCTGCAGAGTGACTTGGATAGGTTAGGTGCGTGGGCAAATGCATGGCAGATGAAGTATAATGTGGATAAATGTGAGGTTATCCACTTCGGTGGTAAAAACAGAGAGACAGACTATTATCTGAATGGTGACAGATTAGGAAAGGGAAGGTGCAACGAGACTGGGTGTCATGGTACATCAGTCATTGAAGGTTGGCATGCAGGTACAGCAGGCGGTTAAGAAAGCAAATGGCATGTTGGCCTTCATAGCGAGGGGATTTGAGTACAGGGGCAGGGAGGTGTTGCTACAGTTGTAAAGGGCCTTGGTGAGGCCACACCTGGAGTATTGTGTGCAATTTTGGTCTCCTAACTTGAAGAAGGACATTCTTGCTATTGAGCGAGTGCAGCGAAGATTCACCAGACTAATTCCCGGGATGGTGGGACTGACCTATCAAGAAAGACTGGATCAACTGGGCTTATATTCACTGGAGTTCGGAAGAATGAGAGGGGACCTCATAGAAACGTTTAAAATTCTGACGGGTTTAGACAGGTTAGATGCAGGAAGAATGATCCCAATGTTGGGGATGTCCAGAACCAGGGGTCACAGTCTGAGGATAAGGGGTAAGCCATTTAGGACCGAGATGAGGAGAAACTTCTTCACCCAGTGAGTGGTGAACCTGTGGAATTCTCTGCCACAGAAAGTAGTTGAGGCCAATTCACTAAATATATTCAAAAGGGAGTTAGATGAAGTCCTTACTACTCGGGGGAATCAAGGGGTATGGCGAGAAAGCAGGAAGGGGGTACTGAAGTTTCATGTTCAGCCATGAACTCATTGAATGGTGGTGCAGGCTAGAAGGGCTGAATGGCCTGCTCCTGCACCTATTTTCTATGTTTCTATGAAATATAGAACACTTCTTCCCTATTGGCTGTAACTTCTGATGGGGAAGGCAATCTAGACATAGCATCAGCACGATTGTGATCAGCTGATCGTCTGTATTCAATGTCATACATATCTGCTGACAGAATAAAAGCCCATCTCTGCATTCGGGCTGCAGCTAAGGTTGGAATTGGGGACTTTGGATGGAGGATCACTATCAGAGGCTTATGGTCTGTAACAATGCTAAACTTACGAACATATAAGTATTTGTGGCGCTTCTTGACACCAGAAATTAATGCCAAAACTTCCCTTTCGATTTAGCGCATATTTACGCTCACTGGCACAAAGAAAGCATGAAGCAAAAGCAATTGGTCTCTCCGCCCCACTGTGTAGTACATGAGAGATCACTGTCCAAATTCCATACTGAGAGGCATCACATGCCCATTTGATCTCCTTAGATACGGCATAGTGAGCTAACAGCTCATTCAGTGGATGTAACACTGTAGCCAAATTTGGTACGAACTTCCCATAATAGTTCAAAAGACCCAAAAATGATCGCAGTTCAGTGACATTCTTGGGAGTGGGTGCATTTCTAATTGCATCCAGCTTTCCCTTGGTTTCATATAAACCATCTTTGTCAACTCTGTGCCCTAAGTGCACCACTGAGTTTTGAAATAACTCACACTTGTGCGCAGTCACTGGTACTCTGTGCTTCTCTAGCCATTTGAGCACTTCATCAATACGTTATTATAGATTTGCCTGTTTATTGCTGAAATGAGTATGTCATCTTAATAACATACTACCTCTTCAATGCCTTGCAAAATCTGGTTTATCACTCCTTGGAATGTGGTGGGGTCAGAAGACACTCCAAATGGTAGCCTATTAAATTGATCTAGGCCTAGATGAGTATTTATAATCAACTATGACTTGGACTCCTCATCAAGTTCACGTTGTATGTAGGCATTTGTGAGATCTAACTTTGAGAAGATCTGATCATCTGTCAGCATTGTGAACAAATCTTCTACATTTGGCAATGAATTTGGGAGCTTACCCTCGAGAACCTGGTTTACCGTTACTTTATAATCACCACACAACCTCACCTTACCATCTGACTTAGGTAGAACAACAATGGTGTAGCCCAATTACATAGATCTACCTTTGAGATAATGGTCTCAGTTTCTTGTCTTTTGAGTTCTTGCTCAACTTTCTCCTTGAGTGCATATGGTACGGGACATAGTTTGCAGTAAACTGGTCTAGCATCCTTCTGTACCCTGACACTTGCCTTGAGATCATGGATCGGACTGCCTGTTTCACTAAACACCTTCCTTGAATGCAAATCTCGTTTCAACAAGAAAAATCTCATTCCAATCCAGCTTCAGTGATCCCAACCAATTTCTACCTAGTAAGGCAGGCTTGTCTCCTGCCTCTACAAATAGAGGGAAGCTCTGAAATTGATCCTTGTATTTCACCGGTATGTTGATACGTCCTACCACAAGGATTTTCTCTCCTGATTAGCCTTGCAGCTCTATCTTTGACTGTGGAAAATCACTCAACTTGTCAAGATTTAGCGATTCCGGTACTACACTCACGGATTCACCAGTGTCAATTTCCATGGGTATCCTGGTTCCGACAATGTCTACTTGGATGAGGATACTTCCCGAATCGCTGTTAAATATCCTCATGCCCCTGATGACATGTATCTCTTCATCCTGTTGCTTTTCTTCAATTCTCTGTCGTCTGTGGGGATTTTTACTTATAGCCTTGAAAGTTGACATACTCTTCAATCAGCATGCCTTTGCAAGATGCACAGTTTTCTTGCAGAAGAAAAACTCTGCCTTCACATACAGACAACTTTGATCAATGTGTTGTCCCAGGCACTGATAGCACTACTTCAATGACCAATTGCTGAGGCGTTGGGGACCAACTGCCTTTCACTTTTAACCTGTAAGTGTTTCACCCTCAGTTGTCCGACGACTGGAAATGGAATGAAATTCATGGGAATATTGGCTGGCCATATTTTTGACATAGCTGTCTGACAAGTTAGGGGTTGTCAACAACTTTCTTCTGATCACTTCATTTTTCATCCCACAAACAAAGTGGTAACGCAATCCTCGGCCCTGAAAGTTTCTGAAATGACAGTAAATGGATAGCTTTTTTAATGCTACAATGTATTCACTGATACTTTCGTCAATGAATTGATCTTGTTTCCCAAAATGGTAACTTTCAGAAATTTCCAGTGGCTCTGGACTGTAGTGCTAATCTCCGTAAGTGATACATCATTTGACTTGACGGGAAGAAGCAAAATTTTCAGGGTTTCATACACCTCGGGGCTTGCTTCAGTCAGGAAAATATCCTGTTTTCTTTCTAAAACAACCCGGTTATGGTTTTCATCCTCGAGGACTTCGATGATAATATTTGCAGTAAAAAAAACATTTCTAGCCGCTCCACATACACTCCAAAAGTCTCTCGGTCTTGATGGAATTCACCCAAGTGCCCTATTATTCACATAGGCGCATCCCATCTGGAATCTTCATTGCAGCCTAGTGTGCTTGTAATTTACCTTGTGCGTTTAGCTGTTAACACAAAGGACCGCTCTAGTCTCTCTGCTGTTTGGCTTAAATCATCCACCAACAAAAATTTCTGCTAGGATATCCAGGAATCTGATCCTTCATCGCCAATGTGGTATATTCTCTACAACAAGATAAACACACACTGGCAAGATGGTTCAACACAGGGACTTGTCAGGTGATCTGTCACCTGATGCTTTTATTGTATTTCCAGCAATGGCTGCATTACCACAGTAGTCCACTAGGTGGAGCAGTAGTCCACCAGATGAAGCTCTTTGTTCCAACTTCAGTGGTGGGAAAGTTATTGGAAAAATTCCTAAGGGACAAGATAAATCTTCACTTGGAAAGACAGAGATTAATCAAGGGCAGTCAGCATGGTTTTTTTAAGGGAAGGTCGTGTCTGTAACTTGATTTAATTTTTCGAGGAGATAACCAGGAGGGTCGATGAGGGTAGTGCATATGATATGGTGTATATGGATTTTAGCAAAGTTTTTGATAAGGTCCCACGTGGCAGATTGATCATGAAAGTAAAAACCCATGTGATCCAGGGCAAAGAGGCAAGTTGGATCCAAAATTAGCTCAGAGGCAGGAAACAAAGGCTGATGGTTGTAAGGTTACTAATCTTCAGAAAAACACAGACCATGAACTAAAAATTGATTGACCAAGCTTTTTGAATTAAGCTGGACAATTGAGAACATTCTGTGGTCAAGGACATAAAACTGACTTCATGCATAACAACAATGGAGTTGTTACGTGATGCTTTGAACTTGATTAACCAAGGTGGGGAAACAGCCACTGGAGACATCGAGTCTGTAAAAAGACCGGTCAACAAACGACCCCACGGAAACTTAGTCAAAACCTAGAAAAATATGCGAGCAAAAAGCAGCTCACAAGAAGGAGGACAGACAACTGAAGAAGGACAGGCAACAGAAGACGGACAGGCAACACAAGAAGAAGCAGCAGAAAAGGAACAGAAACTGCAGAGAAAAGCTGGAAGAAGAAACAGCAGGCCACGGAATCAAGGACCACGAATCTTTGGTGATTGTATGTCTAGTCCTGTAGTTTTAGTTGGTTTTTGTTGCATAATAAAACTGACACTGGGTTAAGCCTAAAATGTTGTTTCACATGTTGTCCTTTCCCACGATAAGTTCCGAGGTCGAGGAATCAGAATAGAGTGAAAAACAAACACCCTACATGGTTGATGGGTGTTTTTGTGACTGGAAGGCTGTATCCAGTGGGGTTCCGCAGGGCTCAGTGCTGGGTCCCTTGCTTTTTGTGGCATATATCAGTGACTTGGACTTGAATGTTGGGGGTATGATTAAAAAGTTTTCAAATTCAACTAAAGTAGGCTGTGTGGTTGATAATGCAGAAGAAAGCTGCAGACTGCAAGAAGATATCAATGTACTGGTCAGGTGAGCAGAATAGTGGGAAATGGAATTCAATCCAGATAAGTGTGAAGTAATGCATTAATGGAGGTCTAACAAGGGAAGGAATACACTTTAAAGATACAACACTGAAAAGTGTAGAGGAAAATTGGGACCTAGGAGTGCAGGTCCACAAATCCCTGAAGGTAGCAGACCAGTTAGATAAGGTGGTTAAGAAGGCATATGAAATATTTGCCTTTAATAGTGGAGGCATGGAATACAAGAGCAAGGAGGTTATGCTTGAACCTCTTTGCCAAGGGCATGCTGTTACAGTACAGAGTCTGCACCTTCTGAATAGACAACCCCCAAGAATTACTTCTGAAAGTCTTTCTATTTTGGGAACACAGGAAAGTGTTCACTGAAGCAGGTATTGATCCAAAGCACAAGGAACATCGGATGAGGCCTCACTAAATGTATATATCGTGTGGAAAGGCAAAATTGGTAACATAGTTGGGTATAAGAACATAAGAACTTAAGAATTAGGAACAGGAGTAAGCCATCTAGCCCCTCGAGCCTGCTCCGCCATTCAACAAGATCATGGCTGATCTGGCCGTGGACTCAGCTCCACTTACCCGCCCGCTCCCCGTAACCCTTAATTCCCTTATTGGTTAAAAATCTATCTATCTGTGACTTGAATACGTTCAATGAGCTAGCCTCAACTGCTTCCTTGGGCAGAGAATTCCACAGATTCACAACCCTCTGGGAGAAGAAATTCCTTCTCAACTCGGTTTTAAATTGGCTCCCCCATATTTTGAGGCTGTGCCCCCTAGTTCTAGTCTCCCCGACCAGTGGAAACAACCTCTCTGCCTCTATCTTGTCTATCCCTTTCATTATTTAAAATGTTTCTATAAGATCATCCCTCATCCTTCTGAACTCCAACGAGTAAAGACCCAGTCTACTCAATCTATCATCATAAGGTAACCCCCTCATCTCCAGAATCAGCCTATTGAATCGTCTCTGTACCCCCTCCAAAGCTAGTATATCCTTCCTTAAGTAAGGTGACCAAAACTGCATGCAGTACTCCAGGTGCCGCCTCATCAATACCCTGTACAGTTGCAGTAGGACCTCCCTGCTTTTGTACTCCATCCATCTCGCAATGAAGGCCAACATTCCATTCGCCTTCCTGATTACCTGCTGCACCTGCAAACTAACTTTTTGGGATTCATGCACAAGGACCCCCAGTCCCTCTGCACCACAGCATGTTTAATTTCTCCCCATTCAAATAATATTCCCTTTTACTGTTTTTTTTCCCAAGGTGGATGACCTCACACTTTCCGACATTGTATTCCATCTGCCAAACCTTAGCCCATTCGCTTAACCTATCTAAATCTCTTTGCAGCCTCTCTGTGTCCTCTACACAACCTGCTTTCCCACTAATCTTTGCGTCATCTGCAAATTTTGTTACAGTACACTCTGTCCCCTCTTCCAGGTCATCTATGTATATTGTAAAGAGTTGTGGTCCCAGGACCGATCCCTGTGGCACACCACTAACCACCGATTTCCAACCCGAAAAGGACCCATTCATCCCGACTCTCTGCTTTCTGTTAGCCAGCCAATTCTCTATCCAGGCTAATACATTTCCTCTGACTCCGCGTACCTTTATCTTCTGCAGTAACCTTTTGTGTGGCACCTTATCGAATGCCTTTTGGAAATCTAAATACACCACATCAATCGGTTCACCTCTATCCACTATGCTCGTTATATCCTCAAAGAATTCCAGCAAATTAGTTAAACCTGATTTCCCCTTCATCATGCTGCGTCTGCTTGATTGCACTATTCTTATCTAGATGTCCCGCTATTTCTTCCTCAATGATAGTTTCAAGCATTTTCCCCACTACAGATGTTAAACTAACCGGCCTATAGTTGCCTGCCTTTTGTCTGCCCCCTTTTTTAAACAGCTAACGTAAACTGCTAATATATACACTGAACATAACTGCCAGCCTTTGTGAACTCGACCAATTTCCATAGCGACTGAAAAAAGGAGATTCAGCCTTTTTTCAAGCTGTATGTTAGGGATACAGTTGTGCAGTGGTTATGTTACTGGACTAGTAATCCAGAGGCCTGGACCAATAATACACGGAATGTGAGTTCAAATCCCACCTTATTTGGATTCAGTTTAAAATTTAAAACAAACTGATATCAGTAACTTTTCGGATTGTTGTAAAAATCCAATTGGCTCACTAATTTCCTTTTAGGGAAGGTAACCTGACATCCTTACCCAGCCTGGCCTTACATGTGACTCTATTTGCAGAGTAATGTGGTTGATTCTTACCTGCTCTCTGAAGTGACCGAGCAAGGCGTCTCTCAACCATTGAGCACCTGAACATGGTTCAAGAAGGAGTCTCACCAGCAGTTTCTCAGGGCCACTAGGGATGGGCAATAAATATCGACCTTACCAACAACATCCAAACTTGGGCATGTTGCAAACTCAGATGAAGCTCTAAGCAATGAGACCAAATCTTCAGTAGTTCCTCCTATAGTTACCTGGCTGCTTTCTCCATCTCTTCAGCCTGTCTTCCCCTTGCTGTGCAGCACTTGGCTCAACTCCTGCTGTTTGTTTTAATCTTGTTTTATATTTCCCAGCCTCTCTCTGCACTCAGCTCTAACACGTATTCTAACATGGGAGATGAGTCTGGGAACACCGGAGGCAGGTAACGTGGAGATTTCACAGAATGATTGAGATAGATATTGGCGTAGTGGGTAACTGAGAGCTTTCAGTTTCGGGAATCAGTCAGATGGACTCAGTGGGTAGCACTCTCGTCTGTGACTCAGAAGGTTGTGGGTTCAAGTCCCCACTCCAGAGACATGAGCACAGAATCTCGACTGAGTAATGAGTGGGTGCTGCACTGTCGGAATTGTCATCTTTCGGATGAGACGTTCAACCGTGGTGCTGACTGCCCTCTGAGCTGGACATAAAAGATCCCATGGCACTACTTTGAAGAAGAACAGAGAGTTACCCCTGTGACCTGGCCAATATTTATTCCTCAACCAATGTCACTGAAAACAGATTACATGGTCATGTTCACCTTTCTGTTTCTGGAGTTTTGCGGTGTGCAAATTGGCTGCCATATTTCCTACATTACAAAAGTGACTGCGCTTCAAAAAGTACCTCAATTGCTGTAAAATGCTCAGGGATTTCCTGAGGTTGTGAAAGGCGCTATATAAATACATGTCTTTCTTTTTGGACTGCAGTCTGTTTCATTGTTTCCAAAATGTCATGATAAAAAACAAGAACTGAACATCGCATGGTCCTCTCCACATTTGAGCTAAACTTGTAAGTGATGGAGTATCTGAGTATTTGTGTTTGACACATTGATCACAAGCAATTTGCATTCATCTGACCCACTTTTGTTTGCTTTGCATACTCACCGATCTTTTTGGATGTTGCATCAAACCCTCAGATACCTGCAAATGACCAACCCACTGAACAATCCAGAACTATTAAAAATATACTGACTCGCAAACAACATAGGATTCAATGAGCCTTTTAGAGTGGCCATTAACTGATCCACGCAGAGCACAGTCGATGGGATGTTCATTTCCGGCTGCCTGCCTCTCTTCCATGACTATATCTGTGTCCAGGTGTCCCTGCAGAGGGAGCACGCAGTGTCTGCCGGTATGCTTGAAGCCTTCCGTGACCAGTGGGCACCAGAGGGACTGGAGTGCAGCGTGGATACAGGGAACTAAATTATAAATTGATAAATGTTTAGGTTAGTTTTGTCATGTTTGGAACGTATTTTTTTATTCCCACTTATAAAGGGGGCACTTATGTTTAAATTTTTCCCAATTGATTAGCCTAAATAATAGAGGATTCATTTAAATCTGTGATTCTGTATATTTGAACTGTGTTTGAGGAAAGTTAGGACAATTGAGATTCTCATTGAGTTGTCAGCCAATGATGCTCATTCTTCAAAGATCTGACTGGCTCTGGGATTCCAGCTCCCCTCCTCCCATTACTTGATTGGTGCTCTGAGAGGCTGCAACTTCTGATTGATTATTGAGGACTGTCAGTCATCCTGCAGGCTGCCACACCCTGGATTGTCCAGCAGTATAAATATAGACATATGCGTTGGTTGTATATTTACAGGAGGTTGTTGCTTCCACAAAGTTTAGATTTGTGAAAAAAATCTAGATGGCTTCTCAAGTGTGTCAGAATTACCACCAGGACTGTGAGGATGCTGTCAACAAGCAGATCAACATGGAGCTCTATTCCTCCTATGTTTATCTCTCTATGGTGAGTTTTGTATTTTAGTCTCCATTGTGAAGTGGTCTATGTAATGTGAATTTACTAAATTCTATACTTTATCCAGCCCACCTATTCTGAGTATTTTGAATGACTCACTTTCCTGGGCTTATTTGAGCTTGTTGAAGTTTATTTGGAATACATTCTGCACTCAATACATGGATTTCAGAATGTGTATCCTCATTCTAAATCACTCCATGGCATTTCCCTACTTGGCTTTGCAATGAGGGGATGTAATAAAATTAGAGCTGGGACACATTAGGGGGAAATCAAGAAGTACCCTTTCCTGAATGTGTGGATGAAATCTGCAACACTTTGTTTCCCATTTCACCCCCCCCCCCCCCCCCCTGACCCCACTCAATTTAATAAAAAAACTGGTTTTGATGCTGTGCCAAGGTTATCTGGAATACTTCATCTCCCCCCCCCCCCCCCTCAGCATATTGTCCTATTCCTTTCTCCCCATGCACTTGCCCAGCTTCCCCTTAAATACATCTGTTATTTGCCTCATCAATATCACTCTAGTGGTTGTGATAGCTCAATGTCAGTTTTATATTCTAACACACTGGTTCATGGTAAAGTAGACTTTTGCACCACTAATTTCCTTCAATACTTTCTAATTTGTTTAATCTATTGTAAGTGAACTGTGAGCATGTAATTTCTTTCCAGAAACCAGAGCAGGATGAGTGGAGCAATGGTCTGGTCGTGATGCAGAGAGCTCTGCAGATGAAGAATGTGAACCAGAGTCTGCTGGATCTGCACAAACTCTCCACTGAGAGGACAGATCCTCATGTAAGTTGTGAATAATTTAACGTTGGTTGTTGGGTTAGTTGGATGTTGTGCTACCTTGCTGTCCTTGAGCCTAATTAAAAGCGCTCCATGCCTAATAGCTTTGTGTTGGTCTGTATTTGGGAGCAGAGAGAAGGGATGGGGGAAGTTAGCCTCCTGTGGACAGTGACCTATATATGTCTGTGATCCCAGGATCTGAGTATCTATTGTGCAGTAAGTTTAATCTAATGGTGCAGTAATTCCATCAATCTCAATTGCACCACTTGACTATCCTCTTGTTCAAAAGGATTAAAATCCAAACTCTGAAGGGGAAGCTGACATTCCTTGATATCTGCTGCTGGCCATAACTAGTTTCCCTCTTTCAGTTGTGTGACTTCCTGGAGACCCACGACTTGGATGAACAAGTGAAGATGATCAAGAAGCTTGGAGATCACATCACCAACCTGAAGAGACTGGGAGCCCCTGAGAATGGCCTGGGAGAGTACCTGTTTGACAAGCACATGCTGGGGGGTGAGTGACTAAACTGACTGACCAGACCAAGCATTTTGTTTGTTACTTGTATTTATATAAGTTAGTCCCCTGACTTGTAGGGAATGATGGCTTGTGACTTTGTGCATCCAGGTCTCAGCTCTTTGTACAATGTCAGATTACTGTAAATAAATGGTTCAACATTGGACTGGGTTGTGTTTCTTACTCTCGTTGAGTTGTTGCTTATTTTTCAATTAATATAATGTAGTTTTAAATCAAACAAGAATTACACTGAGTTAGGCAACAGTGTTATGGGATTCAGTCCTATGAAAGTGGCTTTTCCCTCTGGTGTAATAGCGATGTATTGAGTTGGATATTCAGCCACCTGTTGCAAGGTCTAAATTTTTCAAATGTAAATTCAGACCATTAACAGTCACCTGAGATACTGACTGAGACAAAGCATGGGCATAGGTCGGTTTTAGGGAGTGTATTAAATAGATTTAGAGAGGGAATGCTAGAACTTGGGATCTAGACAGTGGAATAAAAATAGTGTTCCCACTAGTAAACATTCTGTCTGTGTAAACAGAAATTACATCTTAATGCAACACAATACAAATTGCTGTAAAATGTGTTAAACATAGGGAACATTTTCCAGTAAATCAGAGTTTCACCAGTTCAGACGAGTACAGAAAAAGGCCTGGATTAATATCCTCTAGTGTATCGGCCCTGGAATTAGCTGCTGTAGATCCTGTTTTGTTGTTCAGTAACTGAACTGACCACTGCTGTTGTAGACTTTCTATTAAGCTTTGTCAGCAGAGCAGCAACTGCTGTACAGACCAGCAATGTCTGAGTGCATTGAACCACGGGGACTACAATTGGGTGAGGAAGGAAAGCAACAGGTGGCATCAGCTTGCTGTCACAGCTTCATTGGATAGTGTGGATACCCATGTGGTGGTTCTGGGACAGATTCTCGTCTGCCTAATCCCACCTCATGTTTGAATAATTTGCCAACGTGCCCTGGGCTCGCATGAATAAGGGATACCTGTGTAACTGTACTCCGAACACATTCTTCTGGAAGGAGTATATGTATTTCCTTACATGCGGCAAGTAAAAGGCCCAAGAAGTTAAACACAGACCTTTTGAAAAACATTTTCCCCACCGTCTGGACGGGGGTCAGTTCGGATGGGATCACCCCACGTGCTTGGGCCTCCTCGACACACCTAACGGAGTCAGGGTGCAGTGCTGCTTTTAGCGACTCGATGATATTGGCCCAGGATAGGTACCATGCCAGCTCATCTGGTGCCATCCAGCCCGCTCCTCCGCCATCCAGTAGGTCCCTAGCCCTGGTCACCTTGCCAAACACAGCCCTGTTGTCTGCCTGCCACCTAAAACCGTGCTTCAGTGAGTCTGCAAAGCAACCAACAGTGTGTCAGGTGAATGGAAAGTGCGCGTGATCAATGTATCAAACACAAGTTCTCAGATACACCATCACTTCTTAGTTTATTGAATACCTATACACATCAGCTAGAATGTGGAGGAGACCATGGGATGTACAGTTCATATTTTTTTACCATGAAATTGTAGAAGCAATGAGATAGACTGCAGTCCAGAAAGAAAGCCTTGCATTTATATAGCGCCATTCATGATCTCAGGATGTCCCAATGTGCTTTACAGCCAATGAAGTACTTTTTGAAGCAGTCACTGTTGTATGAAATGCGGAGCTAATTTGCACACAGCAAGGTCCCACAAACAGCAATCTGATCATGAATACACAATCTGTTTTCAGTAATGTTGGTTGAGGAATAAATATTGGCCAGGATATCGGGGATAACTCCCCTGCTCTTCCTCGCTATAGTGCCATGGGACCATGACATCTCTTCTGTCCACCTGAGGGCAGACGGAGCCTCGGTTGAACATCTCATCCAAAAGATGGCATCTCCGACAGTGTAGCACGCCTTCATTTCTGCACTGAGATTTTGTGCTCCATTCTCTGGAGTGGGGACTTGAACCCATAATTTTCTGACTGTGAGATGAGTGCTCCCCACTGAGTCCATCTGACTGATCCCTGATACTAAAAGTTCTCAGTCACCCAGTCCGCCGATATCTATCTTAATCATGTGTAAAATCTCCACGCTATCCGCTTGTGGGATCCCCAGACACGGCTACTGTGTTGGTGGCTTGTGGCCTAGAACTATTAAGTTTATGTTCCCACTATTGATTTCTCTACCCTAGTCTTAATCTCTTGCATTTCCACATTAAATGACAATTTCCACCAGCAGCACACCTATCCAGGTCCCTTTACATTTGGTTTGTCTCACCCCTATTATTAGATTCATGCAAACTTGAAATGATGGTTAACTGTGTGTTTTCTTTTAATGTCTTAAAAATCTGAGGAGGCACCTATTTGCACCAGTACATTCCATGTATTTTACATGTGCTGTGGTAATCTGGTCTATCCGCAGAGGTTAAAGTGCAGGACGTTTGTGTCAAGCTGAAGGGATTGGGGGGGATTGTGGGAAGAGAGAAACACTGTTGTGTAGACATTGTCCCACTGGTGTGAAAGGTATATCTGTTTTTTCCTGTGTTTGGTAATCTCTCGAAGTTTGACTGTCCACGGGAAAAGCACAAATGGAAAGAGGCGAGGAGAGTGGTGAATGTTTTCTGTTGGAACACGATGTACAGTCAATATTTCTGAGCTGAGAGTTAGATGTTTCCACAAATCTGGTCAGGGAAGGATGGTGCTGGGACTCCATAGATATCTTCCGTTCCTCATCGGATCAGAACACTGTGGGATCAACAGGCTAAGAAAGCACATCAACGGTGGAACACTATTGAAGGAAGAAGTAGGGAAAAGATGGACTGACACGCTCGTGTTCATGTGTTGCAGGCAAGTTGAGAATAACCTCTGAATTTCAGTGTGGACAAAACTCCGATAAAGCTCAAAACACTGTCCAAGTCTCCAATTGTTGATCCGATAGATACTTGTCTCTATTATCCAACTCTTCATTAGACCAATAAGTGACAGTTTTGGAAGTTGGGATCTAGTGCAATATTGTTCCAGGCCAATGGGACTCCATGAAGAGAGTATTCAGGAGGTCATGGGGTGCAGAGCAAGAACATTCTAGTGAAAGACTAGAAATCAGCAAGGGAGACCTATGGGGGTTCCAAGATTGCAACTGAAACTGGAAGCATTTTGAAGCCTGTAGGGTCAGGGCTGGAACAAATGTTAGCTGAGCACAGAGGCTGAGAAATATAAAACAAGAGTGAAACAAATAGCAGGAGCTTGAGCCAAGTGCTACACAGCAAGGGAAGACAGGTTGAAGAGATGGAGAAAGCAGCCAGGTAACTATAGGAGGAACTACTGCAGATCAAATCTCACCTTGACAATTTGGATTCAGTTTAAAATGTAAAACAACCTGATTGAGCGTGGTCAATGCTTTGATGCTGGGGATGTTGGCCTGAGTGAGAACATTGATGTTGGTGCGTCTGAAGATCGAGAAGAGCGTTGGTGTGATGACACAGCCGGGCTTGACCTCGGTTCGAACATGGAACGTTTCTGTGATGGATCCATTGGTCAGGATCACGGCTTGCATGTCATCGTGGAGCAGGTGATAAACATTTGATGGCGGCCGAATCTGAGGAGGATGCTCCATAATCCCTCAGGGTTGACCGTGTCAAACTTTTGTGAGATCAAAGGCGGCCACGTACAAGGGTTGGTGCTGTTTCTTGCATTTCTCTTGTATCTGCCGTGCAGTGAAGATCGTGTCCATTGTGTCCCTTAGTGGGCGGAATCTGCATTGCGACTCTGGGAGGAGCTCTTCAGCCACAGGGAGAAGGCAATTGAGGAGGATTCTTGCGATGACTTTCCCGGTGGTCGACAGCTGGGAGATTCCTCTGTAGTTACCGCAGTCAGACTTGTGACCTTTCCTCAAAATGGTCATGATTACAGTGTCTGATCTCCTGGCATGGAGTCCTCCTTCCAGATAAGAGAGATGAGATCAGGAATCCATGCCAGTAGTGCTTCTCCACAATGTTTAATGGTTCAGCGGGGATTCCATCTGATCCTGATGCTTTGTTGTTCTTCAGTTGTCGGATGGTCTTTTCAACCTCGTGCCGGGCTGGGGTTGTGCTGAGATGGTGGTGGGTGGCATGCTGTGGGATGGAGTCAAGGACACTCACATCGAAGACAGAGTTTCGGGTAAGGAGATCCTCGAAGTGCTCCTCCCAGCAGGCACTGACTGCCTCTCTGTCCTTGATGAGCAGCTCTCCATGTTCTTGGCCAGCAGTGGGGTAGGGCCTTGTGTGCTTGGGCCCTCTGTCATCTTGACTGCGTTGAAGAATCCTCTCAAGTCGTGGTTGTCAGCTTGCTGCTGGATTTCTTGTGCTTTCTCCACCCACCATCTGTTCTTTAGGTCGCGGGTTTTCTGTTCAACCTCGGCCTTCAGACTGCAGAGCTGTTTTCTTGCCCTCTCATTGTGTGGCAGCTTCCAGTCCAAAAATGCCTTGCGATTGTGGGATATTAGCTCCTGGATCTTGTCATTCTCATTGAACCAGTCTTGGTGTTTCCTGGTCAAGTGACTCAGTGTCTCTTCACAGGTGCTAATTATGGAGGCCTTGAAGGCAGAGCAGGCACTGTGGACTCTCTGGGTCACTGGGAGTCGTCAGGTTCGTAGCGAGGCGTTGGCTGAATAGGGATTTCTTAGCAGGATCTTTGAATGCTCCGGCGTTGATTTTCCTGCAGCATTGTTTCTGTTGCTGTCGCTTATTTGGGGCAATGTTGCTGGTGATGACAGAAAGAATGAATTAGGCAGTGGTCCATCCAGCAATCGTTAGCTCCTGTCATGACGTGGGTAATGCGCATACTTTGCGGTCCCTTGCTCGGACGATGATGTAGTCTAGCAGATGCCAGCGCTTGGAGCGAGAGTGTTGCCATGAGGCTTTATATTTGTACTTCTGATGGAACAGGACATTGTTTTATGATGGAGCTGTCTCCTAAGCATTTCATCAGGAGGAGGATGCCATTGGATTGTCTTTCCCTACACCCTCTCTGCTGATCTCACCTCCCCAGAGGTCTGTGTCCTTACTGACTCTGGTGTTAAAGTCACCAAGGAGGATTTGCTTGTCGCCCGTTGGGACTCGGGACAGGGATTGTTCGAGGCTGGAGTAGAATTCCTATTTGGTCTTGTCTGGAGCTTCCAGTGTTGGGGCATAGGCACGGAAGATCATAATTCACTAGTTCTGGGCTAGGGTGAGCCGAAGAGTCATGAGGTGTTCGTTTATCTTACGGGGGAATCTCTGAGATAGCCCACAAGCTCGTTTTTTTACAATTAAGTCTATGCCATGGAGACAGCGTTCTGCTTCTGGTTTGCCTTTCTTTGTTCTTTGAGCTGGCCTTCCCCTGCCCGCTGGGTCTGATGTTCCAGTTCCCGAACTTCTTTTAATGTGGAATGGCTGTTGCACACCAGTTAACACATGGGCTTGACAGAGCAAGGTCTTGGTCCCGTGACCAGGGGATCCGAGATAAATGGGACTCTGTGTGTATGTTAGGATACGGGTAGCAGAGTTTTCGATAAGCTTAAGTTCATGGAGCATGTAAGGCCGAAATGAGAGCATTGAAATAGTCAATTCTAGAGTTAAAAAGGTACAGATAAGGGTTTCAGCAGCAGAAGAGCTGAGGCAGTGGTGGAAACAGGTGCTGTTACATTGGGGGAAGTAGGCAGATTTGGTGATTGAGCAGATATGTGGTCGGAAGCTCAGCTCCGGTTCAAATAGCATGGCAAGTTATGAACTGTCTGGTTCAGCATGAAATAATGGCCTGGAAGAGGGATGGAGTCTGTGTCTAGGAACGGAGTTTGTGGCAGGGAAGTTTATTTTAAAAATAAGTGCCTGATTCATGTGGGTAACATTTTTGTTAAGTCAATTAACAACGTTTTTTTGTGCCGTTCTAATCCTGAGCTGACTGCACTCTAGAAATATTACCAAATAGTGCAAGACATTGACCTATTGTGACATCATATTCTAGAATGCTAACACTCACTGAACCATGGGGCATTGGGAGGTTAGACATACCGAGTGTAAGAGACAAGATGGGAACATACCCAACTTTCTTGGATATTTTCTCTTTCCTTGTTTTGTCCTCATTGGCCTATGTGGAAGAACATGAGGCTGAAGCAGCTGAGAAGACTATGTAGGGGCAAAGCAATCTGAGCTCAGATTGTGAAGAGAAAATGGAGCGTGCAAGTGATGACCGAGGAGGTGATTAAGACTGGAGAAAGGGGGTTTGGATTTGTTCCTCCATGGTCCAATATTATTTGAAGCTCATCATGGATAAGGAGCGGTGGACCTCCTTGAGGGGATTGTGTCTAATCTGGCCGTGGACAGCAGGCTAAAATCCAGGCTGCATCTTTGATTACGATGTAAATCATTTTGATTTTTAGGAACTTTGAAAAACTACAAACCAGAAGCACTTCAAATTTAGGTTTGATGCTAATTTCCATGAGTTAATTTTAAACTGGTGGTGATATCCACAACCTCACTCTCCACTGATTGACTGACTGTGGGCACATTCCTCAGTTGCTGCGGCCCTTTATTGCTTCTTCCTCCCTGTATTGTGAATGAATACATTTGGAAGGGGAATTACAATCTGAGCCTCCATACACATATGACTGCATTTATTTTGAGTGGTGCTGACTGTGTCTTTTAGTTGGAGCAGTGTTACAAATCCACCTGTGTACATTCATCCAAATCCAGATCTCCCTATTGTCAACAGACTGATGGGGGACCTTTCTGTGTGTAAATTGGCTGCTACAAAACAGAGACTGAACTTCAAAAGAACTTCATTAGCTATGAAGTACGTTGGGCTGTCCTGATTTAAAAAAAGCATCATATAAATGCAAGATTTGATTAACCTTGGCTCAGTTGCTAACACTCTTGTCTCTGAGTCAATAGGTATCAGCACAGGGAATCAAAGGATATGGCGATCGGGTGGGACAGTGCAGTTGAAGATCAACCATGATCTTATTGAATGGTGAAGCAGGCTCAAAGTGCCATTGGGCATGCTCCTGCTCCTAATTTTGTTCTGTTATTAGCTTGAAGTGGGGGAAACATTGACCTGAATAATTTGCGATGCGTACGTAAACAGTTAACCATTAGCGCAGTTCTGAGCTCAGAGCGAGGAATACCTGCAGCTGAACCTCATCGTGTTCAGCATGTTAAATTTGTATAGAACCTTGGCTAGATAACACTTGGAGTCCTGTGCACAGTTCTGGTCTCCACAGAGTCATATAAGAGTAAAGCACAGAAGGAGGCCTTTCAATGAACAATAATTCATTTAGTCCAGTTCTTTCCCCATAAACCCTGCAATTTTTCTCCTTTCAAGTAATTATCTAATTCCCTTTTGAACGCTACTATTAAATCTGTTTCCATCACCCTACCAAGCCGTGCATTCTGAATCTTAAATCATTAATCAAGTTAAACATTTTTTCTTCATGTCGCCTCTGGTTTCTTTGCTAATCACCTTAATTCTGTGGCCTTTGATTATTGAAACAGTTTCTGTTAAGCGATCCCACAATCAATGGATCAGTTCAAAGCTCTGCAGTCCTGCCACATTCACTCGTGAAAGGTGGTGGATCATTAAAGCACTAACGGGAGGAGGAGGAGGCTCCATGAATATCTGCATCCTCAAAGATGGCAGAGCCCAGCCTGCGAGTACAAAAGACAAGGCTGAGCCAGTTGCAGCCATCTTCTGCTAGAAGTGCCTCATGGATGATCCATCTCAGCTTTCTCCTGAGGTCCCCACCATCACAGAAGGCAGTCTTCAGCCAATTCAATTCACTTGACATGATATCAAGAAACAGCTGAATGCACTGGATATAGGAAAGACTATGGGCCCTGACAACATCTTGGCTGACCTGCTGAACACGTGTGCTCCAGAACTAACAGCGCCTCTAATCAAGCTGTTCCTGTACAGCTACAACACTGGCATCCACTCGACAATGTGAAAAACTGCCCTGGACTAACCTGTCCACAACAAGGAGGACAAATCCAATCCAGCCAATTATTGCCCCATTAGTCTACTGTCAACCATGAGCAATGTGATGGAAGGTGTCGTCGACAGTGTTATCAAATGCCACTTACTCACTAATAATCTGTTCACAGATGCTCAGTTTGGGTTTGGCCAGGACCACTCAGCTACAGACCTTATTACAGCCTTGGTCCAAACATGGACAAAAGAGCTGAATTCCAGAGATGAGGTGAGAGTGACTACCCTTGACATCAAGGCAGCATTTGACTGAGTGTGGCATCATGGAGCCCTGGTAAAATTGAAGTCAATGGGAATCGGGGGGGGAAACTCCACTGAAGTCATACCAGCACAAAGACAGGTGGTTTTGGTTGTTGGAGGTCAATCATCTCAGCCACAGTACATAGCTGCAAGAATTCCTCTGGGCAGTGTCCTAGGCCCAACCCTCTTCAGCTGCTTCCATCATAAGGTCAGAAGTGGGGATATTCGCTGATGTTCGCAATGTTCAGTTGGATTTGCAGCTCTTCAGAAAATGAAGCAGTCTACGCCCACAGGCAGCAAGACTTGGACATCATTCAGGCTTGGGCTGATCAGTGGCAAGTAACATTTGCGCCACACAAGTGCCAGGCACTGACTATCTCCAACAAGTGAGAGTCTAACCACCTGGCCTTGCTTTCAACAGCATTACCATTGCCGAATCCCCCACTATTAATACCTGGGGCTCACCATTGACCAGAAACTCTCATAAATACTGTGGTAACAATAATGGGTCAGAAACCGGGTATCCTGCGGTGAGTGTCTCACCTCTTGACTCCTCCTTTCCATCATCTGTAAGACACAAGTCAGGAGTCTGATGGAATACTCTGCACTTGCTTGGACAAGTGCAGCTCCAATAATACTCACGAAGCTTGACAGCATCCAGGACAAAGCAGCCCACTTGATTGGCATCCCATCCACCACCTTCAACATTCACTGCCTTCACTGTGGCTTCAGTGTGTACCATCTCCAAGATGCACTGCAGCTACTGACCAAGGCTTCTTTTGCAGCATTTGTTAACCCACGACCTCCACCAACTAGAAGGAAAAGGGCAGCAGATGCATGGGAACATCATCACCTGCAATTTCCCCTTCAAGTTACGCACCATATACTTGGAAATATATCGCCATTCCTTCATCGGCACTGGGTCAAAATCATGTAACTCCCTCTATAACAGCACTATGAGATTATCTTCAATACAAGGACTGCAGCGGTTCAAGAAAGCAGCCCACCACCATCTTCTCAAGTGAAATTAGGGATGGGCAATAAATGCCATCCTTGCCAGAGACACCCGCAGAATAAAAAATACATTAACATAGAAACATAAAATAGGTGCAGGAGTAGGCCATTCGGCCCTTCGGGTCTGCACTGCCATTCAATGAGTGCATGGCTGAACATGCAACTTCAGTACCCCATTCCTGCTTTCTCGCCATACCCCTTGATCCCTCTAGTAGTAAGGACTACATCTAACTCTGTTTTGAATATATTTAATGAATTGGCCTCAACAACTTTCTGTGGTAGAGAATTCCACAGGTTCACCATTCTCTGGGTGAAGCAGTTTCTCCTTATCTTGGTCCTAAATGGCTTACCCCTTAGCCTTAGACTGTAACCCCTGGTTCTGGACTTCCCCAACATTGGGAACATTCTTCCTGCATCTAACCTGTCTAAACCCATCAGAATTTTAAACGTTTCTATGAGATTCCCCTCTCATTCTTCTGAACTCCAGTGAATACAAGCCCAGTTGATCCAGTCTTTCTTGATATGTCAGTCCCACCATCCCAGGAATCAGTCTGGTGAACCTTCGCTGCACTCCCTCAATAGCAAGAATGTCCTTCCTCAAATTAGGAGACCAAAACTGGACACAATACTCCAGGTGTGGCCTCACCAAAGCCCTGTACAACTGTAGCAACACTTCCCTGCCCCTGTACTCAAATCCCCTCGCTATGAAGGCCAACATGCCATTTGCTTTCTTAACCGCATGTCTGCATTTACTGTACCTGCATGCCAACCTTCAATGACTGATGTACCATGACACCCAGGTCTCGTTACACCTCCCCTTTTCCTAATCTGTCACCATTCAGATAATAGTCTATCTCTCTTTTTAACCACCAAAGTGGATAACCTCACATTTATCCACATTATACTTCATCTGCCATGCATTTGCCAACTCACCTAACCTATCCAAGTCACTCTGCAGCCTCATAGTATCCTCCTCGCAGCTTTTTATAAAGGGAACAAACTTGCTCTGTACCCTCAGGATCTCCTCCTTGAATGCTTCCCATTGCTCTGACACTGATTTACCATCAAGTAGCTATTTACAATCCACTTTGGCCAAATCCTATCTCAGCTCAGCAAAATTGGCTTTACCCCAATTGAGAACTTTTATTCCTGGTCCCCCTTTGTCCTTTTCCATAACAACCCGAAATCTTACTGATTTATGATAACCAGCACCAACATGCTCTCCCACTAATACCGCTTCCACCTGCCCCTCTTCATTTCCCAAAACCAAGGCCAGATCCATCCTCTCCCTTGTTGTGCTTGTTACATACTGGCTAAATAGGTTCTCCTGAATGCATTTTAGGAATTGCATTCCCTCTGCCATTCACACTACCATTTTTTCCCAGTTAATATTAGGGTAGTTGAACTCCCCCACTATTACAGCTCTATAGTTTATGCACTTGCAGCAATTTGCCACATATTTGTTCTTCTATCGCCCTCTGACTGTTGGGGGTCTACAGTACACGTCCAGTAGTGTGATCGCCCCTTTTTTGTTCTTTTAATTCAACCCACATGGCTTTGTTTGATGATCCCTCTAATATATCTTCCATTCTCAGAGCTATAATTGTTTTTTTAATCAAAACTGCCTTCCCCTCCATTTTAACCCCTCTCTATTCCATCTGAAAACCCTGTAACCAGGAATGTTGAGCTGCTATAGCTGCTCTTCTTTCAGTCATGCCTCAGTAATAGCTATAATATCATGTGTCAATCTGTGCTCGCTGCTCATCTGTCTTATTTCCTATACTCCTCAGAACACTTTTTTTTTTCTTCCCCCCCCGGCCGGGACACTCTCCCTCCCCCTCTCCCCCCTGGGACACTCGCCCTCGGCCCCCTCTCCCCCCAGGGACACTCTTCCTCGGCCCCTTTTCCCATTGGGACACTCTCCCTCAGCCCCCTCTCCCCTGGGACACTCTCCCTCCCCCCGGGACACTCTCCCTCAGCCGCCGATCACTTGTATTTTTCATGGAAAGACTAAACGAGACAATTTAATTGCACCCTGTGCAGTTCTCAGCAAAGTTCCTAAATTAACTTGTAAACACTGGATTATTGGAGCTCCGGCATTGTTGGGGTAAAAGGAAGACTTCTCTTCCTCAGGATGGACACCCGCCGTTTGGTATAGCGACCACAGAATCACTCAAACGAAACCTCGGTTAACCAGCTTTATTCAAGCATGCAGGGAAAGGGTTCCCATGACCACTTCCCAGAACAACAGTTTGTAATGACAGTTATATTTTTTCTGAGGTGTGTGACTCTCCTACAAAACCATTGATTGGCCTACTGCTATCAGCGAAGTTACATTGATTTGTTGACTCTTATCAGACTAGCTCTGAGTGGTTCTTCCCCAGCCCCTGTCCATCTCCCAAAACATGTCACCTTTCTGGAATGTGTTATTCAATGGTACCATCTTTGCCTCAGTTTCTCATGATGTATAGATTAACTTTGTTTTCCAGGGTGGTGCCTCGTTAACCATCCCCCAAGAACTCTAGTCAGAACTACCAGCCATTACCATCCTGTTCCCATGCTATAATAATCTATGTTCCCAAAAATTTGTGTCCTTATTCTGCACTGAATATGTACACTTCCATGAGTCTGAATTAAGATTAATACAACAGATGGTTCATTGCTGCTTCCCTCGTCTTAACCCAATGTAAACGAGTGTATAATCGTGCTTTACATACATAAGCGAGTTTTACATAATCGGTCAATCATAATCCCTACTGGAATACTGAGAAACTCCTGATTCCTCAGAACTTCCTAATACTGATAAGCACATTTAATCGGGACCATTTTACGATCTTCAGTATCCAATTTCGTGACCATCGGTCTGTCTCCACTCTAGTGACTGTTTTTTTTTATCCCCTGACAAAAATAGTCTGGAAGTGGCCCTAGAAATAGTGGATGCATTGGTGATCATTTTCCAACAGTCTATCGACTCTGGATCAGTTCCTATGGACTGGAGGGTAGCTAATGTAACAACACTTTTTAAAAACGGAAGGAGAGAGAAAACGGGGAATTGTAGCCTGACATCGGTAGTGGGGAAAAAGTTGGAATCAATTATTAAAGATGAAATAGCAGCGCATTTGGAAAGCAGTGGCAGGATCGGTCCAAGTCAGCATGGATTTATGAAAGGAAAATCATGCTTGACAAATCTTCATAGAATTTTTTGAGGATGTAATTAGTAGAGTGGACAAGGGAGAACCAGTGGATGTGGTTTATTTGGACTTTCCAAAAGCTTTTGACAAGGTCCCACACAAGAGATTGTTGTGCAAAATTAAAGCATATGGTATTGGGGGTAACGTATTGGCGGAGATAGAGAACTGGTTGGCAGACAGGAAGCAGAGAGTCGGGATAAACTGGTCCTTTTCAGAATAGCAGGCAGTGACTAGTGGGGCGCCGCAGGGCTCAGTGCTGGGACCCCAGCTATTTACAATATACATCAATGATTTTGATGAAGGAATTGAGTGTAATATCTCCAAGTTTGCAGATGACACTAAGCTGGGTGGCGGTGTGAGCTGTGAATAGGATGCTAAGAGGCTGCAGGGTGCCTTGGACAGGTTAGGTGAGTGCATGGCAGATGCAATATAATGTGGATAAATGTGAGGTTATCCACTTTGGTGGCAAAAATGTGAAGGCAGAATATTTTCTCAATGGCAGCAGATTAGGAAAAGGGGAGGTGCAATGAGATCTGGGTGTCATGGTACATCAGTCATTGAAAGTCGGCATGCAGGTACAGCAGGTGATGAAGCAGGCAAATGGCATGTTGGCCTTCATAGCGAGGGGATTTGAGTATAGGAGCAGGGAGGTCTTACTGCAGTTGTACAGGGCCTTAGTGAGGCCTCACCTGGAATATTGTGTTCAGTTTTGGTCTCCTAATCTGAGGAAGGACGTTCTTGCTACTGAGGGATTGCAGCAAAGGTTCACCAGACTGATTCCCGGGATGGCAGGACTGCCATATGAGAAGAGACTGGATTGACTGGGCCTGTATTCACTGGAGTTTAGAAGAATGAGAGAGGATCTCATGGAAACATATAAAATTCTGATGAGACTGGACAGGTTAGATGCAGGAAGAATGTTCCCGAAGCTGGGGAAGTCCAGAACCAGGGGACATAGTCTAAGGATAAGGCGTAAGCCATTTAGGACTGAGATGTGGAGAAACTTCTTCACTCAGAGAGTTGTGAACCTGTGGAATTCTCTACCACAGAGAGTTGTTGATGCCAGTTCATTATATTCAAGAGGGAGTTAGATATGGCCCTTATGGCTAAAGGAATCAAGGGGTATGGAGAGAAAGCAGGAAAGGGGTGTTGAGGTGAATGATCAGCCGCGGTCTTATTGAATGGTGGTGCAGGCTCAAAGGGCCGAATGGCCTACTCCTGCACCTATTTTCTATGTTTCTATCGACAACATTTGAATCCATTCATGGATGAGAAGGGGACAAACAGATATCCAGTAGGATTGGAAAGGATGATTGCCATTTGGTATGAAATGCACAATGGGACGAAATACAAATGGATACATTTATGGAGGAGCTGCTGGTATTGGGTTTATAAATTGATGGAACAGACATGGGGGAGGGGAAAACAGGAGGAAAAGTTTCAAGAGAAGTATCTATTCAGCTAATTAATTAAATAAATCTGGAATAAAAAGCTAGTGTCACTACTGGTGATCATGAAATGAGCAGATTGTCATAAAAACCCATGTGTTTCTCAAATCTCCTTTCGGGAAAGAAACCTGCCGTCCTTACCCAGTCTGGCCTATATGTGACTCCAGGGCCACAGCAAAGTGGTTGACTATCAACTGCTCTCTGAAATGGCCCAGCAAGGCACTCAGTGCTACAAGGCTGTTCACCTTCAAGGGCAATTAGAGATGGACAATAAATGCTGGCCTTGAGCTCAGACATTGCTGATCTGTATGGCAGTTATTTGCTTCTTTGCCCAGGAAGTCTATAGCACCAGTGGTCCGTTTAGTTTACTGAGCTACCCGCAGTAATAACTCTGAATGCAAATAGCACAGATGTATTTAAGGGGAAGCTAGATAAACACATGAGGCAGAAAGGTATAGAAGTATACGCTGATAGGTCGAGATGAAGTGGAGTGGGAGAAGGCTCACATGGAGCATAAACCACAGCATAGCCCAGTTGGCCCGAATGGTCTTTTTCGGTGCTGTAAATTCGATATAATTCTTAAAACACGGGCACCTGTGAAGTTTTTCAAATCAAGTGAGCTGAAGACTTTGTCAGGAACAGGAAGTCTCAAATCCATCAGCCGCAAACCCAGGCCGACTCGTGGAATTGTGGCTCATCAATATATGAAACATTGTAACATCGATACCCGAAAAGTGCCTTTGAGAGTTGCAAAGACATCAACATGGAATGGCTGAAGATGGCAGTTTAATTGCAAAGAATACAGTTTTCAGCTAAATTCCTAAAACTAACTTGTAAACACTGGATTATTACAGCTGTAGCATTAACATTTGAATCCATTCATAGGGGAGAAATGCAGATCCAGTAGGATTTTGACAGGATGATTGCTATTTGATATGAAATGTAAAATGGGATTAAATACAAATGGATACATTGGGTTTGTGAATTGAGGCACAGTGTGGGGGAAATGTTTTTCCAAAGGTCTGTGTTTAACTTCTTGGGCCTTTTGCTTTGCGCATTTAAGGAAATACATTTCCTCCTTCCAGAAGGATGTGTTGAGAGTAGTTACACAGGTATTCCTACAATACCTTATCCAATCCCTTATTCATGCGAGCCTAGGTCATGTTGGTAAATTATTCAACCATGAGGTAGGATTAAGCAGATGCGAATCTGTCCCAGAACCACCACACTCGGGTATCCACACTAAACAATAAAGCTGTGACAACAAGCTGATGCCACCTGTTGCTTTCCTTCCTCACCCAATTGTAGTCCCTAGGGTTCAATGCACTCAGACATTGCTGGTCTGTACAACAGTTGCTGCTCTGCCTGCAAAGCGTAACAGAAAGTCTACAGCAGCAGTGGTCAGTTCAGTTACAGAACAACCGCAATATTAACAGAACAGGATCTGGAGCAGCTAATTCCAGGACCGATACACTTATTCAATAGAATAGTAATCCAGGACTTTTTCTTCACTAGTCTGAAATGGTGAAACACTGATTTAGTGGAAAACGTTCCCTGTATTTAACACTGTAAGGGAAATAAATTCCACACCGAGTCCGAGAACAGTGAGGGAAACGTCACAGTTTATTCGTATAGAGCGCTCTGGGAGAAGTGGGGAAACTCCGTAGCTTCGCCACACCTTCTCTCCGAGTGAAGTTTCCAAGTTACAATTATACCTTTGGGGGTGGTCCTGCCCCCTTACACCATTGTCCAATTATCTAACATTTTTGTAACATCTTACCCTATATGGTAATGCTATGACAATCTATCTTTATGTTGTGGTAAGTCAAAGGTTAACTAGCATACGTACACACAAGTGGGGTTAGTTTCCTCGCATCAGCAGAAAAACAAGGAACTATCTTCCTGTTATTAGTACAATTGATATACATCTGTTTGCCTTTCCAACCGCCCATTGTCTTACTTCCCCTATCTCCATGACTCAGGGTCACCGGACTGGAGACTACACATGCCTTCTGCTTAAGTATACATGTCTTACTTGACCACACTCCCTGTCGCATAATTCATCAGAGAAAGACAGGGGAGCTGGCTACACATTATAAAAGTTACAAAGGTTATAGGTTAAGAAATTTCTCTCCAACAGTCCCTCCTTTTGATCTTTTCCCATCTTATGCAGATAAGAACAATCCAATCCTACATTCGGACTGTCTCGTCGTCTTGTGCCAGGATTCTTGGGCGAGCCTGGAGTTGGTGGTACTACTGAAAATGGAGGAGCAGCTTCTGATATGTTGCGGGTGGAAGTTGGGTTGTTGTATCGTTGATGCGGGTCCCGGCAGCTATGGGTATCGCGGTACACAACTTGGACATACATATTTTAATCATCATTACCACGAGGTACAAGGCCAGGCATATGCCCACAATCAAAATCAGACCCTGTACAATATTTTGTCCCAACTTAGACATCCATCCCTCCAGCCAGCCAACTGCACCATCCGGGGTGGTTAGCTTCCTCACTTCTCTCCTTATATGGTCGGTTAGGTTGGTTATATTCTCCGAATTATCGGGTATATAAGTGCAACATTCAGCCCCAATCAATGCGCAAGTGCCTCCGTTCTGCGCCAATACGTAATCTAGGGCCATTCGGTTCTGAAGTACGGTAGTACGTATGGCTACCATTTCAGCTGTTATGCTCTCCATCGCCTCGGCAGTGTCGTTAGCTATTTGTTCCAGAACCCTTTCTACATTTCTTATTTCGTCCATGGTGCGCCCTATCCCGTATGGGAACATCACAACTCCAAAGAGTCTTTTTACCGGGGTAATCGCTCGTCTTCATCGACCTGGTGTACGCACCTCTGCCAGGGTACGTACCTGTCTGACAAAGGGGACCACATATCCCAAATAACAGGACCCTGTCCATCGCGTGGGTAACCAGGGATATGGCCTATGCCCTCACAAAAAATATGTGCCGTTATATGCTGCCATTTCATATATTGTGTCGGGGTCCCAAGACTGGGCCCACAGACCTCCTGTTTTATTCGGAAGGCGTGAGAGGATAGTGACCCGTGTGCCGGTTGTGATATTGAGGTTGTGTGGGCAATCGCTGTACCCTATGACATGTCCCCTTCCGCTGGTGTCGTTTCGGGTTAAACATATGGTCCCGGTTGGTCTCCCGAGGTATTGGTCAGGACTAGGTATAGGGTTTCCCTTTTATGGTCATAGGGTGGTTGGTACCATCCCTGGAACGTTTGACTAATGGGGTACCCAGCACTCTCCCACTCGGTGACGTCCCCGTGGTTGTCCACACGGTAGCGGTATGATGGTCCTCCTCCCATCCGTGATCCCTCTCTTGACCCGCCTTTCATCCTTTGTTCTTGCATTGGCCCCCCTCCTCCCGTGCCATTCTGGCTCAGAAGCCACTTGACAGTCTCAGTTAGGGTCAGGGGAACGGGGCGCAAAGTAATTCCCCCTTTGGAATGTATAGGGATATGCGAGCACACCTAGCAACTAGAAAAGTTACCATTTTGCGCCTAAACATAAGACATATACAGAAAGGTGTTTACATGGAGTTCTCGCTTCTGTCTCGCTTCCCACGTGCTGCAGTTGACGCACACCAAGGCTATTATACAGACTGCGGCAAACAGTTTCATCTTACCACACTATATTAACAAATAGTCAAAGGCAAAATGGCCATATATGTTGCTAATAGTATCTCTATTGACCTGTGGGCGAATCAAAGAATAGTGGATACTACAGGCATTAGTTTTTCGGCTCAAAAACCTTAAGCTGAGTCCAGTGTTTCCACTGCCCCCGTCCTCTCATGTCGACGCAGGCACATGTATCTCTGCTAATCATAATCTCGTATGGTCCTATCCATTTTGGTGCAAAGCCAGGCTTCCCAGGGATGACCTTTACCATTACGCGGGTCCCTGCCTGGGGCACATCTGGGAGGGCGGTGGATTCTAATTTCTCGTCCTGTCGGAGCTGCTTATCCCTGACCTGCGTTCTCATCTCCTTAAGACTGTTGCTCATTTCCAGGACGTACCTCCTGATCCTATCCCTTAAGGGCTCCACATCAATCACTCCTGTGACGATCCCTTCTGGGAGTTGCATTGCTCTACCCGTCATTAGCTCATAGGGGGACAGCCCAGTCATCCTGTTTGGGATCGCTCTTAACTTCATTAGAATGAGGGGCAACACGTCAACCCAGGTCCTCCCGGTTTCTCAGATTGCCTTTGCAATCGCCACCTTGAAGGTTCGATTCATCCGTTCTACCATTCCCGAGCTCTGGGGATGATATGGGATGTGGAATTTCTGTCTTATCCCCATCAGTTTACATACTGCCTTTATCACCCCTCCCGTGAAGTGGGTGCCCTGATCCGAATCTATTTGCACCCATCTGGGTATGATCTCGGCCAGTATCCTGGCCACTGTAGTGGGCGTACAATTTTGTGTGGGGAACGCTTCCACCCACCGAGTGAATTGATCAATTACCACCAAGCAGTATCTTTTCCCCCGCGAGTCCGGCAGTGGCCCGATGAAATCTATCTGTATATTTTCCCATGGCCCCCTTGGTCTCGGTTGATGGGCCATCCGTATCCTAACCGTCTTGCCAGGGTTATGTTGCGCATATGTTATACAGCGCTGACAGTGTTTGGCTATATCCCGGCCCATTCCAGGCCACCACCATTCGCGCGTGAGTAGCTCCGTCATGGATCCTCTGCCCAGATGTGCCACACCGTGGTATAGGTCCAACAAAGTGTGCTTAATACAATTTGGGGCTATGACCTTCCCCTCTTTCCTCCACACTGAGTCTTTAACCGGGGCGCCTCCCATCGCCTTCACTCTTCCCGCTCCTCGGGGGAGGTATCCGCGTGAAGTTGGACTATGTCCACCTTCTCATGCGCCACACTACCCACTCCCTCTGTTCTCTCCTCTAAATCTTGTTCCAGCGCCCTTTGTGCGGCAGCATCCGCTGCCTGATTACCCTCTTGTTCCGGGGATCTGACCTTCTGCTGGGCCTGAACCTTTATTACGGCTGCCTGTAATGGCTCATCTGTTGCTTTTAATAACTCCTGGACCCTCCCCTGGTGCTGGATTGGTTCCACTCCTGTTGAACCCGCTTCTTCCCCAGGCTACCATGTAGTCGTGAACTATGCCGAATGCGTATCGGCTGTTGGTGTATATATTAACTGTCTTCCCCTTAGCTAACTTCAGGGCCTCTGTGAGGGCCACGATTTTGGCAATCTGCGGCGAAAGTTCCCCCTCTAGCCGTCCCGATGCGATGGTCTGCAGCCTGTCATCTACTACCGCCCACCCCGTTCTGGGCGTCCCCTCCACGTACTCTCGAGACCTGTCCACGTAGAGGGTCATCTGTGCTCCCAGCAGGGGTTCATCCGCGAGGCGGCCCTCGGCGGCCTCATCCTCTGCCTCGTTACATTCATGTGGTTCCCCATCCGCAAGGAGGCCCTCCGCTGGGTTTCCTCCCGTATCCCTTATGATCACTATGGATTGATCTACTGGCAGCAGGACCGCCTCCCACCATGCTCTGCGCATATTGGAGACCGATTTCAACCGCCCGGTATTCAGCCTTTCTACCAAGGTGTGTCTCGTGTGCAGGACACTATCCCCAGTCATCACAGTGGGTTCACTGACTTTCACTGCCCATGCGGCACAATCGAGGGGGGCCACGCATTTTGACAGTCTGCCTACTACGGGTGACTGTTATGTGGAATAATACGCCACCGGCCGCTTCTGGTCCCCATGCTGTTGCGCGACTACCGCCGCATAAAACCCTCCTTCGTTTTCACAATAAATGTAGAAGGGCTTCCCCATGTCGGGCAGTCCCAGTCCCGGAGCAGAGGTCAGGACTTGTTTGAGTCGCCCATATGCCTCCTCTTATTCTGTTCCCCATTCTATGGGTGCGGTGGCGCGCTTTCCGCCTTTTACCAATCTTTGGATTGGCTCTACTATTTCGGCGAACCCTGGGACGAAATTCCTACTATATTTAAACAGTTCTAATACCTTCCTGACTCCTCGCACTGAGATTTGTTGGGGCATTGTCTCGCTCGCCACCTTCCGATCACTAGGCATGGTCCTGATTCCTTGGGATATTTCCTGTTCTAGGTACGTCACAGTTTCCTGGCCAATCTGAGCCTTCTTGGGGTTTACTTTAAAACCTCCATTGCTCAGAGCTTCCAGGACTGCAATAAGTGCTGCCTGGTGGCCTTCCGAGTCCTCAGATGCTATCAATAGGTCATCCACATACTGCAATAGTGTGCTAAGGTAGTGAATCAAGTCTATGGTCTCCAGCATTGTGTCCATGACCCGGTGAAAGATTGCTGGACTATTGTGAAATCCCTGCAGCAGTCAGGTCCAGGTATACTGTCTCCCACCCACCATAAAGGCCAGTTTCTCCTGTGACTCCTGGTCCAGGGGAAGGGACCAGAATCCATTTGCAATGTCCAGCACCGTGAATATCCTATGCTGTGGGCTCAGGCCATTCAAAATGGTAGCCGGGCTAGCCACTATGGGATGTAATTTAGGAGTAACTTTGTTCAGGGCAGTGTAAACAATAGTGAGACAGTAGGACCCGTCGCCAGGTTTTACGACCGGCCATACCGGAGAGTTTGTGGTACTCTCCGTTTCCCGGAGTATCCCTTTGTGACGAGCTCAGACACGATTCTTAATATGGCTTCCGCCGCTTCTGGCTTGATTGGGTACTGTCGGTGCGCCTGATGCTCAGGTCCCGCAATATGGATTGGTGTCATATTTACCCGTCCCGTGTCCTGTTTTGTTTTTGCCCAGACCTCTAATGCCTCACATATTATCCCATATATCCCCAGCTCCTGTTTCCAATTTCAGACCCTTAGGGCGGCACTACCTATCGTTGCAATGTTTCGTAAGGCGATGGACGAGTTATTTTTTCGTCCGTCAGCCTCTGGCCAAATTATTTTATTGTGTCTGGCGTCTACCAGCAATCTAAATTCCCTCATCAGGTCTACTCCCAAGATAGTTCCCTCATTATTTTTATATACCCAAAACTGGGCTAACAAGAGTTTATTCTCCAGTTCCACCACCTGCATCTCGCTTTTGAACGCCGGAATTTGTTCCCCCCCCAGTCCCACTATGTAAATCTTATGCCGAGTCAAGGGCAGGCGTAGGTTTGTGATTGAGACAGCGGCTCCAGTGTCCACTAGCATTTCACACGGCCGGCCCCCTACTAGTGCACACACAAACATCCGCTCGTCTCCTCGCCCATGGGCCGAGGCCGTCGCCGTCGCCCGTCAGTGAGTCCCCTTGGTCTTTAGGTAGTCTAGGAACTGGTTATATTCCTCGGCTCCTACTTTATTGCGCAAGGTGTTGCCGGACGTTCCTGAGCCCTTTCCTTCCTTCCAACAATTCTCCTCTACATGGCCTTTCTTATTGCAATATGTACATAATTTGGCAGAGTGGCAGTCTCGTGCCATGTGACCCAACCTTCCACATTGGAAACATGGCCCACCCCCCTTGGAGTTGATCCCTGCCACCCCCACCCGCTCCTGTTTCACCACTGTGGGCTTGTCCTCATGATCCTGAGCATTTACCGAACATGGCCAGCAGACAACCTCATCGTATACATTGTGGGTCATTACTCCCAACTTTATTACCGCTTGGTGTTTAGTGGACAACCCATCTTTATACAGCTGAACGAAGGGCGGACCGGTCAGTTGCAGGTCGGGCTGTCCGGACGACTCCTTATAGGCCTCGAATAATCGTTCCCCGAATTCACTACTCCCCTCACCCTTCCTTTGCTTACATGTCATGATTTCTCCCCAATTAACCCGAGGATTGCCTAGGGCGGTTTGGAGCGCTGTTTTAAAGAGGAGGAATGCAGCAACCTGCTAGGCGCGAGTAGTGTCACCGCCGTTGCCCATCCTCCGTCCGACATCCCAGCGCCCTGTAGCTTCCTCCACTTGTCTCGTGGACAACTGGCGTGTACTATGGCGTGAATGTCACGGGGGTGTAGGTCGTGTAGGTCCCATAACATGTCTAATTTTACCCAATAAGTCTCGTTGTTCGACCTGGCCTTCAAGGGTCCCAATTGGGTCATGACTATTTGTTTTTCAGCCGGGCTAAATGGCCAAAATTTAGAGGTAGGGGTTACCGCCATCCCTCCCTCTTCCGCCCCCGTTTCAGAGGGGAGCTTTCGCCTCCTTGGTGTCTGAGTTGTCCCCTGCCGGTGGGGCAGTTGGACTAACTTCTTCTCCCGCCTAATACCCAGGTGGCCCTTCGCCTCCGATTTTGCCCGCTGTTACATTAAACCCTAAAAACCGGGGAGGATTGTACATTTCCAAATGTTTTTCCAACTCCCATATTTCACTTATTTTTTTTTCTGTCAGTTTAGCGCTTAATTCTACACATTGTCATTTTATTCTCCACCGCATCAGTCAATTTGACCAACTGGTGCACCAACAAAACAGCAGCTTTCTTCATTTTTTTTTTTGCTTCTGTGTTTCCCACCACTCCCGTTGTTCGTGTACCTTCTTTGCTGGGTCCCAACCCTCCTTTTGCATTCTATCAATGCCTTTTGGTCGACTAGGTACAGTCTGGTCAGGGACCCCGGGGGGCCCCACTCAGTTTCCTTACCGGACATCGCTGTCTTACTACTGTCAGCGGTCCGTTCAGGACTTGCAGTCTCTATCGTCAGAGGTGTTTCAACACACTTGCAATTCATTAAAAATAGCCCCTCCGCGACCCACTCCGATCTTTTCCAGCTGCACCCGCAATGTACTACAACCACATTAATTGTTCTAGACACGACCTCCAATGTCCCGACCTGTGTGACTCAAAGTCGCAAAGAGATTAGTCCCGACTTCACTCACTGTTCCATTTTTCCGTCGCCACTTTGTCCTCTCTATGTTCCCTTCGACCTTAATCCTTGGCCTGCACATGGGGCATTCGCCCTCTTAATTCCAGCTCAAGTTAGGTGACTGAGATAGTTTGTGACAATCGAGGTGGCGGGGAAGACTCGTTTCTTTCACACATCACTCATACCAAGCTAGCTTAGACTCTAACCTGCAGCTCAATTGTGGTTTTTCTCACCGTTCATGGACATTTTGTTCTTTGGTGAATCCCGAGGCTCAATTGACTGGACGGTCAAACCTTGACTACTCATCCCTCTCCACCGGCTAGGCGACCCGAAGCAACCGTATTCACGCTGCTCGCAGCGCCAAAGCTGTAAGGGAAATAAATTCCACACCGAGTCCAAGAACAGTGAGGGAAACACCAGAGTTTATTTGGACAGAGCGCTCTGGGAGAAGTGGGGGAAATTCCATAGCTTCGCCACACCTTCTCTGAGCGAAGTTTCCAAGTTACAATTATACCTTTGGGGGCTATCCCACCCCCTTACAAAAATGTTAATCAATTGGACAATGGTGTAACATCTTGCCCTATATGGTAATGCTATGACAATCTATCTTTACATTGTGGCAAGTCAAAGGTTAACTAGCATACACACACACACGTGGGGTTAATTTTCCTACAGCAGAAAAACAAGGAACTATCTTCCTGTTATTAGTACAAGTGATATACATTTGTTTGCCTTTCCAACCACCCATTGTCTTACTTCCCCTATCTCCATGACTCAGGGTCACCTGACTTGAGACTACATATGCCTTCTGCTTAAGTATACATTTCTTACTTGACCACTCTCCTTGTCCCATAATTCAGCGAAAGACTCTGGTTCACATTCTTCATCTGCAGAGCCCTCTGCATCACCTCCAGACCATTGCTCCACTCATCCTGCTCTGGTTTCTGGAAAGTACATACATGCTTACAGTTCACTTACAATAGATTAAACAAATTAGAAAGTATTGAAGGAAATTAGTGGTGCAAAAGTCCACTTTACCATGAACCAGTGTGTTAGAATATAAAATTGACATTAAGCTATCATAACATTAGTCATATTGATGAGGCAAATTGCATAAGTGTATTTAAGGGGGAAGCTGGGCAAGTGTATGGAGAGAAAGGAATAGGATGATGTGCTGAGGGGTTGAGATGAAGCAAAGAGGGAGGAGGCTCGCTGGAGTATAAACACCAGCAAAGACCAGCTTGGTCAAATGGTTTGTGTTGTAAATTGGAAGCAATTGCTTTAGCACATATTGAGAACAATCAGTCTAAGGGGAGTTAGACAGAAGGCCACTCCTTTATGGAATCCAACCTTTATGTCAGACATGATGATCCGTCCTCCACACCAATTCTGGAATTCCATCAGTTTCTCAGCATGCTCACATTTCTCATGTGACTGCTCCTTGAAAAACTCCACAAAGTGACGCAGGGCAACATCATCCCGGTCAAAGTAGAAGAACTATGGAGAGATCAGTACAGTAGTTAGGTAATGCATGGCAGACCCAGAATCATGTGCGCATTACATAACTTCAAGCTCAATTTTGCTTGCTTTCTTTCAAGGGTTCAAAGTCTCACTGAACCTGTATATACAGGCATCTCTTGATTATCCAGGTCCCTTGGGGATTGGTCTGTGCCAGTTAAATGATTTCTCCTTAGAGGAAGTTGACATTACAGTTAATGCTTACAGTACTGCAGGTTTGCTCTAATCAATAGCTGTAGCATCTCTTCTAATGCTTGAATTCTAGTCCTCTAGATCAAAAGGAGCAATAGGCTTGTTGATTACATCCTGTAACTGCTAGTGGCATTTTAATGAATTATGAGAGGCAATGGAAGTGTGGGAGTAGTAGTGGGAGCCGAGGCAGGGTGGAGTGCTTAAAAGTGAGGCTCAACAGGCAACATTCGAAAGGAACATCAGCGTTTCAGTGACGTCGGCAGAGCGCACACATGGAATTTTAAATGCTGTTATAACGGTTTCCCATTGCATCCATGTGCGGATAAAGCGAGAGTTGCCTGTACATACATTGTTATGGAGACAATCGTTTGATTCCTTTACCCAATGGAAAGCCACAGACTAGTATCAAAGCCTTGATTTTCCGGAGGTAGGTGGGTGGGAGAAATAAAGTATTCCAGATAACCTTGGCAGATCATCAAAACCATTTTTTTATTAAACTATTCAAGTGGAGGGTGGGGGGTGGTGAAATGGGAAACATTGTTGCAGATTTCTTCCACGCTTGCAGGAAAAGGATACTACTTGATTTCCCTCTAAAATGTCCCATTACATCCCCTCATTGCAAAGGCAAGTAGGGAAAGTCCATGGAGTGATTTAGAATGAGGATACAAATTCTGAAATCCATGTATTGAGTGCAGAATGTATTCCAAATAAACTTCAACAACAAGCTCAAAAAAGCCCAGGAAAGTGAGTCATTCAAGATACTCAGAATAGGTGGGCTGGATACAACACATTACATAGACCACTTCACAATGGAGTGTAAAATACAAAACTCACCATAGAGAAATAAACATAGGAGGTATAGAGCGCCATGTTGATCTGCTTGTTGACAGCATCCTCACAATCCTGGTGGTAGTTCTGACACACTTGAGAAAGCAACTTCAAAAATTTGTTGAAACAACAAACTGAGATTTAATCAACCTCAAACTCCTGTATTTATACTGCTGGATAATCCAGGGCGTGGCAACCTAGATAATGAGTGACGGTCCTCAATATCCAATCAAAAGTTGCAGCCTCTCAGAGCACCAATAAAGTAATGGGAGGAGGGGAGGTGGACTCCCAGAGCCAGTCAGATCTTTGAAGAATGAGCATCATTGGCTGACAACTCAATGAGGATCTCAATTGTCCTAACTTTCCTCAAACACAGTTCAGATATTCAGAATCACAGGCACGGCCAAGGGTGCCATCAGCCGGTCCAGGCAGCGGGCGGTCGAGGGGGTCGTTCAAGCTGACTGCCTGCCTCTCTTCCGCTCTTACATCCGGTCCAGGGTGTCCTTGGAGATGGAGCACGCGGTGTCCACCGGTACGCTCGCGGCCTTCCGCGAGAGGTGGGCACCGGAGGGACTGGAGTGCATCATCACGCCCGGAAACCAAATTTTAATTTGATTTTACGTTTTAAAGTTTAATTTGTTTTAATTGCCGGTGCTTTTAGTGTCCCCTCCCCTTTTATAGGGGGCACTGGAAAAAATTGGATTTTAGCGCCCCAAAAAAAAAAACCCTCAAAAAAAAGGAAAAAAAGAAAGGGGCCTTGAAAATGTCTGCTGTGTCACCCAGGCGGGTGGCACGGTTTAATGTTTATGTTATTTTCAGGTAAACTCAAAAGAGTTTCAGAATCACAGGTTCAGAGTTGGATCCTCTACTCTTTAGACCAATCAATTGGGAAAAACTTAAACTACAAGTACCCCCTTTATAAAGCAGAATAAGCAATAAATTTAAATATGACAAAACTAACATAAGCACTTTTCCAAATTATAATTTAGTTCCCTGTATCCACACTGCACTCCGGTCCCTCTGGCCCATCAGTCACAGAAAGCCTCAAGCATACCGAGAGACACCGCGTGCTCCCTCTCCAGGGACACCCGGGCACGGACATAGCCGCAGAAGAGAGGCAGGCAGACGGAGAGAACACCCCATCGACCGTGCTCTGTCTGGACCAGTTAATGGCCACCTTGAAAGGTTCATTGAACCCTCTGTTGTTTGCGAGTCAGTGTCTTTTTAATAGTTCTGGATGGTTCAGTGTGTGTATGAGGATCACCATCGTTCATTGGGTTGGTCATGTGCAAGTATCTGTGGGTTTGATGTAACATCTAAACATAGTGGTTATGTTACAGGACTAGTAATCCAGAGGCCTGGACTAATGATCCAGAGACATGAGTAAAAGTCCCACCATGGCAGCTGTGGAATTTAAATTCAGTTAATTAAATAAAAATCCGTGATAAAAAGCAGTAATAAAATCCGTAATGTTGAGCTATCGGATTGTCATAAAATCCCATCTGGTTCACTGATGTCCTTTAGGGAAAGAAATCTGCCGTCCTTACCTGGTCTGGCCTATATATGACTCCAAACCCACAGCAACGTGGTTGACTATTAATTGCCCTCCGAAATGGCGTAGCAAGCCACTCAGTTTTAACAAACCGCTGTGATAAACAATAATAAGAATAAAACAGGACAAGCCACCCGGCATCCACATCGACATACCCAGCCCAGTCGACCCTGCAAATTTCTCTGCACTAACCTCTGGGGAATTGTGCCAAAATTGGGAGAGGAGTCCCACAGACTAGTCAAGCAACAACCTGACATAGTCATACTCACAAAATCATACCTTTCACCAATGTCCCAGATTCCTCCATCACCATCCCTGGGTATGTCCTGTCCTACCGGTAGGACAGACTCACCAGAGGTGTCGGCACAGTGGTACACAATCAAGAAGGAGTGGCCCTAGGAGTCCTCAACATTGGCTCTGGATGGCATGAAGTCTCATGTGTTCAGGTCAAGCATGGGCATAGCTGAGAGACATAGCTCCCAGATTGGGCCTGCGACAGGTGGTGAGAGAACCAACAGAAGGGAAAAACCTATTTGACGTCGTGCTCACCAATCTACCTTTCGCAGATGCATCTGTCCATTACAGTATTGGTAACGGTCCAGACAGATAGTACTTGTGGAGAAGAAGTTCCATCTTCACACTGAGGACACCCCCCCATCATTCTGTGCGGCACTACCATCGTGCTAAATGCGATAAATTCAGAATAGATCTAGCGGCTCAAAATCCATGAGGCACCGTGGGTCATCAGCAGCCGCAGAATTGTATTGCACCGCAATCTGTAACATAATGGCCCGGCCTATCGTTCACTCATTACCATCAAGCCAATGGACCTAAGGTGATTCAAGGAGGAGTGCAGAAGAGAATGCCAGGAACAGCACAAGTTATACCTAAATAGAGGTGCCAACCTGGGGAAGCTGCAACACAGGACTGCATGCTAAACAACAGAAGCAGCATCCTATAGACAGAGCTAAGCAATCCCACAATCAACAGATCAGAGCAAAGTTCTGCAGTCCTGCCACATCCAGTCGTGAATAGTGGTGGACCATTAAACAACTAACGGGCGGAGGAGGCTCCATGAATATCCCTGTCCTCAATGATGGCGGAGCCCAGCTCGTCAGTGCAAAAGACACGGCTGAAGTGTTTGCAACCATCTTCAGTCAGAATTGCCTCATGGATGATTCATCTCAGCCTCCTCCTACAGTCCCCAACATCACAGAAGCCAGTCTTTAGCCAATTCAAGTCGCATCACTTGATATCCAGAAACGGCTGAGTGCACTGGATATAGAAAATACTATGGGCTCCGACAACGTTCCGGTTGTCGTGCTGAAGACTTGTGCTCCAGAACTAACCTTGCCTCTTGCCATGCTGTTCCACTACAGCTACAACACTGACATCCACCCGACAAAGTGGAAACTGCCCAGGTATGTCCTGTCCACAAAAATCAGAACAAAGCAAATCTGGCCAATTACCGTCCCAATCATCAGCAAAGTGATGCAAGGTGTCATAGACTGTGCTAACAAGTGCGACTTACTCTCTAATAACCCACTCACAGATGTTCAGTTTGTGTTCGGCCAGGAATACTCATCTGCAGAACTCATTACAGCTTTGGTTCAAACATGGACAAAAGAGCAGAATTCCAGGTGAGGTGAGAGTGAGTGTCCTTGACATCAAGACAGCATTTGACCATGTTTGGCATCAAAGAGCCCTGGTAAAATTGAAGTCAATGGGAATCAGGGGGAAAACTCTCCACAGGCTGGAGTCATATCTAGCTGCACGGAAGATGGTTGTGGTTGTTGGAGGTCAATTATCTCAGCCACAAGACATCGCTTCAGGTGTTCCACAGGGCAGTGTGCTAGGCCCAACCAGCTTCAACTGCTTCATTAATGAATATTCCTCCTTCATAAGGTCAGAAGTGGGATGTTTGCTGATGATTGCATAGTATTCAGTTCCATTTCCAACTCCTCAGAAAATGAAGCAGTCCATGGAAATGCAGCAAGACCTGGATGACATTCAGTGTGGGGCTGATGAGTGTAAAGTATCATTTGCGTCACACAAGGTTCAGGCAATGACTATCTCCAACAAGCGAGAGTCTAACCGCCTGCCCTTAACATTGAAGAGCATTACAATTACAGAATCGCACATCATCAATACCTGGGAATCACCATTGTCCAGAAACTTAACTGGACCAGTCATATAAATACTGTCGTAACAAGAGCGGATCAGAGGCTGGGAATTCTACGGCGTGTCTCACCTTCTGACTCTCCAAAGCCTTTCCACCATCTACAAGGCACAAGTCAAGAATGTGATGGAATACTCTCCAATTACCTGGATGAGTATAGCTCCTACAAAACTCAAAAAGCGCGACACCATCCATGACAAAGTCGCCCACTTGACTGTTACCTCATCCACCTCATTCAACATTGACTGCCTCCACCATCAGCGTATCATGGCTGCAGTGTGTACCATCTACAAGATGCACTGCAGCAACTCGCCAAGGTTTCTTCAGCAGCACCTGCCAACCCGTGAGCTCTAGTAACTAGAAGGACAAGGGCAGCAGGCACATGGGAACACCGTGTTCCCATCCAAGTTACACACCATCCTGACTTGGAAATGTAACGCCATTCCTTCATCGTCGCTGGGACAAAATCATGGAACTCCCTCCCTAACAGCACTGTAGGAGTATCTTCACCACAAGAACTGCAGTGGTTCAAGAAGGCAGCTCACCACAACCTTCTCAAGGGCAATTAGCGATGTGCAACAAATGCTGGCTTTGCCAGTGGCGCCCACATTCCGCAATGAATAAAAAAGACATTAACATGGAAAGACTAAAGGAGACAATTTAATTGCACCCAGTGCAGTTCTCAGAAAAGTCCTTAATTAACTTGTAAACACTGGATTATTGCAGCTCCAGCATCAACAACATTTGAATCCATTCATGGACGAGAAGGGGATAAATGGAGATCCAGTAGGATTTGGAAAGGATGCTGGCTATTTGATATGAAATGCACAACAGGTTGAAATATAAATGGATACATTTATGGTGGAGCTGCTGGTATTGGGTTATAAATTGATGCAACAGGCATGGGTGGGGCCAACAGAGGGAAGAGTTTCAGAGAAGTATCTACTTAACTTGGGTGTTTTCCTTTATGCATTCAATGCATTTAATCCTTGCCCAATTCCTTATTCATGTGGCAGCCTAGTCAGGGACTGTTGGCAGATTAATCAGCCATGAGTTGGGGTGGGAGGGGTCCCAGCCCAAAGCCCAATAGCGTACCTATGTGGGGTAAGGTAGAATAGTGGTGATGCTAATGGATAAATAGGTAGGATAAATATAAAAGCGAATTATTATTTAAATGGGGAGGCATTACAAAATGCTGCGGTATAGAGGGATCTGGGGGTCCTTGTACATGAAACTCAAAAAGTTAGTATGCAGGTACAGCATTTAAATAGGAAAGCAAATGAAATGTTGTCCTTGATTTCAAAGGGCACGGTGTATAAAAGTAAGCAAGTCCTGCTACAACTGTACAGGACGTTGGTGAGACCACACCTGGAGTACTACATACAGCTTTGGTCTCCTTATTTAAGGAGGGATATACTTGAAATGGAGGCAGTTCAGAGAAGGTTCATAAGGTCGATTCCTGAGATGAAGATGTTGTCATATGGAGAAAGGATAAGCAGGTTGGACTCATTGGAGTTTAAAAGATTGAAAGGTGATCTTATTGAAACGAATAAGATTCTGAGGTGTCTTGACAGGGTCGATTGAGAGAGGATATTTCCCCTCGTGGGGGAATCTAGACCTAGGGGGCATAGATTCAGAATAAGGGGATGTCCATTTAAAACAGAAATGAGGAAGAATTTCTTCTCTCAGAGGGTTGTGAATCTTTCGAATTCGCTCCCCCACAGATCTGTGGAACTGGGTCACTGAATATATGTCATCATCATCATCATAGGCAGTCCCTCCGAATCGCTTGCTTCCACTCTTATAATGAGTGATTAGGTGGCTGAGCAGTCCAATATGAGAGCCACAGACTCTGTCACAGGTGGGACAGATAGACATTGAGGGAAGGGGTGGGTGGGACAGGTTTGCCGCACGCTCTTTCCGCTGCCAGCGCTTGATTTCTGCATGCTTTCGGCGATGAGACTCGAGGTGCTCAGCGCCCTCCCTGATGCAATTCCTCCACTTAGGGCAGTCTTCGGCCAGGGACTCCCAGGTGTCAGTGGGGATGTCGCACTTTATCAGGGAGGCTTTGAGAGTGTCCTTGTAATGCTTCTACTGCCCATCTTTGGCTCGTTTGCCGTGAAGGAGTTCCGAGTAGACCACTTGCTTTGGGAGTCTCGTGTCTGGCATGCGAACTATGTGGCCTGTTCAGCGGAGCTGATCAAGTGTGGTCAGTGCTTCAATGCTGGGGATGTTGCCCTGGTCGAGGATGCTAATGTTGGTGCATCTCTCCTCCCAGGGGATTTGTAGGATCTTGCGGAGACATCGTCGGTGGTATTTCTCCAGCGACTTGAGGTGTCTACTGTACATGGTCCATGTCTCTGAGCCATACAGGAGGGCGGGTATTACTACAGCCCTGTAGATTATGAGCTTGGTGGCAGTTCTGAGGGCCTGGTCTTCAACCACTCTTTTCCTCAGGCTGCTGAAGGCTGCACTGGCACACTGGAGGCGATGTTGGATCTCATCATCAATGCCTGCTCTTGTTGATAGGAGGCTCTAAAGATATGCTGTCCTCGCCGCACAGCACTGCCCCCATGTCATCAACATCCACGCCGCAGCCCTGGACAATGTGGACCACTTCCCATATTTCGGGAGCCTAAATATATGTAAGGTGGAGATCGACCAATTTCTGAACAATAAGGGAGTCAAGGATTATGGGGAGAGGGCAGGGAAGTGGAGCTGAGGCCATGATTAGATCAGCCATGATCTTATTGAAAGGCGGAGCAGACTCGCCAGGCCAAATTACCTACTCCTGTTCTTATTTCATATGTTCTTATATAAGTAATCCAGGGGCCTGGACTAATGATCCAGAGTCAAAAACGAGGATGACTTGTTTCCTCTCTCAGGGCCGAAGTTTCGGCATCTGGAGAAAACGGCGCACCTCCGAGACTTACGTGACCTGCCTGGGCTCGAAGGTGCGCCGGAATATTCTGCAGCAATTCTCCGGTCCTCCTGGACTCCTGCGTGGAGTGGCGCGGTGCAGCGTAGTCTCCCTGAGGAGGAGACTGACTGCAGGGGGGTGCGGGGCTAGGGATCATGCCTTCTTCCCAGTGCTGGCAGCGTTGCGCAGGTGCACTGGAGCAATAGCTCGGGAGAGCGTGGATACCGGGGGGGGGAGGGGGAGAGCGTGGATACCGGGGGGGGCAGGGGGAGAGCGTGGATACCGGGGGGGGCAGGGGGAGAGCGTGGATACCGGGGGCGGGGGTGTAGGAGAGAGCGTGGATACCGGGGGGGGCAGGGGGAGAGCGTGGATACCGGGGGGGGCAGGGGGAGAGCGTGGATACCGGGGGGGGCAGGGGGAGAGCGTGGATACCGGGGGGGGCAGGGGGAGAGCGTGGATACCGGGGGGGGCAGGGGGAGAGCGTGGATACCGGGGGCGGGGGTGTAGGAGAGAGCGTGGATACCGGGGGGGGCAGGGGGAGAGCGTGGATACCGGGGGCGGGGGTGTAGGAGAGAGCGTGGATACCAGGGGGGGGGTGGGGTGTGAGCGTGGATACCGGGGGGCGGGGGGAGAGAGCGTGGACACCAGGGGGGGGGAGAATAGAGCGTGGATACTGGGGGGGGGAGGGATAGAGTGCGGATACCGGGGGGGTGGGGGGAGAGCGTGGATACCAGGGCGGGGGGGGGTGGGGAGGGAGAGAGCATGGATACCGGGGTGGGGGGGGAGAGTGTGTATACCAGTGGGGGGGAGAGCGTGGATAACGGGGCGGGGGTGGGGGGGGAGAGTGTGTATACCAGTGGGGGGGAGAGCGTGGATAACGGGGCGGGGGGGGGTGGGGAGGGAGAGAGCATGGATACCGCGGTGGGGGGGGAGAGTGTGTATACCAGTGGGGGGGAGAGCGTGGATAACGGGGCGGGGGTGGGGGGGGAGAGCGTGGATAACGGGGCGGGGGTGGGGGGGGAGAGTGTGGATACCGGGGAGGCGGGGAGAGCGTGGATACCGGAGTGGGGGAGAGCATAGGGGGAGGGGGAAAGCATGGATACCGGGCCTGGGGGGGGTGAGAGCGAGGATACCGGGGAGGCGGGGAGTGCGTGGATACTGGGGGGAGGGCGGAGAGTGTGGATACTGGGGGGGGAGGGGGCGGAGGGAGAGCGTGGATACCGGGGGGGTGGAGGGGGGAGAGCGTGGATACCTGGGGGGGAGGGGGGGAGAGAGCGTGGATACCGGGGGGGGGGGGGGGGGGGGGTGGAGAGTGGGGGAGAGCGTGGATACTGTGGCGGGGGGGATGGGAGTGAGCGTGGATACCAGGGAGGGGGTACGTGGATACCGAAGGGGTGGTGGGGCGCATGGCAACCGGGGTGGGGAGGGGGGGAGCGTGGCAACCGGGGTGGGGAGGGGGGGAGCGTGGCAACCGGGGTGGGGAGGGGGGGAGCGTGGCAACCGGGGTGGGGAGGGGGAGAGCGTGACAAGGGATGGAGGAGCGTGGGTCAGGGGGCACTCAATGATTGAAGGGCCGGAGGAGGGAGCGTGGGTTGGGGGGGCACTCAATGATCGAAGGGCCGGAGGGGAGAGCAGGGGTGCCTCCTTCCAGCCTCTCCCCCACACCCCCCCACCCCCCACACACACACACCACCCCCACCCCCAACCCCACACACACTCATCCCCCCCCCCACACACACACACACACACACCCCACACACACATACCCCCTCCCACCCCCACCCCCACACACAGACACACACCACCCTTCCCACACACACCCCCACCACTCCCACACATACACACACAGACACACACCACCCTTCCCACACACACCCCCACCACTCCCACACACACAGACACACACCACCCTTCCCACACACACCCCCACCACTCCCACACATACACACACACAGACACACACCACCCTTCCCACACACACCCCCACCACTCCCACACACACAGACACACACCACCCTTCCCACACACACCCCCACCACTCCCACACACACAGACACACACCACCCTTCCCACACACACCCCCACCACTCCCACACATACACACACACAGACACACACCACCCTTCCCACACACACCCCCACCACTCCCACACACACAGACACACACCACCCTTCCCACACACACCCCCACCACTCCCACACACACAGACACACACCACCCTTCCCACACACACCCCCACCACTCCCACACACACAGACACACACCACCCTTCCCACACACACCCCCACCACTCCCACACACACAGACACACACCACCCTTCCCACACACACCCCCACCACTCCCACACATACACACACAGAGACACACACCACACACACACACTTGCACCCGCACCCCTCACTGTCAGATACAGAGAGAGAGAGACAATACAGAGAGAGACACTGACAGAGACACCTTACCTTCACATAAAGGTAGGACTTCTATTTTTTATTGATTGATTACTTATTACTTTGGTCTTGGTGCTTTCGCTGCAGGGTTCCTTCTATTTTTTATTAATTAATTGCTTATTACTTCTTGTGCTTCATTTTGTGTTTGGTACCTTAAATGTACTGCTTTGTTTAGTGCTTAGCGCTTTAAATGTACTTTGCTTCTTTAATGTTGTTGTGAAGGTGTTTATGGTGTTTAATGCTTCCTACCCCCCATCTCTGGCTGTGCCTGCACTAAATTTAACTCGAGGTAATGTTTTTCAGAACTTACAATAGTGGACACTTACTCCATCCTAAGTTAGTTTGTCGTAACTTTTCACTGTCGAAACTTGCAAAACTGGCCTGAGTGGCTGGACACACCCACTTTTGAAAAAAAAGTACCTTATCTAAAGCCAACCTAAACTAACTCACTAGAACTGGAGCAAACTAATATCCGAGAATTGCAATTTCTAACATACTCCAAACTAAACTAGTTGCTCCAAAAAACTAGGAGCAACTCCACCCGAAACTTGGGCCCTGAAAGTGAGTTCCCAGGTAGTTGAAGAGACCAATGTGGGAACTATAGTCTCTGTCACAGGTAGGGCGGACAATGGTTGAAGGAAAGTGGGGCTGGGGAGCCTGGGTTGACACACGCTCTTTCTGCTGTCTGTGCTTGGATTCTGCTTACTCTCAATGATGAGACTCGAGGTGCTCAGCGCTTTCTTGGATGCTGTTCCTCCACTTTGGGTGGTCTTGGGCCAGGGACTCCCAGGTACCGGTGGGGATGTTGCACTTTATTAAGAAGGCTTTGAAGGTGTCCTTGAAGCGTTTCCTCTGCCAACTGGAGCTTACCTGCCATGACGAAGCTCCGAGTAGAGCGCTTGCTTTGGGAGTCTCGTGTCAGGCATGCGGACGATGTGACCCGCCCAACGGAGCTGATCGAGCGTGGTCAGTGCTTAGATGCGGGGCGAAGTTGGCCTCAGCGAGAACACAAACGTTGGTGCGTCTTTGCTCCAAATGGATTTGCAGGATCTTGCAGAGGCAGTGCGAGTGGTACTTCTGCAGTGTTTTGAGCTGTTGCCATATAGGAGGTTGGTTATCACTATTGTCCTGTAGATCATAAGCTTGGTGCCAGTTTTGAACATTCCGTTCCTCAGGTGATCGAAGGCTGCGCTGGTGCACTGGAGGCAGTGTTAGACCTCATCATTGATGTCTGCCCTTGCTGACAGTAGGATCCCGAGATATGGAAAATGGCCCATGTTGTCCAAGGCCGCGCCTTGGATTTTGATGACCCGGGACAGTGCTGCGGTCAGGTTGGTGGAAAGACCTTTGTCTTACAGATGTTTAGTGTAAGGCCTATGCTTTTGTACACCTCTGTGAGGGTGTTGATGCTGGCTTGGAGTTCAGCATTAACATTTGAATCCACACAAATGGGTGAAGCAAAGAAATGGAGATCCACTGGGATTTGGACAGGATGATTGCTATTTGGTATGAAATGCACAATGGGAGCAAATACAACTGGATACATTGGGTTGATGAATTTGTGTATTTGGCATTGGGGCTCAGGATGGGGCAAATGTTTTTCCAGAGCAGTGTTTAAAATTTTGGGCCTCTTTATTTGTGCATTTACTCCACCTTCCAGCAGGATTATATTTTGTTGGAGTGTAGTTGCACAGGTATTCCTTCAATACCTTATTTATGTGAGCATAGATTATATTGGCAAGTTATTCAATCGCAATGGGAGCAGGCAGAAGAGAATCTGTCCCAGAACCACCACACTTGGGTATCCATACTAACCAATGAAGCTATGACAGCAAGCTAATGCCACCTGTTGCTTTCCTGCTTTACCCAATTACAGTCCCCAGGCTTAAATGCTCTCAGACATGACTGGTGTGTACAGCAGGTGTTGCTCTACCTACAAAACTTAATGTCTACAGCAGCAATGGTGAATTTAGTTACTGAACTCCATGCAATAATAAGTCAACAAGATCTACAGCAAACACTGAATACAAACTGCTAATTCCAGGGCTTTCCCCCCACCAAAATGGTGAAACTCTGATTTACTGGAAAGTGCTGCTGGTGCTTAACACATTTCACAGCAACTTGAATTTTCATTTATGTAAGGGCCCAGAGCATGTTCACTCATGGGAACAGGTATTTTTATTCCACTGCCTAGGTCCCAATCTCTGACATTCCCTCAACCTATTTTAGACAATCCCTAAAACCTACTTCTAACCATGCTTTGTCCCTCAGTCAGTATCACATGAGGCTGTTAATGATCTGAACACACCCTTCTACATTTTAGATCTTGTGTCTAAATAGCAAACTCAATATACCGACATACATCAGAGGTAAATCAATTTGGATAAGACTGAATCCCATAACACTATCACAAAGGGTAGTGTAATTCTGGTTATGTTAATTGATAGATAAAGCAACCACTCACATACAAGGAGACAAAACCAGTCCATTGTTGAATAGTTTATTTAGTTATGTTACATGTCACATCTTAGCTCATTGTACAAAGCAGAAGCCATCATTCCCGACAGGATGGGGGTCCTAATTATATAAATACAATAAGCTTGAACCCATCAGTCAGTTTAGTCACTCTCCCCCAGGGTGTGCTTGTCAAACAGGTACTCTCCCAGGCCATTCTCAGGGGCTCCCAGTCTCTTCAGGTTGGTGATGTGATCTCCAAACTTCTTGATCATCTTCACTTGTTCATCCAAGTAGTGGGTCTCCAGGAAGTCACACAACTGAAAGAGGGAAACTAGTTATGGCCAGCAGTAGATATCAAGGAATGTCAGCTTCCCCTTCAGAGTTTGGATTTTAATTATCTTGAACTGGAGGATAGTCATCAAGTGGTGCAATTGAGATTGATGGAATTACTGCATCATTAGATTAAATTTACTGCACTTGATGTACTCAGATCCTGGGATCACTGGGACACATTTACTAGTCATGGTCCACAATAGGCCCACGTTCCCCCATCCCTTCCCACTGCTGCCCAAACGAGACACCAACACAAATCTGTTATGTGTGGAGATCTTTTAATTAAGTCCCTGTAGCAAGGTTCCACAACCTCCAACTTACCCAAAAGCCCACATTAAATTAATAACTTACATGAGGGTTAGTGCTCTCAGTGGAGAGTTTGTGCAGATCCAGCAGACTTTGGTTCACATTCTTCTCCATCTGCAGAGCTCTCTGCATCACCTCTAGGCCATTGCTCCACTCATCCTGCTCTGGTTTCTGGAAATAAATTTCTAACAGTTCGCTTTCTAATGTTTGTTTAATTCATTGTAAGTACTAAAGGAAATTGGGGTGCAATCAAAAGTTTACTTTACCATGAACCTAATTTGTTAGAATACAAAACTGCCATTACACTATCACAACTACTGGAGTTATATTGATAAGGCAAATAGCTTGGATGTATTTAAAGGAGAGCAATGCAAGTGCATGGGGATTAAAGAATAGAATGCTTTGCTGACAGGGCAAGATAAAGCAAAATGGGAGGAGGCTCATGGAGTATAAACACCAGCTTGGCTGAATGTCCGGTGTGCTTTAAAATGTATTGTGAACAGTCCAAGAGGAGCTAGACAGAAAGCCACTCCTTTATTGAACTAAACCTTGATGTCCACCAAGATAATTTGGCCTCCACGTCGATTCTGGAATTCCATCAGTTTCTCAGCATGCTCACGTTCCTCACGTGACTGCTCCTTGAAGAACTCAGCAAAGTGCTGCAGGGCAACATCATCCCGGTCAAAGTAGAAGGACTATGGAGAGATCAGAAGAGTACTATATCACAGACCCATCATGTGTACAGCACAAAACTTCAACCTCAATATTTTGCTTTCTTGCAAGGTTTCAAAACCTCACGGAATGTGGAACTCCTTAATAGCAGACAAAACATTACAGGGACACCCTGAAAATCTCCCTGAAAAATTGTAACATCCCCACGGACACCTGGGAGTCCCTGGCCAGCGATCGACCCAAGGGGAAGTTTATCCAGGAGGGCGCTGAGCACCTAGAGTCTCATCACTAAGAGCATGTAGAAATCAAGCACAGGCAACAACAAAAGCATGCAGCAAACTAGTCCCACCCATCCTTTCCCTCAACAACTATGTGCCCCACCAGTTTTAGTCTGTGGTTCTCAAATTGGACTGTTCAGCCACCCAAGGACTCAGAGTGGAAGCAAGTCTTGCTTGATGCAGAGGGTCTGCCTTTGATGGACATTTTCATGAAAACAATCTTTTGATACCCTTACCCAATGAGAAATCAAGGCTTTGATGCTGAGCCAAGGTGTGTGGTGGGGCAGTGGTTGGAGAAAAGAAAAAAGGCGTTACAGATTTCCACCACCTTTGCAGGAAAGACTTCCTGACTTCTCTCCTAAATGGCATGACTCTAATTTTAAGATTACATTTCCCTCATTGAAAAAAGCAAGGTAGAGGAAGTCCATGGAGTGATTGAGAATGAGGATACAAATTCTGAATGCCATGCATTGAGTGCAGAATGTATTCAGAATAAACTTCAAGCTCAAAAGAGCTCCAGAATAAAAGTCATGATTAAAGATACACAGAATAGATAGACTGGGTACAGCACAGAATTTAGTAAATTCACATTACATCATCTCCATTGTGAAGTGGTCTAAAATACAAAACTCACCATAGAGAGATAAACATAGGAGGAATAGAGCTCCATGTTGATCTGCTTGTTGACAGCTTCCTCACAGTCCTGGTGGTAGTTCTGACGCACTTGAGAAGCCATCAAGATTCTTTTTCACAAATCTAAACTTTGTGGAAGCAACAAACTCCTGTAAAAATTCAACCAACTGCATATGCCTGTATTTATACTGCTGGATAATCCAGGGTGTGGCAGCCTGCAGGATGACTGACAGTCCTCAATAACCAATCAGAAGTTGCAGCCTCTCAGAGCACCAATCATGTAATGGGAGGAGGGGAGATGGACTCCCAGAGCCAGTCAGATCTTTGAAGAATGAGCATCATTGGCTGACAACTCAATGAGGATCTCAATTGTCCTAACTTTCCTCAAACACAGTTCAAATATCCAGAATCACAGGTTAAAATGAATCCTCTATTATTTAGGCTAATCAATTGGGAAAAACTTAAAACATCAGTGTTCCCTTCCAAACATGACAAGTCAGTGTCTTTTTAATAGTTATGGATTGTTCAGTGGGTTGGTCATTTGCAAGTATCTGCGGGTTTGATGCAACATCCAAAATGATCGGTGAGTATGCAAAGCAAACAAAAGTGGGTCAGATGAATGCAAATTGCTTGTGATCAATGTGTCAAACACAAATACTCAGATACTCCATCACTTACAAGTTTAGCTCAAATGTGGAGAGGACCATGCGATGTTCAGTTCTTGTTTTTTATCATGACATTTTGGAAACAATGAAACAGACTGCAGTCCAAAAAGAAAGACAAGCATTTACATAGCGCCTTTCACAACCTCAGGAAATCCCTGAGAATTTTACAGCCAATAAGTTACTTTTTGAAGTGCAGTCACTTTTGTAATGTAGGAAATGTGGCCGCCAATTTGCACATGGCAAAACTCCAGAAACAGCAAGGTGAACATGACCACATTATTTGTTTTCAGTGACATTGGTTGAGGACTAAAAATTGGCCAGGTCACAGGGGATAACTCCCCTGTTCTTCTTCAAAGTAGTGCTCTGAGATCTTTTATGTCCAACTCAGAGGGCAGTCAGCACCACGGTTGACCATCGCATCCTAAAGATGACAACTGCGACAGTGCAGCACCCCCTCATTACTGCACTGTAGTGTCAGCCGAGATTCCGTGCTCACGTCTCTGTCGTGGGGACTTGAACCCACTACCTTCTGACTCAGAGGCGAGAGTGCTACCCACTGAGTTCATCTGACTGATCTCCGGAACTTAAAACTCTCAGTTACCCACTACGCCAATATCTATCTCAATCATCTGTGAAATCTCTACGTTATCTGCCTCCGGTATTCCCAGACTCAGCTCCTGTGTTAGAACACGTGTTAGAGCTGAACGCAGAGAGAGGCTGGGAAATATAAAACAAGACTGAAACAAACAGCAGGAGCTTGAGCCAAGTGCTGCACAGCAAGGGGAAGACAGGCTGAAGAGATGGAGAAAGCAGCCAGGTAACTATAGTAGGAACGACTGGAGATTTCGTCTCATAGCTTAGCGCTTCATCTGAGTTTGCAACATGCCCAAGTTTGGATGTTGTTGGTAAGGTCGATATTTATTGCCCATCCCGAGCGGCCCTGAGAAACCACTGGTGAGACTCCTTCTTGAACCATGTTCAGGTGCTCAATGGTTGAGAGACGACTTGCTCGGTCACTTCAGAGGGCAGGTAAGAATCAACCACATTACTGTACAAATAGAGTCACATATAAGCTGGACGAGGTAAGGGTGGCAGGTTTCCTTCCCTAAAAGGAAATTAGTGAGCCAATTGGATTTTTACAACAATCCTAAAAGTCCATGGTTACTGATATCAGTTTGTTTTAAATTTTAAACTGAATCCAAATGATGGTGGGATTTGAACTCACATTCCGTGTATTATTGGTCCAAGCCTCTGCATTACTAGACCAGTAGCATAACCACTGCACTATTGAACCCCTAACATACAGCTTGAAAAAAGGCTGAATCTCCTTTATTCATTCTCTATGGAAATTGGCCTAGTTCACAGAGGCTGGTAGTTGTGTCCAATGTATATATTAGCAGTTTACATTAAGATCCCCAACTATGTTACCAATTTTTCCTTTCCATACGCAAATTTAGCGAGGCCTCATCCGATGTTCCTTGTGCTTTGGATCAATACCTGCTTCAGCGAACACATTCCTGTGTTCGCAAAATTGAAAGACTTTCAGCAGTAATTCTTGGATGTTGTCTATTCAGAAGGTGCAGACTCTGTACTGTAACAACACGCCCTTGGCAAAGTGGTTCAAACATGAGGGGCGAGTTCTTCCCGTGACTAGATTACACTAAAATCTCTTTCTCCAGTTCATCCAAATTTAAAACCAGTTAAAGGCTAAGATTAGACTTGTAGCTATGACCATCTTAGGCCACCATTGAACCAAAGTCATTAGTCTGGAGGGGAAGAGATTAAAACAGCCACATGCCCAAGCAAATCAGGTTTGATCAAGATCACAACCAATTTCTCAGCAGAAGTAGTTCTTGTTCAATGCAAGGTCACACGACATTGATCTGAAAATGTGCTCAGTTACTTAAAAGAAGAAAAGGAACAAAAGCAAAATATTGCAGGGGCTGGAAATCTGAAATAAAAACAGAAAATGCTGGAAATACACAATAGGTCAGGCAGCATCTATGGTGAGAGGAACAGAGTTAACGTTTCAGGTCAATGACCTTGCGTCAGAACTGGAAAAAGTTAGTGATGTAACTGATTTTAAGCAAGTGCAGGGCACGGAAAGTGTTGGGGGAGGGGAGGAAAGAACAAAAGGGAACGTTTGTTGTTATGTATGTATGTAAACCTTACCAAAATGTAAGACTTGCCAGTAGAGGGCACACCTGTGGGAGACCTAAGGGGTCACCTGTGCACCCTGGGCCAAGCAGGTATTAAAAGGGATCCACTATGCTGCATCCTCACTCAGGAGTCTGAATAAAGAGGCCAAGGTGACAACACTTTAAGCTTGCGATATAGTCCTATGGATTTATTCTGAACATAACAAATTAGCGATGAGTAACGGATCACGAACTTTCATATGGTAATGGCTGCCATTGGTATTCTTCAGTGATTTGTTGAGGGTGGTGATTGGGAAGCCTTTGTTGAGGGCCTGGACCAGTACTTTGTGGCCAATGAATTGGACATGGCTGAAAAGAGATCAAATGCAGGGCGATTCTCCTCACCGTATGTGGGTCATCGATATAGGGCCTCCTTAAAAATTTGCTGCCACCAGTCAAACTAACGGACAAATCTTACGCAGAGCTGTGTACGCTGGCTAATGAACATCTCAAGTGAAAGGAGAACATCCTGATGGCCAGGTACTGCTTTTAGATGCACCGTCACTCCGAGGACCAGAACGTTGCGAGTTCTGTCACCGACCTAAGACACCTTGCGGGGCAGTGCAACTTGCAGGATCTTTGGGGGGAAATGTTGCGGGACTTTTTCATGCTTGGAATTGGCCATGAGGTCATCCTTTGCAAACTGCTGTCTGCCGAATCCCTAGATCTGAGCAAGGCCATCACGATAGCCCAAGCCTTCATATCCACAAGCGATAACACGAAACAGATATCCTCATATAATTGAAGCTCACCGGCAAGCACCGTGCATAAAATAATGTTTTCAGCAGGCAGAACGGCACAGGGCAGGGTCCACACGATTGCAGAGGCCAGACCAAGGCCTAGAGTGACTCAGAGTCCGCCGTGTGGTGTGAATGTGTATCCATTTGCACCATGTTGGCGCTGCGGGGGCAGCCAGACTGCTCATCAATGTCGATTCAAATCCTATGTGTGCAAGGGCTATGGAACAATGGGGAACCTCCAGCAAATGTGCAAACGATCTCTGACACACCACGTGGCAGAGTCAGGAGAGGATCCAGCGAGGATCATGATGAACAAGCAGGAGAGGCAACCTGAGGATGAAGAGGAAGTATATGGGATACACACCTTCACCACCAAATGCCCTCCGATAATGTTAGAAGTTCATCTTAACGACACTCCGGTCTCAATGGAACTAGACACGGGGGCGAGTCAATCAGTTATGAGCCAGAAGGCATTCAAGAGGCTGTGGGGCGACAAAGCACAGCGACCCAAGCTGATCCCGATTCAAGCAAAGCTGCACACCGACTCCAAGGAACTGATACCAGTTATTGGTAGTGCAGACATAAGGGTATTCCATGAGGGAGCAGTGCATGATTTACCACTGTGGATTGTTTCAGGTGATGGGCCAACACTGCTTGGCAGGAGGTGGATGGGGAAGATTCGATGGAACTGGGAAGACCTCTGCCTACCGTCTCCGGCGAATGGAGTCTCCCCTTCTCAAAGGCAGAGCAAACCCCCACCTTCAGCTGAACCAGGCATTGAAGTGCAGATCCATTTGCAGATCCCCGAGGCACAGGCCGCTCCTCACAACTACGAGTAGGTAAAGTTCAACCGAGCAGCGGTATAGTCGTGGTACCCACCACCTGAAGCCGACGACCTCTTCGCGATGATGGAAGAGGCTCCAGGTCGGCCATGCAGAGTGGGACTCCGGCCGAAACGATCCAAATGTGTCTTCCCGACGCCAGAGGCAAAATACCTGGGGAGGAAGATCACGGCAGTCGATATCACGGACACGGATGAAAATGCATTCAGACCACTGGACGAGATTGCGTCCAGACCATGGGATGAAATCGCATCCAGACCACGGGATGATAGAGCATCCAGACCACAGGACGAGAGAGTGTCCAGACCACGGGAGCTCGCCACAACGGAATGGAAGAATGTGTCGCCCAGCAAGGAAGACGAATGGGTTTGGGGCAAAGGTAAAGGGGCGACCACTGTGAAGGCCAGGCACCCACTCTGCTCCAATAAATTGTGTGCACTATGTAACCCTTGTGAGTGGTCTTTCGTGGCCAATGATGTATCATTATATAGGGTTGGGGGTACCTTATAACAAGCCAAAGTAGCCAACCGGTCATATATGTATCTGACAAAGTACTCATAACAAGTGATGAGTTAATGCACAGGGTCGGGTGTGTTGTACAGCAAGCCAAAGTAGTGGGCAAACCCCAACCAGTTGTACATGTATCCAACAAAGTATTCATAGCAAGTGAGATGTTACCGCACGAGGTCGGAAGTGTTGTGCAGCAAGCAAAAGTAGTGGGCGAGCCCCAAAACGATTGAACATGTATTCAATAAGTTAAATAAAGCATCAGCCTGTATTCACGGGACTAAAGAGATGTAGCAAAGAGTGTCCCAATATGTGCTCGAGTCAGACAAGCTGCTCATCCCACAAGCTTGGGAAGCAGAGGCACCATTATCGATGCGTTGCTTCAAGAATGTCTAACTCTGTCTGTGCACTGTAACATGATCCGCCACGGGCCAGGCACTGAGAGTGGCACTAATGCCCTCAGTTGGCTACCGTTGCCCACAACCGGGGTGGAACAGCACAGCCTGTAGACCCACTCATGGTCGTGGAAGTCCTCGAAAGCAATGGGTCAACCGTAACGGCCCCCCAGCTTAGGATCTGGACATGCCAGGATCCCAGGTTACCAGTTGCCAAAGGTGAACTGCGAGACGGGATGTGGCAACCTAGCCATCGCAGAGACTGTTATATAGGTACACTTGTATATGCTCTGTACAATCACTAGAGGGCTCATCCCCTGGAGTCCCAAGGGATCCCATAATCCCTTGGGAGCACAGGTATTTAAGGAGGCCACACAGGTTCAAGAGGCACTCTGGAGACCTGAAATAGAAGACTAAGGTTGCACTTTATTTTAAGCTCACAGTGTTCAGTCTGACACTTTTTCCAGACATAACAACTGGCGACGAGATACAGATAGCAAACCCAAAGATACAGAGAACAGTGGGCATCCTGGAGAAATTCTCGGAGGGACATGATTGGGAAACTTATGTGTAGCGACTCGACCAATAATTTGTAGCCAACAAGCGAGATGGAGATGAGAACACTGCCAAACGAAGGGCGATCCTCCTCACCGTCTGTGGGACACCAACATATGGCCTCATGAAAAATTTCCTTACTCCAGCGAAACACATGGAGAAATCATAAGATGATTTGTGCACACTGGTCTGAGAGCATTTGAACCCGAAGGAAAGCGTTCTAATGGCGAGGTACCGGTTCTACACCGACAAAAGGTCTGAAGGTCAGGAAGTGGCGAGTTATGCTGCCGAGCTAAGACGTCTTGCAGGACATTGTGAATTTGAAGGACATTTGGAACTCATGCTCAGAAAGTTTTTGGACTTGGCATTGGCCATGAAACCATACTTCGCAAACTTTTGACTGTAGAGACCCCAACCTTGAGCAAGGCCATAGCGATAATTGCCACCAGTGACAATACCAAGCAAATCTCTCAGCACATGAGTGCTGCTACAAGTACTGTGAACAAAGTGATGCTGTTTTCATCGCAATGTACAGGGCATGTCACACATGCTTGCAGCTGCATGTCTGCCGATGTCTCCACCATCAAGGGTGATGAATGCTAGGCCATTAACACCTTGTTGGCGCTGCGGGGGTGATCATCATTTCCATTCATGCCAATTCATAGGGTACGTTTTCATGGGCTGTGGAACAATGGGACATCTTCAACGTATGTGCAGGAGAGCTGCAAATCCTGTTAATCCTGCAAACCATCATGTTGTAGATGAGGACAGATCCATGGAGGATCACGACGAACCAGAGCCTCAGACCGAGGAGACAGAGGTACACGGGGTGCACACATTCACTACAAAGTGTCCCCCGCAAATGCTGAATGTTGAACTAAATGGACTCCCGGTGTCAATGGAGCTGGACCAAGGCGCAAGCCAGTCCAACATGGGCAAAAAGACTTTTGAAAGATTGTGGTGCAGCAAAGCCTCAAGGCCAGCCTTAATTCCAATTTGCACGAAACTAAGAACTGATTCCTGTAATCAGCAGAGCTACCGTAAAGGTCTCCTATGGTGGAGCGGTGCATAAGCTACCACTGTGGGTGGTAACGGGGCGATGGTCCCACGCTGCTCGGCAGGAGATGGCTGGGAAAGATACACTGGAACTGGGACAACGTCCGAGCGCTATTGCCCACTGATGACACTTCGTGTGCCCAGATCTTAAACAAATTTCCTTCGCTGTTCGAACCAGGCATCAGGAAATTTCAAGGAGCATAAGTGCAGATCCACCTAATTTCGGGGGCGCAACCCATCCATCACAAGGCGAGTGCAGTACCGTACATGATGAAAGAAAGGGTAGAGATTGAGCTAGACCAGCTGCAAAGAGAGGGTGTCATTTCACCAATCGAGTTCAACGAGTGGGTCAGTACTATTGTCCCAGCCCTCAAGAGAGACGGCACCGTCAGAATCTGTGGCGATTACAAAGTAACTATCAATCATTTCTACCCGCAGGACTAATACCCACTATCAAAGGCCGACGACCTCTTTGCAATGCTGGCGGGGGGAAAGGTGTTCACAAAGCTGGATCTGACTTCAGCCTACATGATGTAGGAACTGGAGGAATCATCTAAGGGCCTCACCTGCATCAGCACGCACAATAGTCTTTTTATTTATAACAATGCCCGTTTGGAATTCGATCGGCGGCGATATTCCAGAGAAACATGGAAAGCTTACTGAAGTCGGTCCTGCACATCATGGTCTTCCAGGACGACATCTTGGCCACAGGTCGGGACACAGTCGAGCATCTGCAGAACCTGTAGGAGGTTCTTAGTCAAATCAACCGCGTGGGCTCAGGTTAAAACACTAGAAGTGCATTTTCCTGGAGCCTGAAGTGGAGTTCTTAGGAAGGAGGATTGCGGCGGATGGCATCAGGCCCAGCAACTCGAAGAAGGGGGCAATCGAGAAGGACCGAGGCCACAGAACATGATGGAGTTGCGGTCGTTTCTAGGACTCCTGAACTACTTTGGTAACTTATTTTCGGGTCTCAGCACACTGTTAGAACCAATGTATGTCTTACTGTGAAAAGGGGATTAATGGGCAAGTGGCAAAAGCCAAGAAAATGCCTTCGTAAAAACGAGAAAATGTTTATGCTCAAACAAATTGCTTGTGTTGTATATTCCATGTAAGCGTTTGGTAGTAGCATGTGATGCGTTGTCATATGGCATCGAGTGTGTATTGCAACAAGCTAATGCTTTTGGGAAACTGCAACTGGTTGCTTGCACATCCAGGAGTCTGTCTAAGGCTGAGAGAGCCTACAGCATGATTGAAAAAGAAGCATTAGCTTGTGTCTATGAGTTAAAGAAAATGCATCAATATCTGTTTGGGCTAAAATTCGAATTGGAAACTGACCACAAGCCACTCATATCCCTGTTTTCCGAGAGTAAGGGATAAATACGATTGCATCGGCCTGCGTCCAGCGATGGGCACTCACATTGTCCGCATAAAACTATGCCATCCGCCACAGGCAAGGCAAAGACAAATGCGCTGATGCTCTCAGCAGACTGCCATTGCCCACCACGGGGATGGAAATGGCGCGGCCCGCAGATTTAGCCATGGTTATGGAAGCAGTTGAGAGTGAGCATTCACCCGTCACTGCCCGGCAGATCAAAACCTGCACGAGCCAGGACCCCCTATTGTTCCTCGTCAAAAACTGTGTGCTTCACGGGAACAGGTCCAGTGTCCCTGTAGAAATGCAGGAAGAAATAAAGCCGTTCCAGCGGTGCAAAGATGAAATGTCTATACAGGCAGACTGCCTTCTGTGGGGCGATCATGTAGTGGTACCTAAGAAGTGCAGAGACACCTTCATCAGTTACCTGCACAGTACCCACCCAAGCATTGTAATGATGAAAGCGACAGCCAGATCCCACGTGTGGTGGGCCGGTATTGATGCGGACTTAGAGTTCTGCGTGCACAGATGTAATACATGGTCGCAGTTAAGCAAAGTACCTAGGTAGGTGCTGCTAAGTTTATGGTCTTGGCCCGCCAAACCGTGGTCTAGGGTACATATCGACTATGCAGACCCGTACTTGGCTAAAATGATCCTTGTCGTTGTAGATGCGTACTCCAAATGGATTGAATGTGAGATAATGTCGGCTAGCACGTCCGCTGCCACTAATGAAAGCCCGCGGGTCATGTTTGCCACCCAGGGCCTACCCGATGTGCTGGTGAGTGACAACGGGCCATGTTTTACCAGTGCTGAGTTCAAAGAATTCATGACCCGCAAGGGATCAAACATGTCACATCTGTCGCGTTTAAACCAATATCCAATGATCAGGCAGAGAGAGCAGTGCAAACCATCAAGCAGGGCTTGAAGAGGGTAATGGAAGACTCACTGCAGACTCGCCTATCACGAGTCCTGCTTAGCTACTGCCAAAGACCCCACTCGCTCACTGGGATCCCACCTGCTGAACTGCTCAAGAAAAGAGCACTTAAGACATGGCTCTCGTTAGTTCACCCTGATCTACATGAACAGGTAGAAAGCAGGCGGCTTCATCAAAGTGCAGACCATGATAGCGCAAATGTGTCATGCGAAATTGAATTCAATGGTCCTGTATTTGTATTAAATTATGGACAAGATCCCAAGTGGCTTCCCGACACTGTTGTGGCCAAAGAGGGGAGCAGGGTGTTTTGGGTCAAACTTTCAAATGGACTAATTCACCGGAAACACTTGGACCAAATAAAACTCAGATTCACGGACTACCCTGAGCAACCCACTTTGGACCCTACCTTCTTTGACCCCCCCAACATACACGCCAGTGGCAACCAGCACCACGGTTGACCACGAAGCAGAACCCATCATCCACAGCAGCCCAGCAGGACCGACCACATTAGGCAGCCCAGCAAGGCCAGCTGCATGGCAGACCAGCGAGGGCCCAACAATTGATTCTCTAATACCAGCTTTCACATCGAGACGATCAGCCAGGGCAAGAAGAGCCCCAGATCGACTCACATTGTAAATTGTTACACTGTTGGTATTGGGGGAGAGTGTTGTTATATATGTATATTTGTATATGCTCTGTACAGCCACCAGAGGGCTCATTCCCTGGATCCCATAATCCCTTGGGAGCACAGGTATTTAGGAGGCCTCACAGGTTGGAGAGGCACTCTGGAGACCTGCAATAAAAAACTAAGTTCACACTTTACTTTAAGCTCACAGTGTTCAGTCTCACTCTTTCTCCAAACATAACAGAGAAGAAAGACCCATCCCAATGTTGCAAAGTAAGGCGGGGTGGCTACACACAGTCGGTGGTCCGGGGCCCCCATACTGCGGCCTAAGTTCCACAGGGAGCACTCGGCCCCCCGCCATTATCAAAAGTCTCAAGGCCATTGTGGCCATCCTGGGCTTGCCAGACCTCAGGGACAGCGACAATAGCTTGTAGGAGGCAGCCCAAATCACTAAACCTAGCACCACGTGTGTCACGGTAGACTCACTACAGACCCGGATAGCCTGGGTGCAACGCAGTCACCAGACAGAATCACTCAGAACCGAGCCTTCTGTATGCCACCAGCAGAGAATGCACCATAATTGCACTGCCCCTCCACGCGACATCAGATTAAGTGATGTAGACCATGTTCAGGGCCCCAGTTGTCCTGCTAGCACCGCTTTAGCCAAGGGGGTGAATGGAGTGTATGTGATGAAAACGGAGTAGTTGATTTTGAAACCATGTACCGCGCTAATGAGTAAAGCATTTGGACAAGCCCAAACTGCGAACTACAGATAACCAGGAACCACTGTGAAAGAACCTGGCCCCCAGCGACCCACCAACACCATCAACTTCACCATCGATGAACCCGCCACATCAGGACTTCAACCCAGGTGATCGACCCGGGGACGTGGGGTGCCAGATCGCCTCAACTTACAAATAACTTGTACATAAGACTTTGGGGGGAGTGATGTTATGTATGTAAGTAAACCTTTCCAAAATGTAAGACTTGCCACGAGGGAGCACACCTGTGGGAGACCTAAGGGTCACCTATGCACCCTGGGCAAGCGGTTATAAAAGGGCATTCACCATGCTGCATCCTCAGTCTGGAGTCTGAATAAAGAGACCAAGGTCACAACAGTTTGAGCTTACAATGCAGTCCTGTGAATTTATTGTGGACATAACATTTATGATCGGGTGGAAGGCCGAAGTGATTAAATGACAAAAGGTAAGAAGGTACAAAGCAAAAGGAGGTGGTAATGCGACAAGTAAAGGAACAAAAGATGGGTCTAGAAGAGATGTAAATGGGTGCAACAGGATCATCAACAGCTGCCATCTGAAAAAGATAGGGACAGAGGTTTTGGTCTGAAATTGTTGAACTCGATGCTGAGTCCAGAAGGCTATAACGTGCCTAATAGAAAGCTGAGGAGCTTATGTTGAGCTTTGTTGGAACATTGTAAGAGGCCGATGACAGAGAGGTCAGAGTGGGAGGGGAGTGGAGAATTAAAGTGACAGGCGACCGGAAGTTTGCAGACTGAACAGAGGTGTTTTGCAAAGCGGTCACCCAATCTGCATTTGGTCTCCCCAATGCCTCCTGTCAACACGGGCAGACATCGACGACGAGGGCCAACACCGCCTTCAGTGCAGCTTTCGGTCGCCTGAGGAAGAGAGTGTTTGAAGACCAGGACCTCAAACCCGACACCAAGCTCATGGTCTACAGAGCAGTGGTAATATCTGCCCTCCTATATGGCTCAGAGACATGGACTATGTACAGCAGACACCTCAAAACACTGGAGAAGTACCACCAACGTTTAGTCCGCTAGATCCTGCAAATCCACTGGGAGGATCGGCACACCAACATCAGTGTCCTCGCTCAGGCCTACATCCCCAGCATCGAAGCATTGACCACGCTCGATCAGCTCCGCTGGATGGGCCACATCGTCCGCATGACTGACACATGACTTCCAAAAGAAGATTAGATCTCCCCAATTTCGAGGAGACTACATTGTGAGCAGCGAACAGTATACTAAATTGCAAGAAGTACAAGTAAATTGCTGTTTAATCTGGAAGGAGTGTTTGATGCTCTGAGCAGTGGGAAAGGAGGAGGTAAATGGGCAGGTGTTACATCTCCAGCACTTTCGTGGGAATGTGCTATAGGAAAGGGAGTGAGTGCTGTAGGTGATTGAGGAGTGTTCCAGAGTGTCACGGAAGGAGAGGTCCCTTCGTAATGCTGAACGGGGAGGGAAAGGGAAGAGGTGTTTGCTAGTAGGATCGCTCTGAAGGTAGCAGAAATAAAGGAGGATGAACCGTTCAACATGGAGGCTGGTGGTTTGGGAGGTGAGGACAAGGGGAACTGTATCGTGGTTCTGCGAGTGAGGGAAAGGGCTGAGAGCAGAACTGCGGGAAATGGAACGCACATGGTCAAGGGCCATGTCAATCATGGAGAGGATATGAAGCTGAAATCTCAACTCAGGGTCAAATGGCCTGGAAGAGGGATGGAGTCGGTGGCTAGGGAATGCAGTTTGTGGTGGTGATGTTAATTTTAAAAATAAGTGCCTGATTCATGTTGGTAAGACTTTTGTTAAATAGATTTAAGCTGAGCTGATCGCACTCGACAAATGTTACAGAATAGTGCAAGACATTAACCTATTGTGACACCATATTCTAGAATGCTAATACTCACTGAACCATGGGACATTAGGAGGTTAAATATACCGAGTGTAAGAGACAAGATGGGTCCATACTCAACATGGATATTTTCTCTTCCCTTGTTTTGGCCTCATTGGCCTATTCGGAAGAACGTGAGACGGAAGCAGCTGAGATGACTATGTAGGGGTAAAGCAGTCTTTGAGCTCACACTGAGTGTCGAGTAAATGGAGGGTGCAAGTAATGTCAGAGGTAGTGGTTAGCACTGGAGAAAAGCAGTTTGGATTTGTTCTCAGAATCATTGAAATTTACAGCACGGAAGGGAGCCATTTTGGCCCATCGTGTCCACGCCGGTCGACCAAGAGCTATTCAGCCTAATCATATTTTCCAGCTCTTGGTCCATAGCCCTGTAGGTTACGGCACTTTAAAGTGCACATCCAAGTCTTTTTTAAATGTGGTGAGGCTTTCTGCCTCTGTCATCCTTTTAGGCAGTGAGTTCCTGACCCCCACCATCCTCTGGGTGAAGACATTTCCCCTCATATCTCCTCTAAACCGCCCCTCAATTACTTTAAAACTATGCCCTCCTGGTTGTTGACCCCTCTGCTAAGGAAAGCAAGTCTGTCCTATCGACTCTATCCAGGCCCCTCAAATTTATACACCTCAATCAGCTCCCCCCTCAGCCTCCTCTGATCCAGAGAAAATAGACCGAGCATCTTCAATCTTTCCTCATAGCCAAAATTGTCCAGCATTCTTGTAAATCTCCTCTGCATCCTTTCCAGTGCAATCACATCTTTCCTGTAATGTGGTGACCAGAACTGCACACAGTACTCCAGCTGTGGCCGAACCAGTGTTTTATACATTTCAAGCATAACCTCCTTGCTCTTGTATTCCATGCCTCGCCTATTAAAGGCAAATAACCATATGACTTCTTAACCACCTTAGCTACCTGGTCTTCGACCTTCAGGGATCTGTGGACCTGCACTCCTAGGTCCCAATTTTCCTCTGCACTTTTCAGTGTTGTACATTTAAAGTGTATTACCTCCCTTGTTAGACCTCCATTAATGCATTACCTCACACTTATCTGGATTGAATTCCATTTTCCACTGTTCTGCTCACCTGACCAGTACATTGATATCTTCCTGCAGTCTGCAGCTTTCTTCTGCTTTATCAACCACACAGCCTATTTTAGTTGAATTTGAAAACTTTTTAAATCATACTTCCAACATTCAAGTCCAAGTCACTGATATATACACCACAAAAAGCAAGTGACCCAGCACTGAGTCCTGTGGAACCTCACTGGATACAGCCTTCCAGTCACAAAAACACCCATCAACAATGTAGGGTGTTTGTTTTTTCACTCTATCCTGATTCTTAGACCTCGGAACTTATAGTGGGAAAGGACAACATGTAGTACAACATTTTAGGCTTAACCCAGTGAAGGTTTTATTATGCAACAAAAACTAACTAAAACTACAGAACTAGACATACAATCACCAAAGATTCGTGGTCCTTGATTCCGTGGCCTGCTGTTTCTTCTTCCAGCTTTTCTCTGCAGTTTCTGTTCCTTTTCTGCTGCTTCTTCTTGTGTTGCCTGTCCGTCTTCAGTTGTCTGTCCTCCTTCTTGTGAGCTGCTTTTTGCTCACATATTTTTCCAGGTTTTGAATAAGTTTCCCCACTGGGCCGAGATCTGATTATCGATATGGTGATCTGTTTAACTGTTTGTGGTGATGTGTTTGAATGGCTACTAATTTGCACACGGAGTCGACAATGCAAAAGATATTTCCTTATGATGAATGCTGTTATCCAAAAATTGGCATTCCATGGGGTCCTTTGTTGTCCGGTCTTTTTACAGACTCGATGTCTGCAGTGGCTGTTTTCCCCACCCAAGGTCAATCAAGTTCAAAGCATCACGTAACAACTCCATTGTTGTTATGCAAGAAGTCAGTTTTATGTCCTTGACCACAGAATGACCTTAATTGTCCAGATTCATTCAAAAAGCTTGGATCAATCAATTTTTAGTTCATGGTCTGTGTTTTGTTGAAGATTAGTAACATTACAACCATCAGCCTTTGCTTCCTGTTCCTGAACCAATTTTGGATCCAACTTGCCTCTTTGCCCTGGATCACATGGGTTTTTATTTTTATGACCAATCTGCCACGTGGGACCTTATCAAAAACTTTGCTAAAATCCATATGCACCATATCATATGCACTACCCTCATCGACCCTCCTGGTTATCTCCTCGAAAAATTGAATCAAGTTACAGACACGACCTTCCCTTAAAAAATCCATGCTGACTGCCCTTGAATAATCCATGTCTTTCCAAGTGAAGATTTATCCTGTCCCTCAGGATTTTTTCCAATAACTTTCCCACCACTGAGGTTGGAATAAAGAGCTTCATCTCGTGGACTACTGCTCCACCTAGTGGACTACTGTGGTAATGCAACCATTGCTGGAACTACAATAAAAGAATCAGGTGACAGGTCACCTGACAAGTTCCTATGTTGAACCATCTTGTAAGTGTGTGTTTGTGATGTTGTAGAGAATATATCACATTGGCTATGAAGGATAAGATTCTTGGATACCCTAGCTGAAATTTTTGTTGGTGAATGATTTCAGCCAAACAGCAGAGAGACGAGAGAGGTCCTTTGTGTTAACAACTAAACATACAAGGTAAATTACAAGCACACTAGGATGAAATGAAGAGTCCAGATGGCTGCGCCTATGGGTATAATAGGGCGCTTGGGTGAATTCCATTAAGACCAAGAGACTTTTGGAGTGTATGTGGAGCGGCTAGAAATGTTTTTTTTACTGCAAATAGTATCATCAAAGTCCCCGAGGATGAAAATCATAACCGGGTTGTTTTAGAAAGAAAACGGGATATTTTCCTGACTGAAGCAAGCCCCTGGGCGTATGAAACCCTGAAAATGTTGCTTCTTCCCGTCAAGCCATAGAACGTATCACTTATGGAAATTAGCACTGCAGTCCAGAGCCACTGGAAATTGCTGAATGTTACCGTTTTGGGAAACAAGATCAATTCATTGACGAAAGTATCAGTGAGTACATTGTAGCATTAAAAAAGCTATCCATTTACTATCATATCAGAAACTTTCAGGACCGAGCATTGTGTTACCACTTTGTTTGTGGAATGAAAAATGAAGTGATCAGAAGAAAGTTGTTGACAACCCCTAACTTGTCAGACAGCTATGTCAATGGATATGGCCAGCTAATATTCCATGAATTTTGTATCATTTCCAGTCGTCGGACAACTGAGGGTGAAACACTTACAGGTTAAAAGTGAAAGGCAGTTGGGCCCCAACGTCTCAGCAACTGGCCAAGTTAACAGAGCATTGAAATCGTGCTATCGGTGCCTGGGACAACACATTGATCAAAGTTGTCCGTATGTGAAGGCAGAGTGTTTCTTCTGCAAGAAAACTGTGCATCTTGCAAAGGCATGCTGATTGAAGAGTACATCAACTTTCAAGGCTATAAGTAAAAATCCCCAGAGATGACAGAGAATTGAAGAAAAGCAACAGGATGAAGAGATACATGTCATCAGGGGCATGAGGATATCTAACAGCAATTCGGGAAGTATCCTCATCCAAGTAGACATTGTAGGAACCAGGATACCCATGGAAATCGACACTGGTGAATCCGTGAGTGTAGTACGGGAATCACTAAATCTTGACAAGTTGAGTGATTTTCCACAGTCAAAGCTAAAACTGCAAGGCTAATCAGGAGAGAAAATCTCTGTGGTAGGACGTATCAACGTACCGGTGAAATACAAAGATCAATTTCAGAGCTTTCCTCTATTTGTAGAGGCAGGAGACAAGCCTGCCTTACTAGATAGAAATTGTTTGGGATCACTGAAGCTGGATTGGAATGAGATTTTTCTTGTTGAAACGAGATTTGCATTCAAGGAAGGTGTTTTGTGAAACAGGCAGTCCGATCCATGATCTCAAGGCAAGTGTCAGGGTACAGAAGGACGCTAGACCAGTTTACTGCAAACTATGTCCCGTACCATACGCACTCAAGGAGAAAGTTGAGCAAGAACTCAAAAGACAAGAAATTGAGACCATTATCTCGAAGGTAGATCTATGTAATTGGGCTACACCCATTGTTGTTCTACCTAAGTCAGATGGTAAGGTAAGGTTGTGTGGTGATTATAAAGTAACCGTAAACCATGTTCTCAAGGGTAAGCTCCCAAATACATTGCCAAATGTAGAAGATTTGTTCACAATGCTGACAGATGATCAGATCTTCTCAAAGTTAGATCTCACAAATGCCTACATTCAACGTGAACTCGATGAGGAATCCAAGTCATGGTTGATTATAAATACTCATCTAGGCCTAGATCAATTTAATAGGCTACCATTTGGAGTGTCTTCTGCCCCCACCACATTCCAAGGAGTGATGAACCAGATTTTGCAAGGCATTGAAGAGGTAGTATGTTATTAAGATGACATACTCATTTCAGCAACAAACAGGCAAATCTATAATAACGTATTGAATGAAGTGCTCAAATGGCTAGAGAAGCACAGAGTACGAGTGGCTGCGCACAAGTGTGAGTTATTTCAAAGCTCAGTGGCGCACTTAAGGCACAGAGTCGACAAAGATGGTTTGTATGAAACCAAGGGAAAGCTGGGTGCAATTAGAAATGCACCCACTCCCAAGAATGTCAGTGAACTTCGATCATTTTTGGGTCTTTTGAGCTATTATGGGAAGTTCGTACCAAATTTGGCTACAGTGTTACATCCACTGAATGAGCTGTTGGCTCACTATGCCGTACCTAAGGAGATCAAATGGGCATGTGATGCCTCTCAGTATGGAGTTGGTGCAGTGATCTCTCATGTACTACATCGTGGGGCGGATTACTTTTGCTTCACGCATTCTTTGTGCCAGTGAGCGTAAATATGTGCTAAATCGAAAGGGAAGTTTTGGCATTAATTTCTGGGGTCAAGAAGTACCACAAATACTTGTATGTTTGTAAGTTTATCATTACAGACCATAAGCCTCGGACAGTCATCCTCCATCAAAAGTCCCCAATTCCAACCTTAGCTGCAGCCCGAATGCAGAGATGGGCTTTGATTCTGTCAGCAGATATGTATGACATTGAATACAGATGATCAGCTGATCACAGTAGTGCTAATGCTATGTCTAGATTACCTTCCCCATCAGAAGTTACAGCCAATAGGGAAGAAGTGTTCTATATTTCATACATTGATGAAGTGAAATTCACAGCTGAAGAGACTGGTAGAACAACCAAATGTGTCTCAGTTATGTCAAAGTTGTTTGATTACATCGCAAATCAGTGAAAGATATTCATCCATACTTCGCTCGTAGGATTGTATTATCAGTGGATAAAGATTGTATCATGTGGGACACAAGAGCGAATATACCAAATAAATTCAGGTCCAGATCATTAGGAGATCTTCATGACCAGCACCTGGGAATGTGCTTGACCAAGAATTTTGCACGCAGTTATTATTATTGTGGCCAGATCTAGATAAAGATATAGAGTACATCATTAGTCAGTTTACAACATGTCAATCGGTAAGCATGAAACCACCATCAGTACTATTACAGCGAAGGAAATGGCCTCCCAGGGTGTGGCAAAGGTTCCATATCGATTTTGCTGAGCTAGAAGGAGAGCAATTGTTCATTGTGATTGAAAGCCATTCGAAGCAGGTCGAGGTATTTCCAATGTTTAAAATAACAATAAAACAGTAGACAATTTGCAAATATAATTTTCTTCTTATGGCCTCCCAGAAGAAATTGTGTCTGATAATGCACCACAATTTTGTTTAGAAGAATTTGCATAGTGCACGAGCAGAAATGGTGTGAAATATATCAATGTTCCACCATACCACCGTGCTTCAAATGGTGCAGCAGAGCGCACATTACAAATTGTAAAATGTGCCCTCATCAAACAAATGTTTTATTCAAATCCAAACAAACAGTAGCTGTAGTTGGACCACAAATTGGCTAATTTTCCAATTACTTATTGTAATACTCATCTAACTACTGGTAGAACACCAACAAAGTTGTTTCTCAAACGACAACAAAGAACCAGGTTCTCGTTGTTAAAGCCAAACTTAGCAGTGTCAGTAGAAGAGAAACAATTAAGACAGAAAGAGCATCATGATAGAGGTAGAGTAAGAGAGAGAAGTGTGAAATTAAATCAGAAAGTGAGAGTGAAGAACCATCACCATAAATGGTTAAAGTGGTTACCATGAAGAGTGGTGAAGATATGTGGTCCTCGCACATATTTGATCAAGATTTTTGATCATGGAAAGGTTAGATTTTTTCACATTGATCGTATTGTACCTACAGATATGGAAGCAGTTGAAAGTTGGAATGATTTGATTAATTCCGACTCATCGGATAGTTTTGTTACAAGTAGAGTATCAATAGCAAATCCTGCATCAGATGGACTGGAAACAAGCCCAAGAGAAAATCAAAATTTAAGTTTGAGTCTGAGTCAGGCAGACAAACAGTCTGAAGTTGTAGAGTTCAAATGTAGATCAAGGGCATCCCTTGGAGGAAAACTTTCCTCAGGCTTAGCCTAGAATGAATCTAAGTTCGACACCATGTTTGCTAAGTTCTGTTCGAGAAACAGGTATCCTCTTCGAAACCGAGAAGAATATAAATCAATATATTTTGTTATGTATAACCATGCAAGTTTTGTATGATGATTATTTTGTTATAATTACTTCTTCATTAAGGAGGGGAGAAATGTAATAAAGAACTCCATCAAGTGGACTAGTGTGGTAATGCAGCCATTGCTGGAAATACAATAAAAGCAACAGGTGACAGGTCACCTGACATGTTGCTGTGTTGAAGCCATCTTAAGCGTGTGTTTGTGATGTTGTAGAGACGATACCACAGAGATTAGGCTGACTGGCCTGTAATTACTCAGTCAATCCATTTCTTTCCTTTTAAACAGATATACATTAGCAGTCCTCCAGTACTTTATCACACCTGTAGCCAGAGAGGACTGGAAAATGATGATCTTATCCAGGCTGAGCTTTAATTAATAGTATTTCTCTGTGGAGGAGGAGAGATGGACCCCCCTTGCCGTGGACAGCAGGCTCAAATCCAGGCTGCATCTTTGAACATGACAGGAATAATTTTGACTTTAAAAAAATTGATGCAAGGGTTTGGAAATTTACAAATGAGATGCCTCTTAAATTTAGTTTTCACACTAATTTCTGTGAGGTATATTTAAACTGGTGGTGATATCCACAACCTGACTCTCCACTGACAGGCTGTGGGCACATTCCTCAGCTGCAGCAACCCTTCATTGCTTGTCCCTCCTTGTATTGGGAATGAATACATTTGGAAGGGGAATTATAATTTGAGCTTCCTTACATACATACATACCTGTGAGTAGTGCAGAGTGTTTCCTATAATTGGAGCAGTGTTGCAAATCCACCTGTGTACAATTCATCCAAATCCAAATTGCCCCATTGCAAACACACTGATGGGGAACATTAGTGTGTGTAAATTAGCAACTAAAAAAAAACAAAACAGTGCCTGAACAGCAAAAGAACTTCAATGGCTTTGAAGTCCTTTGGGCTGTCCTGAATGAAAGGCAGCAAATCAAGCAAAATTTGATTAACCTTGACTCAGGCGCTCACACATTTGGCTCTGCAGTTTCAGTCAACTATGATCTTATGGAATGGTGGAACAAGCTCAAGGTGCCATTGGGCATGCTCCTACTTCTGTTTTTCGGTATTAGCATGGAGTGGGGTGAACATTGACCCGATATATTCAAGTGATTATATAGATAAACAGTTAACCATTAGCACAGTCCTGAGTTCAGAGCGAGGAACACATGTCTGAGTATCCAACTCAACACATGGATATACACCAGAGGAAAAATAAATTTCATAGGACTTAATCTATATAAAAAAAAACTGTTAAGCAACTCAGTCTTGTTTGATGTAAACCACTTTTGTTAATTGAAAAATAAACAACCATCTCAAATATACATGATGACAAAATCCAGTCCAATGTTGAACATTTTATTGACAGTTATGTTACATTTCACATCAAGCACACAGGTCACACAGCTCTTCGTACAAAGTCATAAGCCCCAATTGCCGACAGGACAGGAGTCTAAATTTTAGGAATACAAGTACTAAACAAATCCCGTCAGTCAGTCTAGTCACTCTCCCCCAGGGTGTGCTGGTCAAACAGGTACTCTCCCAGGCCATTCTCAGGGGCTCCCAGTCTCTTCAGATTGGTAATGTGATCTCCAAGCTTCTTGATCATCTTCACTTGTTCATCCAAGTAGTGGGTCTCCAGGAAGTCACACAACTGAAAGAGGGAACCTAATTATGTCCAGCAGTAGATATCAAGGAATGTCAGCTTCCCCTTCAGGAGTTTGGATTTTAATCCTCGAACAGGAGGATAGTCAAGTCGTGCAATTGAGATTGATGGAATTACTCCATTAGATTAAATTTACTGCACAATCGGTAGGTGCTCAGATCCTGGGATCACTGGGACACATTTACCAGTCATGGTCCACAGTTGGCCAACCTCTCCCATCCTTTCCCACTGCTCACCAACAAAAAAAAAGGGAGACTTACACAAAGCTATTATGCATCGAGATCTTCTAATTAGGCTCAATGACAGTCAGGTAAATTGGAGACTGTGGAACCTAAAATCCCACATTAAATCATTAACAACTTACATGAGGGTCGGTGCTCCCAGTGGAGAGTTTGTGCAGATCAAGCAGACTCTGGTTCACGTTCTTCTCCATCTGCAGAGCTCTCTGCATCACCTCCAGACCATTGCTCCACTCAACCTGCTCTGGTTTCTGGAGAGAAAATGCCAGAGTTTATTTACAATTGATGATACAATCATCAGAAAGTATTGAAGGAAATTAGGAGTCCAACCAAAATTCTATTATAACATGAACATATGTTAGAATTTAAAATTTGCCATGATGCAATCACAACAACTGGAGCCAGATTGATAAGGCAAATAGCAGAGATGTATTTAAGGGGAAGTGCATGGGGTGAAAGGAATAGAACAATATGCTGATGGGGTGAGATGACACAAGGTGGGAGGAGGCTCGTGTGGAGTTATAAAAGACCAGTTTGGCCGAATGGCCTGTGTGCTGTAAATTGGAACCAATTGCTTTAGCACATATGAGAACATTTAGTCTAAGAGGAGCCATACAGAAAGCCACTCATTTATTAAATCCAACCTTGATGTCCGCCAAGATGATCCGTCCTCCACGGCGATTCTGGAATTCCATCAGTTTCTCAGCATGCTCACGTTCCTCACGTGACTGCTCCTTGAAGAATTCAGCAAAGTGACGCAGGGCAACATCATCCCGGTCAAAGTAGAAGGACTGTGGAGAAATCAGAGGAGTATTTTTGTGTATATCACAGGCCTATCATCATGTGTGCTGTACATAAATTCAATCTCAAAATGTTGCTTTTTTTTCCCCCAAGGGTTCAAAGGCTCACTGAACTTGTATGTATATTGTCACAGAAACAATATTTTTATACCCTTACCCAATAATGAAGCTTGGCCCAGAAACAAAGCCGTTTTTTGTGTGCTGTAGGAGGATGGGAAAGAAAGTGTTCCAGATTTTCACCACCCTTACAGGAAAGAATACTTCTGAACTTCCTTTCTAAATGTCCAAGCTCAAATTTAAAGATGACATCCTCCAATAAAAAAATAGCAAGGTAGAGAAAGTCCATGGAGTGATTTATTATAAAGGATACAAGTTCTGAAATACATGCACTGAGTGCAGAATGTATTCCAAACAAACTTAACCACAAGCTCAAAAGAGCCCAGGAAAGTGAGTCATTAAGATTCAAGATACTCACAATAGGTGGGCTGGATACAGCACAGAATGTAATAAATTCACATTACATAGTCTCCATTGTGAAGTGGTCAAATGTACAACACTCACCATAGAGAGATAAACATAGGAGGAATAGAGCTCCATGTTGATCTGCTTGTTGACAACATCCTCACAGTCCTGGTGGTAGTTCTGACACACTTGAGAAGCCATCTTGATTCTTTAATACAAATCTAAACTTTGTTGAAACAACAAACTGGGATGTAACTTACCTTAAATGCCTGTATTTATGCTTTGGTATAATCCAGGGTGTGGCAGTATAGATCATGAGTGACAGCCCTCAATACCCAATCAGAAGTTGCAGCCTCTCAGAGCACCAATCAACTAAAGGGATAGGGGAGATGGACTCCCAGAGCCAGTCAGATCTTTGAAGAATGAGCATCATTGGCTGACAACTCAATGAGGATCAAAATTGTCCGAACTTTCCTCAAACAGAGCTCAGATATCCAGAATCACAGGTTTAAATGAATCCTCTACTCTTTAGGCAAATCAATTGGGAAAATCTTAAACCATAATTGCCCCCTTTTTAAAGGGGAATGAACAATAAATTCAAATGTGACAAAAGTAACATAAAAACTTTTCAAATTATAATTTAGTTCCCTGTATCCACCCTGCACTCCAGTCCCTCTGGTGCACACCTGTCATGGAAAGCCTCCAACATACCAGCAGACAACGCTCCAGGGACAGCCGGGGCATGGACATAGCTGCGGAAGAGAGGCAGGCAGACGGAGCGAACTCCCCATCGACCGTGCTCTGCCTGGACCAGGTAATGACCACCTTGAAAGGTTAATTGAATCCTCTGTTGTTTATGAGTCAGTGTCTTTTTAATAGTTCTGGATGCTTCAGTGCGTGTATGAGGATCACCATCGTTCATTGGGTTGGTCATGTGCAGGTATCTGTGGGTTTGTTGTAACATCGAAACATAGTGGTTGTGGGCCCAATTTTGGCACGTGATATCAAGAATTGGCTGAGTGCACTGGAGATAGAAAAGATTATGGGCTGCGACAACATTCCGGTTGTCGTGCTGAAGACTTGTGTTCCAGAACTAGCCGTGCCTCGAGCCAAGCTGTTTCAGTACAGCTACAACACTGGCATTTACCCGACGAAGTGGAAAACCACAAAAATCAGGACAAAGCAAATTCGGCCAAATACTTCCCCCATCAGTCTACTCCCAATTATCAGCAAAGTGATGCAAGGTGTCATCAATTGTGCTAACAAAGTGTTATTTACTCACCAACAACCTGATCACTGATGCTCATTTGGGTTCTGTCAGGACCACTGAGCTCCAGACCTCATTACAGCATTGGTTCAAACATGGACAAAAGAGCTAAATTCCAGGGAGAGGCCATTCGGCCCATCGAATCTGTGTCAGCTCATTCAACTATTGAATCTGTTTCCACCACCCTATCAGGCAGAGCATTCCAAATCCTAATCACACGTTGAGTTAAAAAATGTTTCTTCATGTCGCCTCTGGTTCTTTTGCTAATCACCTTAATTCTGTGCCCTCTAATAATTGACCCTTCAGCCATTGGAAATAGTCTCTATTGATTGACAGAGCTAAGCGATCCCACAATAAATGGATCAGATGAAAGCTTTGCAGTCCTGCCACGTCCAGTCATGAATGATGGTGGATAATTAAACAACTAACTGGAGGAAGAGGCTCCATTAATATCCCCATCCTCAATGATGGTGGAGCCCAGCACACGAGCGCAAAAGACAAGCCTGAGCATTTGCGACTACCTTCAGCCGGAAGTGACTCATGGATGATCCATTTCAGCCTCCTGCTGAGGTCCCTACCATCACAGAAGCCAATCTTCAGACAATTCAATTCACTTCATGTGATATCAAGAAACTGCTGAGCTCACTGGATACAGCAAGAACTAACCGTGCCTCTAGCCAAGCTGTTCCAAATACAGCTACAACACTGACATCTACCCGACAATGTGTAAAACTGCCCAGGTATGTTATGCCCACAAAAGCCTGGACAAATCTAATCCAGCCAATTACTGCCCCATCAGTCTTCTCTCACCCATCAGCAAAGTGATGGAAGGTGTAGTCGACAGTGCTGTCAAGCAGTACTTACTCACCAATGGAAGACCAGCAGGAAGAGCAGTGCAAGGAAGGTAGTACAGGGGTCCCCTGCGGTCATCCCCGTGCAAAACAGATACACCGCTTTCGGTACTGTTGAGGAGGATGGCTCATCAGGGGAGGGCAGCAGCAGCCAAGTTCATGGCACCGTGGCTGGCTCTGTTGCACAGAAGGGTGGGAAAAAGAGTGGGAGAGCTTTAGTGATAGGGGACTCTATTGTAAGGGGAATAGATAGGAGTTTCTGCGGCCGCAACCGAGAATCCAGGATGGTATGTTGCATCCCTGGTGCAAGGGTCAAGGATGTCTCTGAGCGGTTGAAGGACATTTTGAAGGGGGTGGGTGAACAGCCATTTGTCATGACAGCTCTTTTGCTAATCGAGAGAAAAACGAGACAAGAGATGTCTCGGAGCGGCTGCACAGCAATCTGGAGAGGGAGGGTGAACAGCCAGTTGTCGTGGTACATGTAGGTACCATCGATATAGGTAAGAAGCGGGAAGAGGTCCTACAAGCTGAATTTAGGGAGCTAGGAGTTAAATTTAAAAAGTAGGACCTCAAAGGTAGTAATCTCTGGATTGCCACCAGTGCCACGTGCTAATCAGAGTAGAGGGAGCAGCATAGTTAGAATAAATACGTGGCTTGAGCAGTGGTGCAAGAGGGAGGGATTCAAATTCCTGGGACATTGGAACCAGTTCTGGGGGAAGTGGGACCTGTACAAAAGGGACGGTCTGCACTTGGGCAGGACTGGAACTGATGTACTGGGGGTAACATTTGCTAATGCAGTTCGGGAGTGTTTAAACTAATATAGCAGTGGGATGGGAATTGATGCAGCAAGATAGGGCGAAGTAATATGGAGTCAGAAACAGATGGTAGAAAGGTAAAAAGCAACAGTGGAAGGCCGAGTAAACAAAGGCAAGAAACAAAAAGGGCCACACTACATCATAATTCTAAAAGGACAAAGGGTGTTAAAAAAACAAGCCTGAAGGCTTTGTGTCTTAATGCAAGGAGTATCCACAATAAGGTGGATGAATTAACTGCCCAAATAGATGTTAACGGATATGATTTGAATGGGATTACAGAGACGTGGCTCCAGGATGATCAGGGCTGGGAACACAACATCCATGGGTATTCAACATTCAGGAAGGATAGAATAAAAGGAAAAGGAGGTGGGGTAGCATTGCTGGTTAAAGAGGAGATTAATGCAATAGTTAGGAAGGACATTAGCTTGGATGATGTGGAATCTATATGGGTAGAGCTGCAGAACATCAAAGGGCAAAAAACATTAGTGGGAGTTGTGTACAGACCTCCAAACAGTAGTAGTGATGTTGGGGAGGACATCAAACAGGAAATTAGGGGTGCATGCAATAAAGTGGCAGCAGTTATCATGAGTGACTTTAATATGCATATAGATTGGGCTAACCAAACTGGAAGCAATACGGTGGAGGAGGATTTCCTGGAGTGCATAAGGGATGGTTTTCTAAACCAATATGTCGAGGAACCAACTAGGGGGGAGGCCATCTTAGACTGGGTGTTGTGTAATGAGAGAGGATTAATTAGCAATCTTGTTGTGCGAGGCCCCTTGGGAAAGAATGACCAATATATGGTGTAATTCTAAATTAGGATGGAGAATGAAACAGTTAATTCAGAGACCATGGTCCAGAACTTAAAGAAGGGTAACTTTGAAGGTATGAGGCATGAATTGGCTAGGATAGATTGGTGAATGATACTGAAGGGGTTGACTGTGGATGGGCAATGGCAGACATTTAGAGACCGCATGGATGAACTACAACCATTGTACATCCCTGTCTGGCGTAAAAATAAAAAAGGGAAGGTGGCTCAATCGTGGCTATCAAGGGAAATCAGGGATAATATTAAAGCCAAGGAAGTGGCATACAAATTGGCCAGAAATTGCAGTGAACCTGGGGATTGGGAGAAATTTAGAACTCAGCAGAGGAGGACAAAGTGTTTGGATTAGGACAGGGAAAATAGAGTACGAGAGGAAGCTTGCAGGGAACATTAAGACGGACTGAAAAGTTTCTATAGATATGTAAAGAGAAAAAGGTTAGGACAGACAAACGTATGTCCCATGCAGTCAGAATCAGGGGAAGTCATAACGGGGAACAAAGAAATGGCAGACCAATTGAACAAGTACTTTGGTTCGGTATTCACTAAGGAGGACACAAACAACCTTCCGGATATAAAAGGGGTCAGAGGGTCTAGTAAGAAGGAGGAACTGAGGGAAATCCTTATTAGTCGGGAAATTGTGTTGGGGAAATTGATGGGATTGAAGGCCGATAAATCCCCAGGGCCTGATGGACTGCATCCGAGAGTACTTAAGGAGGTGGCCTTGGAAATAGCGGATGCATTGACAGTCATTTTCCAACATTCCATAGAGTCTGGATCAGTTCCTATCGAGTGGAGGGTAGCCAATGTAACCCCACTTTTTAAAAAAGGATAGAGAGAGAAAACAGGGAATTATAGACCGGTCAGCCTGACATCAGTAGTGGGTAAAATGATGGAATCAATTATTAAGGATGTCATAGCAGCACATTTGGAAAGAGGTGACATGATAGGTCCAAGTCAGCATGGATTTGTGAAAGGGAAATCATGCTTGAAAAATCTTCTGGAATTTTTTGAGGATGTTTCCAGTAGAGTGGACAAGGGAGAACCAGTTGACGTGGTATATTTGGACTTTCAGAAGACTTTCGACAAGGTCCCACACAAGAGATTAATGTGCAAAGTTAAAGCACATGGGATTGGGGGTAGTGTGCTGACATGGATTGAGAACTGGTTGTCAGACAGGAAGCAAAGAGTAGGAGTAAATGGGTACTTTTCAGAATGGCAGGCAGTGACTATTGGGGTAGCGCAAGGTTCTGTGCTGGGGCCCCAGCTGTTTACATTGTACATTCATGATTTGGATCAGGGGATTAAATGTAGTATCTCCAAATTTGCAGATGACACGAAGTTGGGTGGCAGTGTGAGCTGCGAGGAGGATGCTATGAGGCTGCAGAGTTAATTAGATAGGTTAGGTGAGTGGGCAAATGCATGGCAGATGGAGTATAATGTAGATAAATGTGAGGTTATCCACTTTGGTGGTATAAACAGAGAGACAGACTATTATCTGAATGGTGGCAGATTAGGAAAAGGGGAGGTGCAACGAGACCTGGGTGTCATGGTAAATCAGTCATTGAAGGTTGGCATGCAGGTACAGCAGGCGGTTAAGAAAGCAAATGGCCTTCATAGCGAGGGGATTTGAGTACAGGGGCAGGGAGGTGTTGCAACAGTTGTACAGGACCTTGGTGAGGCCACACCTGAAGTATTGTGTACAGTTTTGGTCTCCAAACTTGAGGAAGGACATTCTTGCTATTGAGGGAGTGCAGCGAAGGTTCACCAGACTGATTCCCGGGATGGCGGGGCTGACATATCAAGAAAGAATGGATCAACTGGGCTTTAATCACTGGAGTTCAGAAGAATGAGAGGGGATCTCATAGAAACGTTTAAAATTCTGACGGGTTTAGACAGGTTAGATGCAGGAAGAATGTTCCCAATGTTGGGGAAGTCCAGAACCAGGGGTCACAGTCCAAGGATAAGGAGTAAGCCATTTAGGACCGAGATGAGGAGAAACTTCTTCAGCCAGAGTGTGGTGAACCTGTGGAATTCTCTACCACAGAAAGTTGTTGAGGCCAATTCATTAAATATATTCAAAAAGGAGTTAGATGTAGTACTTACTACTAGGGGGATCAAGGGATATGGCGAGAAAGCAGAAATGGGGTACTGAAGTTGCATGTTCAGCCATGAACTCATTGAATGGCGGTGCAGGCTCGAAGGGCCAAATGGCCTACACCTGCACCTATTTTCTATGTTTCTATGTTTCGATATTCTGTACACTGATGCTCAGTTTAGGTTCGCCCAGGACCACTCATCTGCAGTACTCATTGCAGCCTTGGTTCAAACATGGACAAAAGAGCAGAATTCTATGTGAGGTGAGAGTGATGGTCCTTGACATCAAGGCAGCATTTGACCGTGTGTGGCATCAAGGAGCCTTGGTAAAATTGAAGTCAATGGGAATCAGGGCGAAAACTCTCCACTGGCCGGAGTCATACCTAACACCAAGGAAGATGGTTGTCAATTATCTCAGCCACAGGACATCGCTGCAGGAGTTCCTCAGGACAGTGTCCTGGGCCCAACCATCTACAACTGCTTCTTCAATGACCATCCATCCTTCATAAGGTTAGAAGTGGAGATGTTTGTTGATGATTGCATAGCGTTCAGTTCCATTCGCAACTCCTCAGAAAATGAAGCAGTCCATGGCAAATGCAGCAACCTGGATGAGATTTAGTGTGAGGCTGATAAATGTCAAGTAACATTTGCACCACACAAGTTTCAGGCAATGACTACATCCAACAAGCGAGAGTCTAAACACCTGCCCTGAACATTCAAGAGCATTACTAACACAGAATCGCCCACCGTCAACACCTGGGAGTCACCATTGACCAGAAACGTACCTGGACCCGTCACATAAATACTGTGGTAACAAGAGCGGGTCAGAGGCTGTGAATTTTATGGCAAGTGTCTCACCTCCTGACTCCCCAAAGCCTTTCCACCATCTACAAGGCACAAGTCAGGAGTGTGATGGAATACTCTCCACTTGCCTGGATGATTGTAGCTACTATAAAACTCAAGAAGCTCGACACCATTCATGACAAAGTAGCCCACTTGATTGGCACATTCAACATTCACTGCCTCCACCACCAGCGTACCATGGCTGCACCATCTACAAGATGCAATGCAGGAATCACCAAGGTTTCTTCAGCACCACCTGCCAACCCGCGAACTCTAACAACTCGAAGGACAAGGGCTGCAGGCACATGGGAACACCGTATTCCCATCCAAGTTACAAACCATCCTGACTTGGAAATATATCGCCATTCCTTCATCGTTGCTGGTACAAAATCATGGAACTCTCTCCCTAACAGCACTGTAGGAGTACCTTCACCACAAGGACTGTAGTGGTTCAAGAAGGCAGCTCACCACAACCTTCTCAAGGGCAATTAGTGATGAGCAATAAAAGCTGGCCTTGCCAGTGATGCCCACATTCCGCAATGAATAAAAAAGACATTAACATGGAAAGACAAAAGGAGACAATTTAATTGCCCCAGTGCAGTTCTCAGTAAAGTTCCTAAATTAACTTGTAAACACTGGATTATTGCAGCTCCAGCATCAACAACATTTGAATCCATTCATGGAAGAGAAGGGGACAAATGGAGATCCAATAAGATTTGGAAAGGATGATTGCTTATGGTATGAAATGCACAACAGGATGAAATACAAATGGATACATTTATGGTGGAGCTGTTGGTATTGGGTTATAAATTGATGGAATAGGCATGGGTGAGGACAACAGGGGGAACGCTTTCAGGAGAAGTATCTATTTAATTTGGGAGTTTTCCTTTTTGCATTTAATGCATTTAATCCTTGCCTAATTCCTTATACATGTGGGAGCCTAGTCAGTGAGTGTTGGCAGATTAGTCAAACATGAGGTGGGGTGGGATGGGTGCCAGCACCAAGAACAATAGGGTACCGATGTGGGATATGGTAGAATAGTGGTTATGCTGCTGGATAAATAGGTAGGAAAAATAAAAAAGCAAACTATTATTTAAATAGGGAGGGATTACAAAATGCTGCAGTACAGAGGGATCTGGGAGTCCTTGTCCATGAAACTTACAAAGTTAGTATGCAGGTACAGCATTTAATTGGGAAAGCAATCGAATGTAGTCTTTGATTTCAAAGGGGACGGAGTATAAAAGTAAGCAAGTCCTGCTACAACTGTACAGGACATTGGTGAGACCAACACCTGGAGTACTACATACAGCTTTGGTTTCCTTATTTAAGGAGGGATATACTTGCAATGGAGGCAGTTCAGAGAAGGTCCACGAGGTCGATTCCTGAGATGAAGGTGTTGTCACATGGAGAAAGGATAAGCAGGTTGGGCCTATACTCATTGGAGTTTAAAAGACTGAAGGGTGATCTTATTGAAACGTAAAAGATTCTGAGGTGTCTTGACAGGGTAGATGCAGAGAGGATGTTTCCCCTCATGGGGGAAACTCGACGTCGGGGGCGTAGTTTCAGAATAAGGGGATGCACATTTAAAACAGAGGGTTGTGAATCTTTGGAATTCTCTACCCCAGAGATCTGTGGAGACTGGGTCACTGAATATATTTCATCATCATCATCATCATAGGCAGTCATTCGGAATCGAGGAAGACTTGCTTCCACTCTTAAAATGAGTTCTTGGGTGGATGAACATTCGAATTCGAGAGCCACAGACTCTGTCACAAGTGGGACAGATAGTCTTTGAGGGAAGGGGTGGGTGGGACAGGTTTGCCGCACGCTCTTCCTGCTGCCTGCGCTTGATTTCTGCAAGCTCAGCGCCCTCCCGGATGTACTTCCTCCACTTAGGGTGATCTTTGGACAGGTGTCAGTGGGGATGTCTCACTTTATCAGGTTGCTTTGAGCGTGTCCGTGTAATGCTTCTGCTGTGCACCTTTGCTCATTTGCCATTAAGGAGTTGAGAGTAGACTACTTGCTTTGAGAGTCTCGTGTCTGGCATGCGAACTATGTGGCCTGTCCAGCGGAGCTGATCAACTGTGGTCGGTGCTTCAATGTTGGGGATGTTGGCCTGGTTGGGGAAGCTAATGTTGGTGCATCTGTCCTCCCAGGGGATTTGTAGGATCTTGTGGAGACATCGTTGGTGTATTTCTCCAGCGATTTGAGGTGTCTACTGTTCATGGTCCATATCTCTGAGCCATACAGGAGGGTGGGTATGACTACAGCCCTGTTGACCATGAGCTTGGTGGCAGTTCTGAGGGCCTGGTCTTCAAACACTCTTTTCCTCAGGCGGCCGAAGGCTGCACTGGCACACTGGAGGCGGTGTTGGATCTCGTCATCAATGCCTGCTCTTGATGATAGGAGGCTCCCAAGATGTGCTGTCCTCACCGCACAGCACTGCCCCCATGTTATCAACATCCACGACGCGGCCCTGGACAACGTGGACCACTTCCCATATCTCGGGAGACTGAATATATGTAAGGTGGAGATCGACAGATTTCTGAACGATAAGGGAGGCCAGGGTTATGAGGAGAGGACAGGGAAGTGGAGTTGAGGCCATGATCAGATCAGCCATGATCTTATTGAATGGCAGAGCAGACTCGAAGGGCCAAATGAGCTACTCCTGCTCTTATTTCATCTGTTCTTATATAAGTAACCCAGAGGCCTGGACTAATGATCCAGAGTCAAAAATGTGGGTGACTTGCTTCCACTCTAAAAGTAAGTTCTCAGGTGGCTGAAGAGACTAATGTGGGACCTGTCACAAGTCGGGCAGAAAGTAATTGAAGGAAAGCAGGGCTGGGGAGCCTGGGTTGACACACGCTCCTTCTGCTGTCTGCGCTTGGTTTCTGCTTGCTCTCAGCGATGAGACTCGAGGTGCTCAGCGCTCTCCCGGATGCTGTTCCTCCACTTTGGGTGGTCTTGGACCAGGGACTCCCAGGTGCCGGTGGGGATGTTGCACTTTATCAAGTTGGCTCTGAGGGTGTCCTTGAAGCGTTTCCTCTGCCCACCTGGAGCTTACCTGCCGTGACAAAGCTCCGAGTAGAGTGCTTGCTTTGGGAGTCTCGTGTCGCGCATACGGACAGTGTGACCCGCCCAACGGAGCTAATTGAGCGTGGTCAGTGCTTCGATGTGGGGGGGATGTTGGCCTAAGCAAGAACACGGATGTTGGTGCGTCTTTGCTCCAAATGGATTTGCAAGATCTTGCAGAGGCAGTGCTGGTGGGACTTCTCCAGTGTTTTGAGCTGGTTTGCTGTATATCGTCCACGTCTCTGAGCCACATAGGAGGGCTGCCTTCATTACAGCCCTGTAGACCACAAGCTTAATGCCAGTTTTGAAGTCCTTGTCTTCAAACATTCCTTTCCTCAGACGACCGAAGGATGCGCTGGCGCACTGGACCTCATAATCGATGTCTGCCCTTGCTGACAGTAGGCTCCCGAGATATGGAAAATGGTCCATGTTGTCCCTGGCCGTGCCGTCGATTTTGATGACCAGGGGGAGTGCTGTGTGGCGGGGTCAGGTTGGTGGAGGATCTTTATCTTACGGATGGTTAGCGTAAGGCCTATGCTTTTGTACGCCTCAGTGAGGGTGTTGACGATGGCTTGGAGTTCAGCATTAATATTTGAATCCATTCACAGGGGTGAAGCAATGAAATGAAGATCCACTGGGGTTTTGACAGGATGATTGCTATTTGGTATGAAATGCACAATGGGAGCAAATGCAACTGGATACATTGGGTTGATAAATTCAGGTATTTGGCATTGGGGCTCAGGATGGGGCAAATGTTTTTCCGGAGCCTTGTGTTTAAAATCTTGGGCCTCTTGCTTTGTGCATTTAAAGAAATACATTTACTGCTTCTTCCAGCAGGATAATATTTTGTTGGAATTTAGTTGCACAGGTAATCCTTCAATACCTTATTCATGTGAGCATAGATCATGTTGGCAAGTTATTCGATCACGATAGGAGCAAGTGGAAGAGAATCTTTCCCAGAACCACCACGCTCGGGTATCCACACTAAACAATGAAGCTGTGACATCAAGCTGATGCTTTCCCTGCTCACCCAATTGCAGTTCCCGACGTTCAATGCACTCAGACATTACTGGTCTGTACAGTAATTGCTGCTTTACATACAAAGCTTAACAAAGTCTACAGCAGCAGTCAGTTCAGTTACTGAACAAACTGCAATAATAACTGAATAGGATCTGCTGCAAATACTGAATACAAACTGCTAATTACAGGGCTAATATTAAAGAGGATGCTAATCCAGGTCATTTTCTTCCACAGACTGAAATAATGAAACTCTGATTTACTGGAAAATGCTGCCGATGTTTAACGTGTTACAACAACTTTTATTTTGTTACACTGAATTTTCAGTTATGTAATAGCCAAGAGAATGTTCACTAGAGGGAACAGCTATTTTTATACTGCTCTGAAGCCTAAGCTCTGCCATTCCCTCTCTAAATCTATTTAAGACACTCCCTAAAACCTACCTCTGACCATGCTTTATCCCTCAGTCAATATCTCATGGATGTGTTCAGACCATTATCATCCCCTTGAACATTTTAGGTCTTGCAACACATTTCTGCATAATCAGAGTCAATACTTCAATATGTCAGAGGAAAACCAAATTTGATTTGACTGAATCCCATAACATTGTTCCATAACTCAGTGTAATTCTGCTTAATTGAAAGATACACAACCACTCATACATACAAGGAGACAAAACCCAGTGCAATGTTACTCAGTTTTATAGTTATGTTACAGTTCACATCTTAGCTCTTTGGACAAAGTCATAAGCCATCATTATATAATTAGGACCCCAGTCCTGCAGGCAAATACAAAAAGCTTGAACCAGTCAGTTTAATCACTCTCCTCCAGGGTGTGCTTGTCAAACAGGTACTCTCCCAGGCCATTCTCAGGGGCTCCCAGTCTCTTCAAGTTGGTGATGTGATCTCCAACCTTCTTGATCATCTTCACTTGTTCATCCAAGTAGTGGGACTCCAGGAAGTCACACAACTGAAAGGGGGAAACTAGTTATGTCCAGCACCAGACATCATAGAATGGCAGCTGTCCCTTAAGAATTTGGATTTTAATCCTCAAAGTGGAGGAAAGTCAAGTGGTGCAATTGAGATTGCTGGAATTACTGTATTAGATTAAATTTACTGCACAATAAGTGCTCAGATACTGAAATCACTGGGACACATTTATTAGTTACTGTCCACAGTAGGCCAGCCTCCCTTCCCTTCCCACTGCTTACCAAACAATAACAGAGACACCAATACAAAGCTATTAGGCATGGAGATCTTTTAATTAGGCCCAAGGACAGCAAGTTTCCACAAACTCCAACTTAATAATTTAATGTGGGCTTTTTGTTAAGAACTTACATGAGGGTTGGTGCTCCCAGTGGAGAGTTTGTGCAGATCCAGCAGACTCTGGTTCACATTCTTCTCCATCTGCAGAGCTCTCTGCATCACCTCCAGACCATTGCTCCATTCATCCTGCTCTGGTTTCTGGAAAGAAAGTTCGAACAGTTCTCTTACAATGGATTAAACAAACATTAAAAAGTATCAAAGGAAATTGGGGTGCAATCAAAAGTCTACTTTACCATGAACCCATTTGTTACAATAAAAATTTGCTATTAAGCTATCACAGCTACTAGAGTTATATTGATAAGGCAAATAGTGTAGATGTATTTGTAGGGAAGCAATGCAAGTGCATGGGGAGAAGAGAATAGAATGATATGACGACAGGGCGAGATAAAGCAAAATGTGAGGAATCTCGTGTGGAGTATAAACACCAGCAAAGTCCAGCTTGGCCAAATGGCCTGTGTGCTGTAAATTTGAAATAATGGCTTTATCACATATGGGAACATTCAGTCTAAGGGGAGCCAGACAGAAGGTCACTTTTATTGAATCAAACCTTGATGTCCACCAAGATAATTCGGCCTCCACATCGATTCTGGAATTCCATCAGTTTCTCAGCATGCTCACGTTCCTCACGTGACTGCTCCTTGAAGAACTCAGCAAAGTGACACAGGGCAACATCATCCCGGTCAAAGTAGAAGGACTATGGAGCGATCAGAAGAGTACTATATCACAAACCCATCATCATGTGTACAGCACATAACTTCAACCTCAATATTTTGCTTTCTTTCAAGGGTTTAAAACCTTACTGAACATGGAACTCCTTAATGGCAAACAAGCCAAAGGTGGGCAGAGGAAACATTACAGGGACACCCTCAAAGCCTCCCTGTAACATCCTCACTGACACCTGGGAATCACTGGCCAGAGATCGCCCCAAGTGGAAGAAGTGCATCCGGGAGGGCGCTGAGCACCTAGAGTCTCACCACCAAGAGCAGGCAACAAAAAAAAGTGTACAGCAAACTAGTCCCACCCACCCTTTCCCTCAACTACTATGTGTCCCACCTGTAACAGTTCGTGGTTCTCATATTGGACTGTTCAGCCACCGAAGGACTCATTTTAAGAGTGGAAGCAAGTCTTCCTCTATTCCGAGGGACTGCCTTTGATGGACATTTTCATGGAAACAATCTTTTGATAGCCTTACCCAATGAAAAACCTTGGCCCAGCATCAAAGCCTTCATGTGTGTGTGTGGTGGGGCAGTGGGTGGAGGAGAGAGAAAAAAAAAGTGTTCCAGATTTCCAACACCCTTGTAGGAAAGAATACTTCCCAACTTCCCTCCTAAATGGCCTGACTAATTTTATTACATCCGCTCATTGCAAAAAGGCAAGGTAGAGAAAGTCCATGGAGTGAATTAGATTAAGGATACAAATTCTGAATTCCATGCAGAATGTATTCCAAATAAACTTCAACAAGCTCAAAAGAGCCCAGGAAAGTGAGTCATGAACATTCAAGATGCTCAGAATAGGTGGGCTGGATCAAGCACAGAATTAAGTAAATTCACATTCCATAGTGAAGGGCTCTGAAATGCAAAACTCACCATAGAGAGATAAACATAGAAGGAATAGAGCTCCATGTTGATCTGCTTGTTGACAGCATCCTCACAGCCCTGATGGTAGTTCTGACGCACTTGGGAAGCCATCTAGATTCTTTTTCACAAATCTAAACTTTGTAGAAGCAATAAACTGAAACGTAGCCAACCTCAGACAACTGTAGAAATTCAAGCAACCGCAAATGCCAGTATTTCGACTGCTGAACAACCCAGGGTGTGTGTGGCACACTGCAGGATGAGTGACAGTCCTCAATACCCAATCAGAAGTTGCAGCCTCTCAGAGCACCAATCAAGTAATGGGAGGAGGGATGATGGACTCCCAGAGCCAGTCAGATCTTTGAAGAAGGAACATCATTGGCTGACAACTTAATGAGGATCTGAATTATGCTAACTTTCTTCAAACACAGTTCACATATCCAGAATCACAGGCTCAAGTGAATCCTCTATTCTTTATGTAAAGTCCTGTCCCCCTCAGTACAGATTCACACGAGGCATGTAGTGAAGTCAAGATCACTCTGAACCTGCACTTTTATTTCACAGCTCTGGAATGCTGCACTTGCCTGAGACCTGTCCTTGTATACCTGTCTCTTGCAAGTGCACCTCTGGTGGTAAGGTATGCTGGTGGTTACAGGTCATATCTTATTACAGCCATGTGTAGCATGTTAGGATACAGTTATATATAATAATGTAAGATACATGACATCACCCTCCCGCAGGGTCTTATTGTCTTTATAGGTTCAGTCTCTCAGGTAGTCTACGCTCTCGCATGGAGCGTCTGAGTTGTGGTTCAGTTGTTTGCCTTGGTGTCTGTTTTTCTTTGGGAGCGGTTGCTGGTATAGTGCCTGAGCTGTCTGTTTCGATTGGTGTGATTATTGTTGACTTGCCTGGGCTGTCTGTTGGGATTGTCCTTTCCCTCAGGTTGTTCCCTCTGTCTGTCCACCAGGTGTGGTGCGAGTTCCACATTGTAGTGTGCCTCTGGTTCCGCAGTGTTGTTGGTAAATCTGCTTTTAACTTGGTCTACATGCCTCCAGCAGGTTTTGCCATTGTCCATTTGTACTACCAGTAGCCTGTTTCCTTCCTTGTCTGTTACTGTCCCTGCAAGCCATTTGGGACCCCTGCCACAGTTTAGTACAAACACTTTGTCCCCTATCTCATTCCATCTCCCCCTCGAATTTCTGTCATGGTACTCAGTCAGCTTATGACGCTTTGCCTCAACGATTTCGTGCATGTCTGGGAGGATTAATGAGAGCCTTGTTTTTAAAGTCCTTTTCATCAACAGTTGCTCGGGGGGGATCCCAGTCAGTGAGTGCGGACGAGACCTGTATGCCAGCAGCAGTCGTGATAGGCGACCCTGCAGCGTGGGACCTTGGACTTTAAGCATGCCTTGTTTAATGATTTGCACTGCTCTCTCCACCTGGCTGTTGGAGGCCGGCTTGAACGGTGCCGTCTTGACGTGATTTATGCCGTGGTCAATTAGAAAATCTTGGAATTCTGCACTGGTGAAACACGGACCATTGTCACTGACCAATATATCAGGGATTCCGTGCGTTGCAAACATGGTTGCGAGGCTCTCCACAGTGGTGGAGGTCGTGCTCGAGTTTAAAATGGTGCATTCGATCCACTTTGAAAATGCATCTACAACTACGAGGAACATTTTGCCCATGAATGGACCCGCATAGTCTACGAGCACCCTCCACCACGGTTTGGTAGGCCAGGGGCTCAGTGGAGCGTCCCTGGGGGCATTGCTGAGTTGGGCACAAATGGTGCACCTTCGGACGCAGAGCTCCAAGTCCGCGTCAATACCAGGCCACCAGACGTGGGATCTGGCTATGGCCTTCATGAGAACGATCCCCGGGTGCTCGCGGTGGAGCTCCCAGACAAATGCCTCTCTGCCTCGCAGGGGTATGACTACTCGGTTGCCCCACATCAGGCAGTCTGCTTTTAGTGATAGCTCATGCATGCGTCTGTGAAAGGGTTTTAATTCCTTGGGGCAGGCATCGCGAGCCTCTGCCCAGTCACCAGTTAGGACACAACTTTTTACTCAGGATAACGTGGGGTCACTGGCCGTCCAAGCTCTGATTTGGTGAGCCGTCATGGGCGAACCTGTGGACTCAAAGGCACTGATTGCCATGACTATCTCACAGTCCTGTTCGTCAGACCCTTCCGTGGTCGCCAGGGGTAGCCTGCTGAGCGCGTCGGCACAGTTATCTGTGCTTGGTCTGTGCCTTATGGTTTAGTCGTAGGACGCCAGAATAAGTGCCCACCATTGAATTCGCGTCGAGGCGTTGCCGTTTATTGCCTTGCTCTCAGATAGGAGGGATGTGAGGGGCTTGTGGTCGGTTTCTAACGCGAACTTGGCTCAAAAAAGTATTGGTGCATCTTTTTGACACCGTACACGCACGCGGGGCGCCTCCTTCTCGACCATTCCGTAGCCGCGCTCTGCCCGCGAAAGTGACCTAGAGGCATAAGCTACGGGTTGTAATTTGCCCGCACTATTGACATGTTGCAAAATGCACCCGACCCCATACGCTGAAGCATCGCATGTGAGAACTAGTTTTTTACCTGGGTCAAAGAAAGTCAGAACACAGAAGGTTGCGTGCCTTATTGAAGGCGCGTTCCTGGGCGTCCTCCCAAAACCAATCGCACCCCTTCCTGAGTAGCACGTGGAGAGGCTCCAGCAGCGTGCTTAAATTCTGCATAAAGTTCCCAAAGTAATTGAGTAGCCCGAAAAAGGCGCGCAGTTCTGAGACATTCCAAGGCCTGGGTGCCAGGCGAATTGCTTCTGTTTTGGACTCTGTTGGGCGGATTCCATCAGCGGCAATCCTTCTGCCCAAAAATTCAACCTCGGGTGCGAGAAACAGGCACTTGGATTTCTTGACTCGTAGGCCTACCCGATTCAACCGCTTTAGTACTTCCTCCAAATTACGGAGATGGGAGTCGGTGTCCCTGCCCGTGATAAGTATGTCGTCTTGAAATACAACCGTCCCCGGGATGGACTTGAGCACACTCTCCATGTTGAGCTGGAATATGGCAGCTGCCGACCTGATGCCGAATGGGCATCGATTGTACATGAAAAGGCCTCGATGGGTGTTGATGGTGGTGAGTAGCTTGGATTCCTCGGTCAATTCTTGTGTCATATACGCAGATGTGAGGTCTAATTTTGAGAAAAGTTTACCTCCTGCTAATGTGGCAAATAAGTCCTCCGCTCTGGGCAGCGGGTACTGGTCCTGTAGGGAGACTCTGTTTATTGTAGATTTGTTGTCCCCACAGATTTGTACGGATCCCATGACTGGGACGATGGGACTTGCCCAGTCGCTAAATTCCACAGGTGATATAATGCCTTCCCGCAGAAGCTTGTCTAGTACGTGTTCAATCTTTTCCCTCATCACATAGGGTACAGCTCTGGCCTTGTGATGGACCTGTCTAGCATCCTGTGTGATGTAGATTTTGACTTTGGCCCCTTTGAAAGTGTCCACACCTGGCTGAAAGAGATGTTCAAATGGCTTTATAACTGTTGAGCAGGAGGTCCGTTCCTCTAATGACATGGCATGGACATCATCCCATTTCCAGTTTACTTTTGCCAGCCAGCTTCTCCCCAGCAGTGCTGGGGGGCTCCGGGGACAATCCACAGGAGAAGTTGGTTCACTCTCCCTTTGTGTGTGACAGAGAGCATGGCGCTGCCGAGGACAGGTACGATTTCTTTGGTATAGGTCCTTAGTGTGGTGTCGACCCTTGTGAGTTTTGGTCTGTCTCTTTTATGTGGCCACAGTTGTTCAAATTGTTGAGTGCCCATGAGAGATTGATTCGCTCCCGTATCCAGCTCCATTTTGACAGATATCCCGTTGAGTAGGACCCTCATCATTATAGGAGGGGTCCTGTTGTAGGAGCAGCGGCCATTGATCGTGTTGACCCACTGTACATCGGTGTTCCGGGTACTGTCCCCACCATCTTCTGGTCCGCTTTCCGACCCATCTGATTCGTATACCAGCTGAGCTGCCGTTTTTTTGCACATGCGGGCCAAATGCCCTGTATATTTACAATTTCTGCAAACAGCCTGCTGAAATCGACATCCCCTTGATGAGTGCCCACCCCCACACCTCCAGCACAGACCTGTTCCATTGTTCAAAGTGTTTCCAAAGAATGAGCTGCGTCTGGTTGATCTCTCTTGAGCTTCTCTTGGTTTGTAGTTGATTGTTCGCATTGTGGGTTGATGAGGTGTGAACGGCCGTTACTGTGGCCCTTGATGGCTTCTGCCTGCTGTCGAGAGCCTGTTCTCCCGGTTTTGTCTGTGTGTGTGGATAGCAGCTTGTTTAGTGCTGTGAAATTCTTGTTCCGATATTTCGTTATCTGCATTGTAAATCAACCTCGTTTCTTCTTCCCCTACCAAGAATGTCTGTGCAACCAGTGCTGCTGCCTCTAAGGTCAGGGTCTTGGTCTCTATGAGCTTTCGGAATATGCCTGCGTGGCCGATTCCTTCAATGAAAAAGTCTCTCAGCATTTCTCTCCTCATTCATCAGAGAACTCACATAAACTAGCCAACCTCCGAAGTTCCGCCACGAAGTCGGGTATGCTCTGGCCCACACAGCGTCTGTAGTTGTAGAACCTGTGTCTGGCCATGTGTAGGCTGCTCGCTGGCTTCAGGTGGTCTCTTAACAGTGTGCTCAATTCTTCAAACGACTTGCTTGCTGGTTTCTCGGGTGCCAACAGATCCTTCATTAAAGCAGATGTTTTCGAGCCACAGCTGGTCAAGAGATGGGCTCTTCTCTTGTCTGCCTTATTGTCGCCTAACCAGTCTTAGGCTCCAGCAAAGCTTTGTAACCATTCTATAAAGTCCTCCCAATTGTCTCCCGCATTGTGCTTTTCATCTGATCCGTTGTTCGCCATTCTGTGGATTCTGTAATCCCGTAACTCGTCCCCACTGTAAAGTCCTGTCCCCTCAGTACAGATTCACATGAGGCATGTAGTGAAGTCAAGGTCACTCTGGACCTGCACCTTTATTTCACAGCTCTGGCATGCTGCACTTGTCTGAGACCTGTCCTTATATACCTGTCTCTTGCAAGTGCACCCCTGGTGGTAAGGTATGCTGGTGGTTACAGGTCATATCTTATTACAGTCATGTATGGCATGTTAGGATACAGTTATATATAATAATGTAAGATACATGGCAATGCCCAAGAAAATCAGGTTTGACCAAGATCACAACCTATTTCTCAGCAGAAGTCGTTCTTGTTTAATGCAAGGTCACATGTCATTGATCTGAAAATGTGCTCAGTTATTTAAAGGAAGAAAAGGAACTGCGGGGGCTGGAAATCTGAAAGAAAAACAGAAAATGCTGGAAATACTCAACAGGTCAGTCAGCATCTATGGAGAGAGAAACAGAGTTAACGGTTCAGGTCGATGACATTTTGTCGGAACTGGAAAAAGTTAGAGATGTAACAGATTTTAAGCAAGTGCAGAAAGAGGGAAAGGGGTGGGGGAGGGGAGGAAAAAACAAAAGGGAAGGTTTGTGATAGGGTGGAAGGCCGGAGTGATTAAATGACAAAAGGTATGAAAGTATAAAGCAAAAGCAGATGGCAATGGGAAAAGTTAAGGAACAAAAGTTGGGTCTAGAAGAAGTGTAAATGGGTGCAGCAGGATCATCAACAGCCACCAGCTGAAAAAGATAGGAACAGAGGTTTTGGTCTGAAATTGTTGAACTCGATGCTGAGTCCAGAAGGCTATAACGTGCCCAATAGAAAGTTGAGTAGCTTATCTTGAGCTTTGTTGGAACAGAGTAAGAGGCCGATAACAGACAGGTCAGACTGGGAAGGGAGCGGAGAATTAAAGTGACAGGCGACCGGAATTTGCAGACTGAACAGAGGTGTTTTGCAAAACGGTCACCCAATCTGCATTTGGTCTCCCCAATGCCTACTCTCAACAAGGGCAGATATCGACGACGAGGTCCAACGCACCTTCAGTGCAGTCTTCGGTTGCCTGAGGAAGAGAGTGTTTCAAGACCAGGACCTCAAACCCAGCACCAAGCTCATTGTCTACAGAGCAGTGGTAATAACCGCCCTTCTATATGGCTCAGAGACATGGACTATGTACAGCAGGCATCTCAAAAGACTGGAGAAGCACCACCAATGTTGAATGCGCAAGATTCTGCAAATCCATTGGCAGGATAGGCACACCAACATCAGTGTCCTCACTCAGGCCAGCATCGAAGCATTGACCACACTTGATCAGCTCCGCTGGACGGGCCACATCGTCCGTATGTCTGACATGAGACTCCCAAAACACTTGGAGCTCCTACACGGCAAATGAGCCGCAGGTGGGCACAAGAAATGCTTCAAAGCCTCCTTGAAAAGTATATCATCCTCATCGACACCTGCTAATCCCTGGCCCAAGACCACACAAAGTGGAGGAAACACATCATGAAGGCGCTGAACACCTCAATTCTCTTGCTGAGAGCATGCTGAAGCCAATCATCGACAGCGGAAGGAGCGCACAGCAACCCACCCTCCCGTTGCACCACACCACCGTCTGTCCCACCTGTGACAGAGAATTTACACATCACGTTAAACTCTTCAGTCACCAGAGAACTCATTTTGAGTGTGGAAGCAAGTCATCCTCGACTCCGAGGGACTGTCTAAGAAGAAAAGAGGATTTGGTCTCCTCGATGTAGCAGAGACCGCATCGTGAGTGTAAAGTCCTGTCCCCTCAGCACAGATTCACACGAGGCATATAGTGAAGTCAAGGTCACTCTGGACCTGCACCTTTATTTCACAGCTCTGGAATGCTGCACTTGCCTGAGACCTGTCCTTATATACCTGTCTCTTGCAAGTGCACCCCTGGTGGTAAGGTATGTTGGTGGTTACAGGTCATATATTATCGTCATGTATAGCATGTTATAATAGTTATACATAATAATGTAAGATACATGACATCAAGCAGCGAAAACAGTATACTAAATTGCAAGGAGTACAATTAATTCGCTGTTTGAACTGGAAGGAGTGTTTGGTGCTCTGAACAGTGGGAAGAGAGGAGTTAAAAGGACAGGTGTTGCATCTCCTGCACTTTCACGGGAATGTACCATGGGAAAGGAAGGGGGTCTTTTGGGTGATTGAGGACCAGAGTCACGGCTGCGCAAGTCACTTCACAATGCTGAAAGGGGAGGGAAAGGGAAGATGTGTTAGCGAGTAGGATTGCTCGAGGTGGCAGAAAAGGCAGAGGATGATTCGTTGAATGTGGACGCTCGTGGTCGGGAAGGTGAGGACAAGGGGAACTGCATCGTGGATCTGCGAGTGAGGGAAACTGGCAGTCCTTCCATAACTTATTCATGTGAGCATTGATCATGTTGCCAAGTTATTCTATCATGATCGGAGCAGGAAGAGAAGCTGTCCCAGAACCACCACACGAGGGTATCCACACTAACCAATGAAGCTGTGACAGCAAGCTGATACCAATTATTGCTTTCCCTCCTCATCCAATTGTTGTCCCCGGGGTTCAATGCACTGACACTGCTGCTCTGCTGACGAAGCTTAACAGGAAGTCTACAGTAGCAGTGGTGAGTTCAGTTCCTGAACAACCTACAATAATAACTGAACAGGATCTGTAGCAACTCCTGCATACAAACTGCTATTTCCAGGGCCAATGCACTTATTAAATAGGATGCAAATCCAGGACTTTTTCTTCACTGATCTGAAATGGTGAGCCTGAGTGGGAAATGTTGCTGGTGTTTAACACATGTTACAGCAACTTTTATTTTGTTGTATGCAGTTATCAGTTATGTAATAGCAGAGAGAATGTTCATGAGTGGGAACAGGTATTTTTAATCCACTGACTAGATACCACGCTCTGCCATTCCCTCTCTGAACCTATTTAAGACACTCCTTAAAATTTACCTGTGACCATGCTTTATCCCTCAGTCAATATCTTGTGTGGCTGTTCATGGTCTGAATGCACCCTCATCCATTTCACACCCTGCAACAAGTGTCTGAATATGCAACTCAAACCCCAGTGGAAAAACAAATTTCATACGACTAAAACCCATAACATTGTTGCACAACTCAGTGTGATTCTTGTCTGATGTCAGTCATGTTATTTTTAATTTAACAACCACTCAAACAAACAAGGAGACAAAACCCAGTCCAATGTTGAACAGTTTATTTACAGTTATGTTACATTTCACCAAGAGCCTCGGTCTCACAGATCTTTGTCCAACATTGCAAGCCTTCATTCCCTACAGAACAGGTATCCCAGTTATTATACATACAAGTACTAAACACAATAAGCTTGATCCCATCAGACAGTTTAATCACTCTCCCCCAGGGTGTGCTTGTCAAACAGGTACGCTCCCAGGCCATTCTCAGGGGCTCCCAGTCTCTTCAGGTTGGTGATGTGATCTCCAAGCTTCTTGATCATCTTCACTTGTTCATCCAAGTAGTGGGTCTCCAGGAAGTCACACAACTGAAAGAGGGAAACGAGTTATGTCCAGCAGCAGATATCAAGGAATGTCAGCTTCCCCTTCAGAGTTTGGATTTTAATCCTTTGAACTGGAGGATAGTCAAGTGGTGCAATTGAGATTGATGGAATTACTGCATCATTAGATTAAACATGCTGCACAACAGGTGCTCAGATCCTGGGATCACTGGGACACATTTACTCGTCACTGTCCACGATAGGCCAACTTCCCCTGACCCTTCGCAAACAAAAAGCTATTAGGCATGGAGATCTTATAAGTAGGCGCCAAAACAGCAAGGTTCCACAACCTACAACTGAGCCAAAAGCCCACATTAAATCATTAAGAACTTACATGAGGGTCTGTCCTCTCAGTGGAGTGTTTGTGCAGATCCAGCAGACTCTGGTTCACATTCTTCTCCATCTGCAAAGCTCTCTGCATCCCCTCCAGACCATTGCGCCACTCATCCTGCTCTGGTTTCTGGAAAAAAAGTTCAAACATTGTTTAATCTGTTGTAAGTGCAAACATTAGAAAGTATTGAAATTAGTGATGCAATCAAAAGTATACAGTAACATGAATCTATGTGTTAGCTTAACAGCAATTTTATATTCTAACAACCACTGGAATCATATTGGTCAAGTAAAAAGCATAGATGTATTTAAAGGGAAGCTAGGCAGGTGCATGGGGAGAAAGGAACAGAATGATATGCTGAGAAAGGGTTAGATAAAACAATATGGGAGGAGGCTCGCTGAAGTATAAACAGCAGCAAAGACCAGATGGCTCGAGTCCTGTAAATTGAAAATAATTGCTTTAGAATGTATTTGGAACATTCAGTCTAAGGGGAGCCGGACAGAAAGCTACTCTTTTATTGTATCCAACCTTGATGTCCGCCAAGATGATCCGTCCTCCGCCGATTCTGGAATTGCATCAGTTTCTCAGCATGCTCACGTTCCTCATGTGACTGCTCCTTGAAGAACTCAGCAAAGTGACGCAGGGCAACATCATCCCGGTCAAGTAATAGGACTATGGGTGGGGGCTTCATAAGAGTAGTTTGGAATTATATTGCAGAATCATGTACAGTAATTCAACCTGAATATTTTGCTTTCTTTCAAGGGTGAACAATCACACTGAACTTTTAACACAATGAAAAACCACAGCACAGCATCAAAGCCTTGATTTTTACATGTGGACAGACGGGCGGGGGGGGGCGGGGGGTTTCGGGGGTGGGGGATGCCGGATGAAAATGAATGTACTCTAGATTTCCACCATCCTTGCAGGAACAATTACTTCCTGACTTCCCTCCTACATGGTCCAACTCATTTTAAGATGACATCCCCTCATTACAAAGGTAGAGAAAGACCCGCAGTGATTTAGAATGAGGATACAAATTCTGAATTCCATGCATGGAGTGCAGAATATTCCCCACATACACTTCAAGCTCAAAAGTTCCCAGGATATTCAGAATGGGCCCACTTTTGGACACGACGCACATCAATTTTATTTGGAGTAAGTTGATTTTTCTGACGCAAGTTAAAAACACCCGATTTTCCCCCAATAAACTTGCGAGTAATTTAGCGAGGTACATTTTTTTTTGCCCCCAAGTAGGGGGCAGTCCCAGACACTTCCACCAGTTTTGGCCATTTATGGCTCTTTGGCCAGCTAACATTTAAACCAAAATCGACTGAGGTCAGTGTATGTGGTCAGCTCTGAAAAACGTTGCAGGGAGTTAAGAAATCAGCGCAGGTAAGTAAGGACCTGCACCCAAGCACCAATTACAAATAAAAAGAAGTTAAAATAACTAAATAAAAATAAAGAATTCAGGTAAACAATTGAACAACAATTAAATATTTGAAGTAAATCCTAGCTTGGGCCGGGAAAGGTAGCGGGCCAGCCTGTACAGCAGGCCATTCGGCGTGGGATGGGGCAGCCGGCAAAGATGCATTGGAAAGCTTGGGGTGGGGCGTTTGGGAAGAGGAAAGGCTGGGGTGGGCAGCATCTCAGGTAGGGTTCTGCCAGCCTGGGCTGCACTCAGATGCGGGCGACCATTCGATCACTGCTGGGGGGGCAGGGCGGAAGATATCAGGGCCTGCTGACAGGACACACTGGCAGAACGTGGAGCATGCGCGCAGACTCCACTGCGCATGTGACAGCTGTCAGCAGTGTTTTCAGTGCAGAGCTGTAACTCAGCCCCCCCCCACTCCCCACTCCCCACTCCCTACTCCCCACTCCCCACTCCACCATGGACACTGCTCCAGGGCACCAAAGACACTCGGAAAAGGGGCCAAGATACCAAGTAAGTTTTTTGGTACCCTTTCCAGCTTATAAAGGGTCAGTGCACCAGAAATATGGGTTGGCCAAAATTGGGCCCAATAAGTGGACTGGATACAACACAATTTAATAAATTCACATTACACAGTCTCCATTGTGAATTAGTCTAAAATGCAAAACACACCATAGAGAGATAAACATAGGAGGAATAGAGCTCCATGTTGATCTGCTTGTTGACAGCATCCTCACAATCCTGCTGGTCATTCTGACATACTTGAAAAACCATCTTGATTCTTTTTCCCAAAACTAACGTTTGTTGAGATTTAACCAACCGCAAACTCCTGTATTTATACTGCTGGATAATCCAGGGTGTGGCAGGTTAGATGATAAGTGACATTCCTCATTACCCAATCAGGAGTTGCAGCCTCTCAGAGCACCAATCAACTAAAGGGAGGAGGGGAGCTGGACTCCCAGAGCCAGTCAGATCTTTAAAGAATGAGCATCATTGGCTGACAACTCAATGAGGATCTCAATTGTCCTAACTTTCCTCAAACACAGTTCAAATATTCAGAATCACAGGTTTAAAGGAATCCTCTACTCTTTAGGCTAATCAATTGGGAAAAAAATTAAACCATGTGTCCCCTTTATAAAGATGAATAAACAATAAGTTCCAAATATGACAAAACTAACAAGCACTTTTCAAATTATAATTTAGTTCCGTGTATCCACACTGCACTCCAGTCCCTCTGGTGCCCACCGTTCATGGAAAGCCTCCAACATACTGGCAGACACCGCGTGCTCCCTCTCCAGGGACACCCAGGCACGGACATAGCCGCAGAAGAGAGACAGGCAGACGGAGAGAACACCCCATCGACTGTCTCTGCCTGGACCAGTTAATGGCCACCTTGAAAGGTTCATTGAATCCTCTGTTGTTTGCGAGTTAGTGTCTTTTTAATAGTTCTGGATGGTTCTGTGAGTTGGTTATTTGCGGGTATCTGCGGATTTGCTGCAACATCCAACAGATCAGTGAGTGTGCAAAGCAACCAACAGTGGGTCAGATGAATTCAAAGTACTCGTGATCAATATGTCAAACCCATACTCCAGATGCTCAGATACTCCATCACTTCCAAGTTTAGTGAGCACCTGTACACACATCAGTTAGAATGTGGAAGGGACCATAGGATGTTCAGTTCGTGTTTTTTATCATTACATTTTAGAAGCAATGAAATAGACTGCAGGCCAAAAAGGAAGACTTGCATTTATATAGCACCTTTCACAATCTCAGGCTGACCCTGACTGCTTCACAGCCAATTAAGTACCTTTTGAAGCACAGTGACTCTTGTAATGTAGAAAATATGGCAGACAATTTGCACGCAGCAAGGCCCCACAAACAGCAAGGTGAACATGACCACATTTTCTGTTCTCAGTACATTGGTTGAGGAATAAATATTGGGCAGGTCACCGGGGATAACTCCCCTGCTCTTCTTCAAAGTATTGCTATGGGATCTGTTATGTCCAGCTCAGAGGGCAGTCAGGGCCACGGTTGAACATCTCATCTGAAAAACGACAACTCCGACAGAGCAGCACTCCCTCATGACTGCACTGTAGTGTCAGCCGAGATTCTGTGTTCACATCTCTGGAGTGGGGACTTGAGCCCACAACCTTCTGACTCAGAGACGAGAGTGCTACCCACTGAGTCCACCTGACTGATCCCCGAAACTAAAAGCTCTCAGTTACCCACTCTGCCAATAACTAACTCAATCATCTGTGAAATCTCCAATTTATCTGCCTCCGGTGATCGCATTCTCATCTCCCATGGAATAACATGTGTTAGAGCTGAACGCAGAGAGAGGCTGGGAAATATAAAACAAGATTGATACAAACAGCAGGAGCTTGAGCCAAGTGCTGCACAGCAAGGGGAAGACAGGCTGAAAAGATGGAGAAAGCAGCCAGGTAACTGTAAAAGGAACTACTGGAGATTTGGTCTCATTGCTTTGAACTTCGTAACATGCCCAAGTTTGGATGTCACTGGCAAGGCCGACATTCATTGCCTATCCCTAGTTGCCCTGAGAAGGTGCTGGTGAGACTCCTTCTTTGAACCATGTTCAGGTACTCAATGGTTGAGAGACACCTTGCTCGGTCACTTCAGAGAACGTTTGTTGGAATTTTTTGAGGCTGTAACAAACAGGATGGATAAAGGGGAACCAGTGGATGTGGTGTATTTGGAATTCCAGAAGGTATTTGACAAGGTGTCACATAAAAGGTTATTGCACAAGATAAAATTTCACAGGGTTGGAGGTAATATATTAGCATGGATAGAGGATTGGCTAACTAACAGAAAACAGAGAGTTGAGATAAATGGTTCATTCTCTGGTTGGCAATCAATAACTAGTGGGGTGTCGCAGTGATCTGTGCTGGGCCGCCAACTATTTACAATCTATATTAACGACTTGGAAGAAGGGACTGAGTGTAACGTAGCCAAGTTTGCTGATGATACAAAGATGGGAGGAAAAGCAATGTGTGAGGAGGACACAAAAATACATAGGCAGGCTAAGTGAATGGGGAAAATTTGACAGATGGAGTATAATGTTGGAAAGTGTGAGGTCATGTACTTTGGCAAAAAAAAAATCAAAGAGCAATATCTTATTTAAATGGAGAAAGATTGCAAAGTGCTTCAGTACAGTGGGACCTGGGGATACTTGTGCATGAAACACAAAAGGATAGTATGCATGTATAGCACGTGATTAGGAAGGCCAATGGAATCTTGGCCTTTATTGCAAAGGGGATGGAGTATAAAAGCAGGGAAGTCTTACGACAGCTATACAGGGTATTGCTGAGGCCACACCTAGAATACTGCATGCAGTTTTGGTCACCTTACTTACGGAAGGATATACGAGCTTTGTACGGGGTACAGAGACTATTCTCTCGGCTGATTCCGCAGATGAGGGGGTTAGCTTATGATGATAGATTGAGTAGACTGGATGTTTACTCGTTGGAGTTCAGAAGGATGAGGGGTGATCTTATAGAAACATTTAAGATAATGAAAGGGATAGAAAAGATAGAGGCAGAGAGGTTGTTTCCACTGGTCGGGGAGACTAGAACTAGGGGGCACAGCCTCAAAATACGGGGGAGTCAATTTAAAACCGAGTTGAGAAGGAATTTCTTCTCCCAGAGGGTTGTGAATCTGTGGAATTCTCTGCCCAAAGAAGCAGTTGAGGCTAGCTCATTGAATGTATTCAAATCACAGATAGATATATTTTTAACCAAAAAGGGAAATTAAGGGTTACGGGGAGCGGGCGGGTAAGTGGAGCTGAGTCCACGGCCAGATCAGCCATGATCTTGTTGAATGGCGGAGCAGACTCGAGGGGCTAGATGGCCTACTCCTGTTCCTAATTCTTATGTTCTTATGTTCTTATAGGATTGGAAAGGATGGTTGCACCTATTTTCTATGTTTCTATCGACAACATTTGAATCCATTCATGGATGAGAAGGGGACAAACAGATATCCAGTAGGATTGGAAAGGATGATTGCCATTTCGTATGAAAAGCACAATGGAATGAAATACAAATGGATACATTTATGGAGGAGCTGCTGGTATTGGATTTATAAATTGATGGAACAGACATGGGGGAGGGGAGAACGGGGGTGGAAAAGTTTCAAGAGAAGTATCTATTCAGCTAATTAATTAAATAAACCTGGAATAAAAAGCCAGTGTCAGTACTGGTGATCATGAAATGAGCAGATTGTCATAAAACCCATGTGTTTCTCAAATCTCCTTTTAGGGAAACAAACCTGCCGTGCTTACCCAGTCTGGCCTATATGTGAGTCCATGCCCACAGCAAAATGTTTGATTATCAACTGCCCTCTGAAATGGCCCAGTAAGGCATTCAGTGCTGCAAGGTGGTTCAACTTCAAGGGCAATTAGAGATGGGCAATAAATGCTGGCCTTGAGCTCAGACATTGCTGGTCTGTATGGCAGTTACTTGCTCTTTTCCCACACAGCTCAAGAGGAAGTCTATAGCAGCAGTGGTATGTTTAGTTTCTGAGTTACCCGCAGTAATAACTCTGAATGCAAAGAGCACAGATGTATTTAGGTGGGAAGCTAGATAAACACATGAGGCAGAAAGGTATAGAAGGATATGCTCATAGGTCGAGATGAAGTGGGGAGTGAGGAGACTCACATGGAGCTTAAAATACATGTATGGCCCAGTTGGGCTGAATGGTCTTTTTCTGTGCTGTAAATTCAATATAATTCTTAAAACACAGGCACCTGTGATGTTTTTCAAATCAACTGAGCTGAAGACTTTGTCAGAAACAGGAAGTCGTCAAATCCATCAGTCGCAAACCCAGGCCGACTGATGGAATTGTGGCTCATCAATATATGAAATTTTGTGACATCGATACCCGAAAAGTGCCTTTGAGAGTCGCAAAGACATTAACATGGAATGGCTGAAAATGGCAGTTTAATTGCAAAGAATACAGTGAATCGTCTCTATACTCACTCCTGAGCTTGTATATCCTTCCTTAAGTAAGGTGACCAAAACTGCACGCAGTACTCCAGGTGCGGCCTCACCAATACCCTATACAGTTGCAGCAGGACCTCCCTTTTTTTGTACTCCATCACTCTCGCAATGAAGGCCAACATTCCATTCGCCTTCCTGATTACCTGCTGCACCTGCAAACTAACTTTTTTTTGGGATTCATGCACAAGGAGGGAGCTGTGTGGTGCAATGGATAGCGCATTGGACTTCTAATTAGTATGTTTGTAAAGCATTCAAAAGTTGAGGGTTCGAGTCCCCCTCGAGTCAGATTTATGCATCATCACGCCCGGCAACCAAATTTTAATTTGATTTTACGTTTTAAAGTTTAATTTGTTTTAATTGCCAGTGCTTTTAGTGTCCCCCTTCCCTTTTATAGGGGGCACTGGGGAAAAATTGTGATTTTAGTGCCCCAAAAAAAAAACAAAAAAAAACAAAAAAAAAACAAAAAAAAAGGAAAAAAAGGGCCTTGTAAATGTCTGGTGTGTCACCCAGCTCGGGTGGCATGGTTTAATGTTTTGTTTTACAGATAAACTCTAAAAGAGTTTCACGCACAAGGACCAATCGTGGAGCAGTGGAGGCGTGTCCTGCACAGTAGGAGCTGAGCTGCTGAGAGAGGAGCAGCTATCAACCTTAGCTCCTGCCTGGAAGGCCTAGAGAGCCCTGAGACCAGCCCAGGAAGAGGAGGAAAGGGCTAGCTTGCTACCCATTCAACATCCGGAGGGAGCGGAGGAGCACAGAAACAATTTAACATTTAATACAACTACAGAGAGTTGGAGAGAGGGGGAAAAACAACAACCTGTGTGGAAGGAGGGACAGTCTACAACATTCTACAGGTGGGTGTTGGTGCATTTCCCCGTAAAGACTTTGCTGTATCGGTGGGGGGAGGAAAGAAGACCACTTAGGGCCGGAACATCGCGGTGGGTGTGTGTGGGTGGAAGTGTGTGTGGGGGCCTTGCTTACAACTAGGCCCCACACACAATTGACCCCCCCCCGAAATTGCCTAGCCTGGGAGAGCTGGAGCTACCAGGCTGAAGATTTTATTTACCACCTCTTTAAACATCGTTAGGAGTGTGTGCCTGGTGGCTCTAGCTGCCCCAGGTGAAGACATCTTCTCCCCTCACCCGAAGACCACCCCAAAGACTATTGTGTGTTTTGCCATCTGGGGATTGCACCCACCCACAGCTGCGAGGGGAGACCTGCCCTTGCAGTCCCCCCCTCCCCTTCCCACCCCCCTCTCTCTTTCTCTGTTACTCTCTGTTTCTCCCCTCTCTCTCTGAGAGCCCTTTTTCTCCCAAATTAATTGAGAAAAAACAATTGAGACAACTGAGCAGAGGGAGCAAGGCCCCTCCCCAATTGCCAACTAGGGGAGAGGTGTGCCTCGTTAAGAGCTCCTCTGCTCAGTCTTACTATAAGAGGCCAATTAAGACCATTAAGGCCTGTGACTTTGGGGTGGGTGTAGCCCTTAAAGGGACCCCATGATGGCGACCCCATCCACGCCGGTGGCAGGGCCAGCGAAGACATATGCGCAGGTGGCAACCGCTTCCACGGCACCTCCTGCGCCACCCGCTGCCCTGCCACCATTCAGACTTATTACAAAAAAACACGGGGTCAAGAGCTACACTCACCCCACAATGAGCATCGAGGAGTGCGTGCGGGCGATGGCTGGGGTAGTCGGCCCCTCGGCCATTGTCGCAGCCTCCAAGATGTCTGGGAAGGCCGTGTTCTTCCTGGGGTCGGAGCGGGCGGTGTCCCTGGCCCTTGAAAAGGGGCTCACGGTGGGCGGGACGTTCCTGCCGGTGGACTCTCTCTCGAGGCCACCGCGCAGAGGGTCATCATTTCAAACGTCCCGCCCTTTGTTCCCGCTGAGCTCCTCCTCCCTCACCTACACCAACTGGGTCAAGTCGTCCAGGACCCGGCCCTGCGGACGGTGTACGAAGCGAAGAAGGCCGCGCTGAAGGACCTGCAGCTCGACGGGTCCCGAGGCGCATTCGTGAGGTCGCGGATCCGGTTCCTGCGGGATCTGGACCGCGGCTCCCCCTTCTTCTACTCGCTGGAAAAAAGGCAGAGTGTCCGTAAGCAGCTCTTGACGCTGCTGGCCGACGACGGCTCTTTCGACTCGGATCCGGAGGGCGTCAACAACAGGGCCCGTGAATATTACGGGGCTCTGTTCTCTCCGGATCCGTCCAGCGAGGAAGCGCGTAGAGTTTTGTGGGAGGACCTGCCGAAGGTCAGCCCGGAGGGCGCCGAAAATCTGGAAGCTCCGCTAAGCCTGGCGGAGCTGACCGGTGCCCTCGACCGGTTCTCGAGGGGAAAATCCCCGGGGCTGGACGGGCTGACCGTGGAGTTCCACAGTGCGTTCTGGGACGTCCTGGGGAGCGACTACGCGCGGGTCTTGGGGGAAAGTCTGGCGACCGTTGAGATGCCCCTCTCTTGGCGCAGGACAGTCATCGTCCTGCTGCCTAAGAAGGGCGATCTCCGCCTCCTTAAGAACTGGCGCCCGGTCTCCCTCCTCAGCACGGACTACAAAATCTTCGCCAGGGCGATGTCTGCTCGCCTTGGTGCCGTGCTGGACCACATGATCCACCCCGACCAGTCCTACACGGTCCCGGGCCGGACAATCCACGACAACATCCATCTGGTCCGGGACCTCATCCATTGTTCCCAGGAGGCTGGTCTGTCGGTCGCCTTCCTATCCCTCGACCAAGAGAAGGCGTTCGACAGGGTGGATCACGACTATCTGCTCGGAACTCTGCGCGCTTTCGGGTTCGGGACGCATTTCGTCGCCCGGATCCGACATTTGTACGCCGCCACGGAGTGTCTGATTAAGGTTAACGGGTCCTTGACGGCGCCCCTTGGCTTTAGGAGAGGGGTGCGCCAGGGATGCCCCATGTCCGGCCAGTTATACGCCGTTTGCGTGGAGCCTTTCCTGCGCCTCCTGCGGACGAGGTTGATGGGACTGGCTCTGCAAGGGCCGGGCGTGGAGGTCGTCCTCTCGGCTTACGCCGATGACGTGCTCCTCGCGGTAGAGGATCCCGCTGACCTGCGGAGGATGCATGAGTGCCAGGAGATTTACTCGGCCGCGTCCTCCGCCAGGATCAACTGGGAGAAATGTTCAGGACTCCTGGTGGGTCAGTGGCGGGTGGACTCCCTGCCGGAGGAGCTCAGGCCTTTTGCCTGGAGCACGACCCATCTCCTCTATCTGGGAGTCTACCTTAGCCCCGACGAGGGAGCCTGGCCGGCGAACTGGCAGGAGCTGGAGGCCAAGGTCGCCGCTCGCCTAGGGCGCTGGACAGGACTGCTCCGAGTGCTGTCCTACAGGGGTCGAGCGCTAGTCATAAACCAGCTGGTGGCTGCAATGTTGTGGTACCGGCTGGTCACTTTGACCCTTCCCCCTGCGTTTGTCGCCAAGATACAGAAGAAGCTGGTGGACTTCTTCTGGAACAACAGGAAGCACTGGGTCTCTGCTGCGGTCTTGAGTCTCCCGCTTGAGGAGGGCGGTCAGTCGTTGGTGTGCGTCAGCGCCCAGCTCGCGACTTTCCGTCTTCAGACCCTGCAGAGATACCTTTACGTCGAGCCCCCTCCTAGGTGGTGTGCTCTGGCGACGTATTTCTTCCGCCAGCAGCGCGACCTCAATTACGACACGCAGCTCCTGTTTGTGAACTTGGGGGGTGTCAGGACCGCCCTCCGGGAGCTGCCTGTCTTTTACAGGGAACTCATCAGGGTCTGGAACAAAGTCTCCACCAAGCGCAGCTCTCCGCCGGCTGGAGTGGCGGCCGTCCTGCAGGAGCCGCTGCTCGGAATCCGTATCTCCACGACCGAGGTTTTATGTGGCGGTCGGAAAAGAGGGCTGTGGCTGGTGAGGTGACCAGGGTCAGGGACCTGCTCGATGGCGGAGGAGCAGGCTGGATGGCGCCAGACACGCTGGCACAGCGCCTAAATTCTGCCAACGTCCGCCACGCGGCCGATGCCATCGAGTCGCTAAAAACAACTCTGGGCCCTGACTCCGTTAGGTGCATCGAGGAAGCTCAAGCACGTGGGGAGATCCCGTCCGAACTGACTCCCGTCCGGACGGAATTCCTCATCGGCGCCAAACCCTGGAACCTCCCTCGGGGGCCGGCGCCTCACAACTTGAGCCGCCTCGGGGAAATCCCCTCCGTGCCTTTCAGTTCCGCGCGGAGGGGTTTCCTGTACGGGCTGCTCCTGCACACTCTCAACTTTGCCATCCTCGCCTGCCGTCCGGACACGCCATGGCGTACCATCTTACCGTCCGGAGGAGGCAGGGGTCCCCGATGGAGGGCACTCTACGCAGGGGTCCTCCCACTATTCGTCAGGGACTTGGCCTGGAGGGTGGTGCACGGAGCAGTGCCGTGCAACAAATTTTTAAGCCGGTTCACGGACTCCCAGGCCGCCTGCAATTTCTGCGGTCTGGAGGAGTCCGTGTTCCATGTTTTTATTGAGTGCACGAGGTTGCAGCCCCTGTTCCATTATTTGAAGGGGCTGCTCCTGAAATTCTGGCTGCACTTCAGTCCCACTCTCCTGATCTTTGAGCAACCTGTGCGGAGGGGAGCGGGTAGGTCCGAAGGCCTCCTCGTAGGACTGCTCCTGGGCAGGGCCAAGGGTGCCATCAGCCGGTCCAGGCAGCGGGCGGTCGAGGGGGTCGTTCAACCTGACTGCCTGCCTCTCTTCCGCTCTTACATCCGGTCCAGGGTGTCCTTGGAGATGGAGCACGCGGTGTCCACCGGTATGCTCGCGGCCTTCCGCGAGAGGTGGGCACCGGAGGGACTGGAGTGCATCATCACGCCCGGCAACCAAATTTTAATTTGATTTTATGTTTTAAAGTTTAATTTGTTTTAATTGCCAGTGCTTTTAGTGTCCCCTTCCCTTTTATAGGGGGCACTGGGGAAAAATTGTGATTTTAGTGCCCAAAAAAAAACCAAAAAAAAAGGAGAAAAAAAAAAGGGGCCTTGTAAATGTCTGGTGTGTCACCCAGGTCGGGTGGCACGGTTTAATGTTTTTTGTTTTGCAGATAAACTCCAAAAAGAGTTTCATGCACAAGGACTAATCGTGGAGCAGTGGAGGCGTGTCCTGCACAGTAGGAGCTGAGCTGCTGAGAGAGGAGCAGCTATCAACCTTAGCTCCTGCCTGGAAGGCCCTGAGAACAGCCCAGGAAGAGAAGGAAGGAAGGGGCTTCACCTCCAACTTTCACCCAGAGGGAGAGGTGGAAAAAGCAGAAAACTTTTACTAACTTTTATCATTTCTGCAAAGAGTTGGAGAGAGGGGAAAAAGACCAAAATAACATCCAGTGTGGAAGGAGGGAGACTCTACATCTTCTACAGGTGGGTGTGGGTGCATTTCCCAAAAAGACTTTGTTATATCGGTGGGGGGAGGAAAGAAGACCACTGAGGGCCGGAACATCGCGGGGGGTGTGTGTGTGTGGAAGTGTGTGTGGGGGCCTTGCTTACAACTAGGCCCCACACATAATTGAACCCCCCCCCCCAAATTGCCTAGCCTGGGAGAGCTGGAGCTACCAGGCTGAAGATTTTATTTACCACCTCTTTATACATCGTTAGGAGTGTGTGCCTGGTGGCTCTAGCTGCCCCAGGTGAAGACATCTTCTCCCCTCACCCGAAGACCACCCCAAAGACTATTGTGTGTTTTGCCATCTGGGGATTGCACCCACCCACAGCTGCGAGGGGAGACCTGCCCTCGCAGTCCCCCCCCCCTTCCCACCCCCCTCTCTCTTTCTCTGTTACTCTCTGTTTCTCCCCTCTCTCTCTGAGAGCCCTTTTTCTCCCAAATTAATTGAGAAAAAACAATTGAGACAACTGTGCAGAGGGAGCAAGGCCCCTCCCCAATTGCCAACTAGGGGAGAGGTGTGCCTCGTTAAGAGCTCCTCTGCTCAGTCTGACTATAAGAGGCCAATTAAGACCATTAAGGCCTGTGACTTTGGGGTGGGTGTAGCCCTTAAAGGGACCCCGTGATGGCGACCCCATTCACGCCGGTGGCAGGGCCAGCGAAGACATATGCGCCGGTGGCAACCGCTTCCACGGCACCTCCTGCGCCACCCGCTGCCCTGCCACCATTCAGACTTATCACAAAAAAACACGGGGTCAAGAGCTACACTCACCCCACAATGAGCATCGAGGAGTGCGTGCGGGCGATGGCTGGGGTAGTCGGCCCCTCGGCCATTGTCGCAGCCTCCAAGATGTCTGGGAAGGCCGTGTTCTTCCTGGGGTCGGAGCGGGCGGTGTCCCTGGCCCTTGAAAAGGGGCTCACGGTGGGCGGGACGTTCCTGCCGGTGGACCCTCTCGAGGCCACCGCGCAGAGGGTCATCATTTCAAACGTCCCGCCCTTTGTTCCCGCTGAGCTCCTCCTCCCTCACCTACACCAACTGGGGGAGGTAAGGTCGCGGATCAACCCCATACCGCTCGGCCTCAGGGAGAACAGCCTGTGCCACGTGTTCTCCTTCCGCCGCCAGCTCTTTGTCCGGCTGGCGCGGGAGGAGACGACGGAGGAGAGTTTCAATGTGGTGCACGAGGGGACTGCCTACCGCGTCTTCTGGACATCGGACGGCGTGCAGTGCCATGCCTGTAGGGAGGTGGGGCATGTTCGTAAGAACTGCCCCGCCTCCAAGGCCGCCAAACCACCGAGGGCGGCCAAGGCTGGCGCCGCCGCCACCCCTCCCCCTAGTTGCGTCCGCGTGCCGGGAGCCGTAAGTGCGCGGGCATCGTCGGGGGCCTTTGTTTTCACGGCCTCCGGCGGGGGGGAGGGAGAGTGTCCGATCGAAAAGAAGGCGCGGAAGAAGACGAGACATCTAGAGGCGGGTCCCCTCAGTGCGCCGGAAAGTTTGACCACCGCGCTCAGCCCAACCCAGTCACCGGCGAGCGCGGGGTGCCCTGAGCCCGTGCCCGAGCCCTTGACCAATACCGCAGAGGGGCTCGGGCGAGGGCAAAATAAGGAAAAGGGGGGGGGCGGAGCGGGAGGCCTCGGCAGACATGGAGGTCTCCCTGCCTCAGCGCACCTCCAGCAACAAAAGGAGGCGTCGCTCCGTTGAGGCGGAGGGGGAACAACATCCCTCCGCGGAGGAGGCGGTGCCCGCCGCGTGTCCCGCGTCCCCCACCAGCGCCCCCAAGCAGCGCCGTAGGCGGGAGGAGTCTGTCCCCGGGGAGGGTGAGACAGTCGAGGCTGCCCAGCCTCTGCCTCCCGGGGAGGGCGTGGAGGATCTGCCTGTCGTGGGGGGCATGGGGACCGCGGAGGAATGCATTGCCGCCGGGCCGGGCGTCCCGGGGACTGAGGCGGGCAGGGCCGAAAAGGCCGAACCTGAGCCCGCCCAGCCAATACCCAACTTCCCCCGGGTGTCGCTCGACCCGCAGAAAATGAAATGAATGATTTTTATGACACTGTAGATGCTGGGCCGGGGGGTGGCAGCGGGGAGGGGGAGGAACACCCACCCTCGCCCCTTACTTTGGAGCTGGTGCACTTGGGGAGCCTGGGGATTTCTTATGGCCGGGTCTCTACTTGTTCCCAGGTTCCTGGGGCGGAGGGGGAACCCCTTCCGCTGTCATTTCCCGACCCAGCACCATTTTTAAAAGAGCTCAGTGGGGACTCCTCTGCCGACGATCCTGGGGGTGGGATCGGGGCAGAGCCAGGGCCGGTTGGAGCGGACGGGTCATTTGCCGTACCTTGTGCGGTCGATGGGCCGGCTGCTGGCGGCCACCTCCCGGGGACGCGGGTGAAAATCTAGATACCACCGCCAGCGAGGCGGTGGATCTGCTCGCGGCCGCCGCCGAGACCATCCTCATTCACGCAAAGGAACTCCGGGACTTTTTGGCCCAGAGCCGGGGTCGCTGCAACCAAGCCCGACTGGCCCTGGAAAAATGGTCCGAGCCAGAGCTGATCAAGGGGTCCGTCCGCGCTGCCGTTAAAACCTTGGCCGCGGGCGGGCCCTTGACAAAGGCACGACACCTTGAGCTGCGCGAGCTCGAGGGACTCCTCGCTGGGCTGCGGAGGGAGCGGAGTTCAACAAAAGACTCCGCTCCCTCCCCCACAATAGGTTAAGGTAGAGGTTGCACTATGCTTTTGCCATGAAGATAACCATAGCCAGCCTCAACATCAACGGCGGCAGAGGGGCACGCCGTAGATTTGACAATTTTTCGCTCCTGCGGGAGGGGAAATATGCGGTGTGCTTCCTGCAAGAAACCCACACCGTTCCAGGAGACGAAGCCACGTGGCTCCTTGAATGGCAAGGAGAGGTCCGCATGAGCCACCTCACCGCCATTTCTAGTGGGGTGGCCATCTTGCTGGGCCCGCATTTTCAGCCGGAGATCTTGGGGGTCGAGGAGCCCGTGCCAGGCTGCTTGCTGCACGTAACGGTTCGCCTGGGGGACGTGCCGCTCCATCTCGTGAACATGTACGCCCCTCAGCCCGGCCCACAGCAAACGCGCTTCTTTGAAGAGGTGTCCGCTCTCCTTGGCTCCGTCGACGTCGGCGACTGCATTGTCCTCGGGGGGGATTTTAACTGCATCCTCGAGGCGAGGGACCGCTCCGGTGCCCCGCAGTGCATGACGGCGATGGAGAAGTTGAGGGACCTGGTCGGGTCCTTCGACTTGGTGGACGTCTGGCGAAATCTCCACCCCGACTCCAGCGCCTTTACTTGGGTGAGGCCTGGAGTAGGATGGTCCAGAGTCGACCGCCTTTACGTGTCTCGGGCGTACGTTTCCTGCGTCCCGGCGGCCTCCATGCGGCCGGTGCCGTGTTCGGACCACCTGGTGTGGGCGGAGCTCGCTTCGCTCCGCGCGAGGACGGGGTCCGCGTACTGGCACTTTAACAACTGGCTGCTGGAGGACGTGCGGTTCCAGGACTCGTTCCGTCGATTCTGGTCCGACTGGAGAAGGAAGCAGGGGGGCTTCCCCTCCTTGAGGCTATGGTGGGACGTGGGCAAGGCTCACGTCCGCGTCTTCTGTCAAGAGTACGCGAGGGGGTCGACCAAGAGGCGGGCGGCCAGAGTCGGGCGCCTAGAAAAAGAGGTGCTCGACCTGGAAGCCCGTCTCGGACAAGTCGTCCAGGACCCGGCCCTGCGGACGGTGTACGAAGCGAAGAAGGCCGCGCTGAAGGACCTGCAGCTCGTCGGGTCCCGAGGCGCGTTCGTGAGGTCGCGGATCCGGTTCCTGCGGGATCTGGACCGCGGCACCCCCTTCTTCTACTCGCTGGAAAAAAGGCAGTGTCCGTAAGCAGCTCTTGACGCTGCTGGCCGACGACGGCTCTCTCGTCTCGGATCCGGAGGGCGTCAACAACAGGGCCCATGAATATTACGGGGCTCTGTTCTCTCCGGATCCGTCCAGCGAGGAAGCGCGTAGAGTTTTGTGGGAGGACCTGCCGAAGGTCAGCCCGAAGGGCGCCGAAAATCTGGAAGCTCCGCTAAGCCTGGCGGAGCTGACCGGTGCCCTCGACCGGCTCTCGAGGGGAAAATCCCCGGGGCTGGACGGGCTGACCGTGGAGTTCCACAGTGCGTTCTGGGACGTCCTGGGGAGCGACTACGCGCGGGTCTTGGGGGAAAGTCTGGCGACCGGGGAGATGCCCCTCTCTTGGCGCAGGGCAGTCATCGTCCTGTTGTCTAAGAAGGGCGATCTCCGCCTCCTTAAGAACTGGCGCCCGGTCTCCCTCCTCAGCACGGACTACAAAATCTTCGCCAGGGCGATGTCTGCTCGCCTTGGTGCCGTGCTGGACCACATGATCCACCCCGACCAGTCCTACACGGTCCCGGGCCGGACAATCCACGATAACATCCATCTGGTCCGGGACCTCATCCATTGTTCCCAGGAGGCTGGTCTGTCGGTCGCCTTCCTATCCCTCGACCAAGAGAAGGCATTCGACAGGGTGGATCACGACTATCTGCTCGGAACTCTGCGCGCTTTCGGGTTCGGGACGCATTTCGTCGCCCGGATCCGACTTTTGTACGCCGCCGCGGAGTGTCTGATTAAGATTAACGGGTCCTTGACGGCGCCCCTTCGCTTTAGGAGAGGGGTGCACCAGGGATGCCCCGTGTCCGGCCAGTTATACGCCGTTTGCGTGGAGCCTTTCCTGCGCCTCTTGCGGACGAGGTTGACGGGACTGGCTCTGCAAGGGGCGGGCGTGGGGGTCGTCCTCTCGGCTTACGCCGATGACGTGCTCCTCGCGGTAGAGGATCCCGCTGACCTGCGGAGGATGCGTGAGTGCCAAGAGATTTACTCGGCCGCATCCTCCGCCAGAATCAACTGGGAGAAATGTTCTGGACTCCTGGTGGGTCAGTGGCGGGTGGACTCCCTGCCGGACGAGCTCAGGCCTTTTGCCTGGAGCACGACCCATCTCCTCTATCTGGGAGTCTACCTTAGCCCAGGCGAGGGAGCCTGGCCGGCGAACTGGCAGGAGCTGGAGGCCAAGGTCGCCGCTCGCCTAGGGCGCTGGACAGGACTGCTCCGAGTGCTGTCCTACAGGGGTCGAGCGCTAGTCATAAACCAGCTGGTGGCCGCAATGTTGTGGTACCGGCTGGTCACTTTGACCCCTCCCCCTGCGTTTGTCGCCAAGATACAGAAGAAGCTGGTGGACTTCTTCTGGAACAACAGGAAGCACTGGGTCTCTGCTGCGGTCTTGAGTCTCCCGCTTGAGGAGGGCGGTCAGTCGTTGGTGTGCGTCAGCGCCCAGCTCGCGACTTTCCGTCTTCAGACCCTGCAGAGATACCTTTACGTCGAGCCCCCTCCTAGGTGGTGTGCGCTGGCGACGTATTTCTTCCGCCAGCAGCGCGACCTCAATTACAACACGCAGCTCCTGTTTGTGAACTTGGGGGGTGTCAGGACCGCCCTCCAGGAGCTGCCTGTCTTTTACAGGGAACTCATCAGGGTCTGGAACAAAGTCTCCACCAAGCGCAGCTCTCCGCCAGCTGGAGTGGCGGCCGTCCTGCAGGAGCCGCTGCTCGGGAGTCCGTACCTCCACGACCGAGGTTTTATGTGGCGGTTGGAAGAGAGGGCTGTGGCTGGTGAGGTGACCAGGGTCAGGGACCTGCTCGATGGTGGAGGAGCTGGCTGGATGGCGCCAGACACGCTGGCGCGGTGCCTAAATTCTGCCAACGTCCGCCACGCGGCCGATGCCATCGAGTCGCTAAAAACAACTCTGGGCCCTGACTCCGTTAGATGCATCGAGGAGGCTCAAGCACGTGGGGAGATCCCGTCCGAACTGACCCCCGTCCGGACGGAATTCCTCATCGGCGCCAAACCCCGGAACCTCCCTCGGGGGCTGGCGCCTCACAACTTGAGCCGCCTCGGCGAAATCCCCTCCGTGCCTTTTAGTTCCGCGCGGAGGGGTTTCTTGTACGGGCTGCTCCTGCACACTCTCAACTTTGCCATCCTCGCCTGCCGTCCGGACACGCCATGGCGTACCATCTTGCCGTCCGGAGGAGGCGGGGGTCCCCGATGGAGGGCACTCTACGCAGGGGTCCTCCCACTATTCGTCGGGGACTTGGCCTGGAGGGTGGTGCACGGAGCAGTGCCGTGCAACAAATTTTTAAGCTGGTTCATGGACTCCCAGGCCGCCTGCAATTTCTGCGGTCTGGAGGAGTCCGTGTTCCATGTTTTTATTGAGTGCACGAGATTGCAGCCCCTGTTCCATTATTTGAAGGGGCTGCTCCTGAAATTCTGGCTGCACTTCAGTCCCACTCTCCTGATCTTTGAGCACCCTGTGCGGAGGGGAGCGGGTAGGTCCGAAGGCCTCCTCGAAGGACTGCTCCTGGGCACGGCCAAGGGTGCCATCAGCCGGTCCAGGCAGCGGGCGGTCGAGGGGGTCGTTCAACCTGACTGCCTGCCTCTCTTCCGCTCTTACATCCGGTCCAGGTTGTCCTTGGAGATGGAGCACACGGTGTCCACCGGTACGCTCGCGGCCTTCCGTGAGAGTTGGGCACCGGAGGGACTGGAGTGCATCATCACGCCCGGCAACCAAATTTTAATTTGATTTTACGTTTTAAAGTTTAATTTGTTTTTATTGCTGGTGCTTTTAGTGTCCCCCTTCCCTTTATAGGGGGCACTGGGGAAAAATTGTGATTTTAGTGCCCAAAAGAAAAAAAACAAAAAAAAGAAAAACACAAAAAAAAACAAAAAAAGGAAAAAAAGGGCCTTGTAAATGTCTGGTGTGTCACCCAGTTCGGGTGGCATGGTTTAATGTTTTGTTTTACAGATAAACTCTAAAAGAGTTTCATGCACAAGGACCAATGGTGGAGCTTTGGAGGCGTGGCCTATTCAGTTGGAGCTCTGCTGTTGTGAGAGAAGGAACTCCCTGCTTTAGCTCCTGTCTGGAAGGCCTGGAGTGAACCCAGAGAACAGCCCAGGAAGAGGAGGAGAGGGCTGCAAATTTTGTTCCACGACACTTTGTCCCCTCTTCCAGGTCATCTACGTATATTGTAAACAGTTGTGGTCCCAGCACCGATCCCTGTGGCACACGACTAACCACCGATTTCCAACCCGAAAAGGACCCATTTATCCCGACTCTCTGTTTTCTGTTAGCCAGCCAATTCTCTATCCATGCTAATACATTTCCTCTGACTCCGCGTACCTTTATCTTCTGCAGTAACCTTTTGTGTGGCACCTTATCGAATGCCTTTTGGAAATCTAAATACACCACATCCATCGGTACACCTCTAGCCACCATGCTCGTTATATCCTCAAAGAATTCCAGCAAATTAGTTAAACATGATTTCCCCTTCATGAATCCATGCTGCGTCTGCTTGATTGCACTATTCCTATCTAGATGTCCTGCTATTTCTTCCTTAATGATAGCTTCAAGCATTTTCCCCACTACAGATGTTAAACTAACTGGCCTATAGTTACCTGCCTTTTGTCTGCCCCCTTTTTTAAAAAGAGGCGTTACATTAGCTGCTTTCCAAGCCACTGGTCCCTCCCCAGAGTCCAGAGAATTTTAGTAGATTATAACGAATGCATCTGCTATAACTTCTGTCATCTCTTTTAATACCCTGGGATGCATTTCATCAGGACCAGGGGACTTGCCTACCTTGAGTCCCATTAGCCTGTCCAGCACTACCCTGCTAGTGATAGTGATTGTCTCGAGGTCCTCCCTTCCCACATTCCTGTGACCAGCAATTTTTGGCATGGTTTTTGTGTCTTCCACTGTGAAGACCGAAGCAAAATAATTGTTTAAGGTCTCAGCCATTTCCACATTTCCCATTATTAAATCTCCCTTCTCATCCTCTAAGGGACCAACATTTAGTTTAGTCACTCTTTTCCGTTTTATATATCGGTAAAAGCTTTTACTACCTGTTTTTATGTTTTGCGCAAGTTTACTTTCATAATCTATCTTTCCTTTCTTTTTGCTTTCTTAGTCATTCTTTGCTGTCGTTTAAAATTTTCCCAACCTTCTAGTTTCCCACTAACCTTGGCCACCTTATATGCATTGGTTTTTAATTTGATACTCTCCTTTATTTCCTTGGTTATCCATGGCTGGTTATCCCTTCTCTTACCACCCTTCTTTTTCACCGGAATATATTTTTGTTGAGCACTATGAAAGAGCTCCCTAAAAGTCCTCCACTGTTCCTCAATTGTGCCACGTTTAGTCTGTGTTTCCAGTCTACTTTAGCCAACTCTGCCCTCATCCCACTGTAGTCCCCTTTGTTTAAGCATAGTACGCTCGTTTCTGACACAACTTCCTCACCCTCAATCTGTATTACAAATTCAACCATACTGTGATCACTCATTCCGAGAGGATCTTTTACTAGGAGATCGTTTATTATTCCTGTCTCATTACACAGGACCAGATCTAAGATCGCTTGCTCCCTTGTAGGTTCTGTAAAATACTGTTCTAAGAAACAATCCCGTATGCATTCAATGAATTCCTCCTCAAGGCTACCCCGTGCGATTTGATTTGACGAATCGATAGTAGGTTAAAATCCCCCATGATTACTGCCATTCCTTTTTCACATGCCTCCATTATTCCCTTGATTATTGCCCGCCCCACCGTGAAGTTATTATTTGGGGGCCTATAAACTACGCCCATCAGTGACTTTTTCCCCTTACTATCTCCAATCTCCACCCACAATGATTCAACATTTTGTTCATTAGAGCCAATATCGTCTCTCACAACTGCCCTGATATCTTCCTTTATTAACAGAGCTACCCCACCTCCTTTCCCTTCTTGTCTATCTTTCCGAATTGTCAGATACCCCTGTATGTTTAATTCCCAGTCTTGGCCAACCTGCACCCACGTTTCTGTAATGGCCACCAAATCATACCCAATTTTAATAATTTGTGCCGTCAACTCTTTTATTTATTTTGAATGCTCCATGCGTTTAGGTAGAGTGTTTTAATACTAGTTTATAAACCATGATTTTTAGTGTTGACCCCTCCTGCAGCCCCTTTATATTCATACATATTGTCCCTTCCTATCACCTTGTGGTTTACACTTACCCCAGTGCTACTCTGCTCTGTTGCCTCCTGCCTTTTGCATTCTTTCTTGGGGTCCTGTTCATCTGAGCTCTCACCCACTCTAACTAGCTCAGAGCCCTCTCCTGTGTTCCGAATACTCCTTGCATTGAGGCACCGAGCTTTCATGCTTGCCTTTTTATTACACTTTGATCATTTAGAATTTTGCTGTACAGTGGCCCTTTTTGTTTTTTGCCTTGGGTTACTCTGCCCTCCACTTTGACTCATCTCCTTTCTGTCTTTTGCTTTTCTCTACTTTTGTTTCCCTCTGTCACCCTGCATTGGTTCCCATCCCCCTGCCATATTAGTTTAACTCCTTCCCAATAGCACCAGCAAAGACTCCCCCTCGGACATTGGTTCCGGTCCTGCCCAGGTGCAGACCGTCCGGTTTGTACTGGTCCCACCTCCCCCAGAACCGGTTCCAATGCCCCAGGAATTTGAATCCCTCCCTGCTGCACCACTGCTCAAGCCACGTATTCATCTGAGCTATCCTGCGATTCCTACTCTGACTAGCACGTGGCACTGGTAGCAATCCCGAGATTACTACTTTTGAGGTCCTACGTTTTAATTTAGCTCCTAGCTCCTTAAATTTATCTCGTAGGACCTCATCCCTTTTTTTACCTATATCGTTGGTACCAATGTGCACCACGACAACTGGCTGTTCATCCTCCCTTTTCAGAATGTCCTGCACCCGCTCTGAGACATCCTTGACCCTTGCACCAGGGAGGCAACATACCATCCTGGAGTCTCGGTTGCGGCCGCAGAAACGCCTATCTAATCCCCTTACAATCGAATCCCCTATCATTATCTCTCTCCCACTCTTTTTCCTGCCCTCCTATGCAGCAGAGCCAGCCACGGTGCCATGAACTTGGCTGCTGCTGCCCTCCCCTGATGAGTCATCCCCCTCAACAGTACTCAAAGCGGTGTATCTGTTTTGCAGGGGACCCCTGCACTACTTTCCTTGCACTGCTCTTCCTGCTGGCCTTCCATTCCCTAGCTGGCTGTGGAACTACTGGATATCTGTTTGTCCCCTTCTCATCTATGAATGGATTCAAATCTTGTCAATAGAAACATAGAAAATAGGTGCAGGAATAGGCCATTTGGCCCTTTGAGCTTGCACCATCATTCAATAAGACCATGGCTGATCATTCACCTCAGTACCCCTTTCCTGCTTTCTCTCCATACCCCTTGATTCCTTTATCCATAAGGGCCATATCTAACTCCCTCTTGAATATATCAAATGAACTGGCATCAACAACTCTCTGCCGGAGAGAATCCCACAGGTTCACAACTCTTTGAAGAAGTTTCTCCTCATCTCAGTCCTAAATGGCTTATGCCTTATCCTCAGACTATGTCCCCTGGTTCTGGACTTCCCCAACATCGGGAACATTCTTCCTGCATCTAACCTGTCCAGTCTCGTCAGAATTTTATATGTTTCTCTGAGATCCACTCTCATTCTTCTAAACTCCAGTGAATACAAGCCCAGTCGATCCAGTCTCTCCTCATATGTCAATCCTGCCATCCCGGGAATTAGTCTGGTGAACCTTCGTTGCACTCCCTCAGTAGCAAGAACGTCCTTCCTCAGATAAGGAGACCAAAACTGAACACAATATCCCAGGTGAGGCCTCACCAAGGCCCTGTACAACTGCAGTAAGACCTCCCTGCTCCTATACTCAAATTCCCTAGCTGTGAAGGCCAACATGCCAGTTGCCTTCTTCACCACCTGCTGTACCTGCATGCCAACTTTCAATGACTGATGTACCATGACACCCAGGTCTCGCTGCACCTCCGCTTTTCCTAAACTGCCGCCATTCAGATAATGTTCTGCCTTCACGTTTTTGCCACCAAAGTGGATAACCTCACATTTATCCACATTATATTGCTTCTGCCATGCATTTGCCCACTCATCTAGCCTGTCCAAGTCACCCTGCAGCCTGTTAGCATCCTCCTCACAGCTCACACTGCCATCTAGCTTAGTGTCATCTACAAACTTGGAGATATTACACTCAATTCCTTCATCAAAATCATTGATGTATATTGTAAATAGCTGGAGTCCCAGCACTGAGCCCTGCAGCACCCCACTAGTCACTGCCTGCCATTCTGAAAAGGACCCGTTTATCCCGATTCTCTGTTTCCTGTCTGCCAACCAGTTCTCTATCCACGTCAATATGTTACCCCCAATACCATGTGCTTTAATTTTGCACAACAATCTCTTGTGTGGGACCTTGTCAAAAGCTTTTTGAAAGTCCAAATATACCACAACCACTGGTTCTCCCTTGTCCACTTTACTAATTACACCTTCAAAAAATTCTGGAAGATTTGTCAAGCATGACTTCCCTTTCATAAATCTCTGCTGACTTGGACTGATCCTGTCACTGCTTTCCAAATGCGCTGCGATTTCATCTTTAATAATTGACTCCAACATTTTCCCCACTACCGATGTCAGGCTAACTGGTTTATAATTCCCCGTTTTCTCACTCCTTCCTTTTTTAAAAAGTGGTGTTACATTAACTACCCGCCAGTCCATAGGAACTGAACCAGAATCAATAGATTGTTGGAAAATGATCACCAATGCATCCACTATTTCTAGGGTCACTTCCTAAAGTACTCTGGGATGCAGACTATTTTTATTAGGGGATAAAAAAACGGTCACTCGAGTGGAGACAGACCGATGGTCACGAAAGTGGATACTGAAGTTAGTAAAATGGTCCCGATTAAATGGGCTTATCAGTATTAGGAGGTTCTGAGGAATCGGGAGTTCCTCAGTATTTCGGTAGGGATTGTGATTGACCAATTATGTAAACTCGCTTATGCATGTAAAGCACGCTTATTCATTTGCTTACATTGGGTTAAGAAGAAGGAAGCAGCAATGAATTATCCATTATATTAATTTTAATTCAGACTCATGGAAGTGTCCATATTCAGTACAGAATAAGGACACACATTTTTTGGAACATAGATTATTGTAGCATGGGAACAGGATGGTATTGACTGGTAGTTTTGACTAGAGTTCTTGGGAGAGGGATAAGGAGGCAGCACCCTGGAAAACAAAGTTAATCGATAAATCATGAGAAACTGAGGCAAAGATGGCACCATTGAATAACACATTCCAGAAGGGTGACATGTGATGGGAGATGGACAGGGGCGGGGGAAGAACCACTCAGAACTCGTCTGATAAGAATCAACAAATCAATGTAACTTTGCTGATAGCAGTAGGCCAATCGATGGTTTTGCAGGAGAGTCACACACTTCAGAAAATATATATCTGTCATTACAAACTGTTGTTCTGGGAAGTGGTCATGGGAACCCTTCCCCTGCATGCTTGAATAAAGCTGGTTAACCGAGGTTTCGTTTGAATGATTCCGTGGTCGCTATACTAAACGGCGGGTGTCCATTCCTTATATCAGGGAGTCCACCTTGAGGAAGAGAAGTCTTGCTTTTACCCCAACAATGCTGGAGCTCCAATAATCCAGTGTTTACAAGTTAATTCAGGAACTTTGCTGAGTACTGCACAGGGTGCAATTAAATTGTCTCCTTTAGTCTTTCCATGTTAATGTCTTTTTTATTCTTTCCGGGCTGTGGGTGTCGCTGGCAAGGATGGCATTTATTGCCCATGCCTAATTTCACTTGAGAAGATGGTGGTGAGCTGCTTTCTTGAACCGCTGCAGTCCTTGTATTGAAGATACTCCCACAGTGCTGTTATAGAGGGAGTTACATGATTTTGACCCAGTGCTGATGAAGGAATGGCAATATATTTCCAAGTGAGAATGGTGGAGGGGAAATTGCAGGTGATGGTGTTCTCATGCACCTGCTGCCCTTTTCTTTTTAGTTGGTGGAGGTCGCGGGTAAACAAATGCTGCAAAAGAAGCCTTGGTCAGTTGCTGCAGTGCATCTTGTAGATGGTACACACTGTAGCCACAGTGAAGGCAGTGAATGTTGAAAGTTGTGGTTGGGGTGCCAATCAAGTGGGCTGCTTTGTCCTGGATGCTGTCGAGCTTCAGAGTATTATTGGAGGTGCACTCGTCCAAGCAAATGCAGTGTTCCATCACACTCCTGACTTGTGCCTTGCAGATGATGGAAAGGAGGAATCAAGAAGTGAGACACTTGCCGGAGGATACCCGGTCTCTGACCCAGTATTGTTACCACAGTATTTATGTGAGTTTCTGGTCAATGGTGAGCCCCAGGTATTAATAGTGGGGGATTCGGCAATGGTAATGCTGTTGAAAGCAAGGGCAAGTGGTTAGACTCTCACTTGTTGGAGATAGTCATTGCCTGGCACTTGTGTGGCGCAAATGTTACTTGCCACTTATCAGCCCAAGCCTGAATGATGCCCAAGTCTTGCTGCCTGTGGGCGTAGACTGCTTCATTTTCTGAAGAGTTGCAAATCCAACTGAACATTGCGAACATCAGCGAACATCCCCACTTCTGACCTTCTGATGGAGGGAAGGTCATTAATGAAACAGCTGAAGAGGCTTTGGGCCTAGGACACTGCCCTGAGGAATTCTTGCAGCTATGTACTGTGGCTGAGATGATTGACCTCCAACAACCACAACCATCTTCCTTTGTGCTGGTATGACTTCAGTCAATGGAGTTTCCCCTCTGATTCCCATTGACTTCAATTTTACCAGGGCTCCATAATGCCACACTCAGTCAAATGATGCCTTGATATCAAGGGTAGTCACTCAAACATCATCGCTGGAATTTACACCTTTTGTCCATGTTTGGACTAAGGCTGTAATAAGGTCTGTAGCCGAGTGGTCCTGGCTGAACCCAAACTGAGCATCTGTGAACAGATTATTGGTGAGTAAGTGACATTTGATAACACTGTTGACGAAACCTTCCATCACATTGCTCATGGTTGACAGTAGACTGATGGGGCAACAATTGGCTGGATTGGAGTTGTCCTCCTTGTTGTGGACAGGTCATTCCTAGGCAGTTTTCCACATTGTCGAGTAGATGCCAGTGTTGTACAGGAACAGCTTGATTGGAGACACTGTTAGTCCTGGAGCACAAGTGTTCAGCAGGACAGCCAGGATGTTGTCTTTGCTGTATCGAGTGCATTCAGCTGTTTCTTGAAATCATGTCAAGCAAAATGATTTGGCTGAAGACTGCCTTCTGTGATGGTGGGGACCTCAGGAGAAAGCTGAGATGGATCATACATGAGGCACTTCTAGCAGAAGATGGCTGCAAATGGCTCAGCCTTGGCTTTTTCTGGGCTCTGCCATCATTGAGGATGCAGATATTCATGGAGCCTCCTCCTCCCGTTAGTGCTTTCATGATCCACCATTATTCACGACTGGATGTGGCAGGACTGCAGAGCTTTGATCTGATCCATTGATTGCGGGATCGCTTAACTCTGTCAATCAACAGAATCTGTTTCAATAATCAGAGGGCACAGAATTAAGGTGATTAGCAAAGTAACCAGAGGCGACATGAAGAAAATTTTTTAACTCAATGAATGATTAGGATTCAGAATGCACGGCCTGATAGGGTGGTGGAAAGATTCAATAGTCGCCTTCAAAAGGGAATTAGATAGTTACTTGAAGGAGAAAAATTGCAGGGTTTATGGGGAAAGAACTGGACTAAATGGATTATTGTTCATTGAAATGCCTCCTTCTGTGCTTTACTCTTATATGATTCTGTGGAGACCAGAACTGTGCACAGGACTCCAAGTGTTATCTAGCCAAGGTTCGAAACAAATTTAACATGCTCAACACGATGAGGTTCAGCTGCAGGCATTCCTCGCTCTGAGCTCAGAACTGCACTAATGGTTAACTGTTTACGTACGCATCACATAATATATCAGGTCAATTCCTGCCACTTCATGCAAATAACTTAAGAACAAAATTAGGAGCAGGAGCATGCCCAATGGTACCTTGAGCCTGCACTTCCCTGCCCGATTGCCATATCCTTTAATTTCCTGTGCTGATACCTATTGACGCAGAGACAAGAGTGTTAGCAACTGAGCCATGGTTAATCAAATCTTGCATTTATATGATGCTTTTTTATCAGGACAGCCCAACGCACTTCATAGCTAATGAAGTTCTTTTGAATTTCAGTCTCTGTTTTGTAACAGCCAATTTGCACACAGAAAGTTCCCCTTCAGTCTGTTTATAATGGGGAGATTTGGATTTGGATGAATGTACACAGATGGATTTGTAACACTGCTCCAACTAAAAGACAGTCAGCACCATTCAAAATAAATGTAAAGTCATATATGTATGGAGGCTCAGATTGTAATTCCCCTTCCAAATGTATTCATTCACAATACAGGGAGGGACAAGCAATGAAGGGCCGCAGCAACTGAGGAATGTGCCCACAGTCAGTCAGTGGAGAGTCAGGTTGTGGATAGCACCACCAGTTTAAACATACCTCATGGAAATTAGCGTGAAACCTAAATTTGAGGTGCATCTGGTTTGTAGATTTTCTAAGTTTCGAAAAATCAAAATTCTTTACATCGTAATCAAAGATGCAGCCTGGATTTTAGCCTGCTGTCCACGGCCAGATTACGCACAATCACCTCAAGGAAGTCCACCTCTCCCTCTCCACGGTCAAATACTATTATTTGAAGCTCATTACGGTTAAGAACAAATTCAAACCCCCTTTCTCCAGTCTTAATCATCTCCTCTGTCATCACTTGCACCTCCATTTTCTCTTCACACTCAGTGTGAGCTCATAGACTGCTTTGCCCCTATATAGTCATCTCAGCTGCTTCCGCTTCACGTTCTTCCACATAGGTCAATGAGGACAAAACAAGGAAAGAGAAAATATCCAAGAAAGTTGGGTATGTTCCCTTGTCTCTTACACTCGATATGTCTAACCTCCCAATGTCCCATGGTTCAGTGAGTGTTAACATTCTAGAATATGGTGCCACAATAGGTCAATGTCTTGCACTATTCAGCTATATTTCTAGAGTGCGGTCAGCTCAGGATTGGAACTGCACAAAAAACGTTGTTAAATTGACTTAGCTAAAATGTTGCCCACACGAATCAGGCACTTATTTTTAAAATAAACTTCCCTACCACAAACTCCATTCCTAGCCACAGCCTCCATCCCTCTTCCAGGCCATTATTTCATGCTGAACCAGACAGTTCATAACTTGCCATGCTATTTGACCCGGAGCTGAGCTTCCGACCACATATCTGCTCCATCACTAAATCTACCTATGTAACATCGCGTGCTTCCACCCTGCCTCAGCTCTTCTGCTGCTGAAACCCTCATCTGTGTCTTTTTAACTCTAGAATTGACTATTTCAGTGCTCTCATGTCAGCCTTACGTGCTCTATGAACTTAAGCTTATCGAAAACTTTGCTGCCCGTAACCTGACACACAACTAGTCCCATTTGTCTCGAAGCTGTGAGACCGAGGCTCTTGGTGTGAAATGTAACACAACTGTAAATAAACTGTTCAACATTGGACTGGGTTTTGTCTCCTTGTATGTTTGAATGGTTGTTAAATTAAAAATAACATGACTGACATCAGACAAGAATTACACTGAGTTGTGCAACAGTGTTATGGTTTCAGTCGTATGAAATTTGTTTTTCCTCTGGGGTTTGAGTTGTATATTCAGACTCTTGTTGCAGGGTGTGAAATGGACAAGTGTGTATTCAGACCATTAAGAGCCAAATGAGATATTGACTGAAGGACAAAGCATGGTCACAGGTAGGTTTTGAGGAGTGTCTTATATAGGTTCAGAGATGGAATGGCAGAGCGTGGTATCTGGTCAGCGGATCAAAAATACCTGTTCCCACTAGTGAACATTCTCTCTGCCATTACATAACTGATAACTCCATACAACAAAATAAAAGTTGCTGCAACATGTGTTAAACACCGGCAATGTTTCCCACTCAATCAGTCTTACCATTTCAGATCAGTGAAGAAAAAGTCCTGGATTAGCATTCTATTTTAATAAGTGTATTGGCCCTGGAATTAGCAGTTTGTATTCAGTAGCTGCTGCAGATCCTGTTCAGTTATTATTGCAGGTTGGTCAGTAACTGAACTCACCACTGCTGTTGTAGACTTCCTGTTACGCTTTGTAGGTAAAGCAGCAACTGTTGTACAGACCAGCAGTGTCCGAGTGCATTGAACCCCGGGGACAACAATTGGGTGAGGAGGGAAAGCAATAATTGGTATCAGCTTGCTGTCACAGCTTCATTGGTTAGTGTGGATACCCTAGTGTGGTGGTTCTTGGAAAGCTTCTCTTCTGGCCGCTACGATCATGATCGAATAACTTGGCAACCTGATCAATGCTCAAATGAATAAGTTTTGAAGGACTGCCAGTGCAGTTGGGACTCCATTTCCCACTGTTGTACTCTAACCCCTTTCTCTCACTCGCAGATCCACGATGCAGTTCCCCTTGTCCTCACCTTCCCTACCACGAGCGTCCACATTCAACGAATCATCCTCTGCCTTTTCTGCCACCTCGAGCAACCCTACTCGCTAACACATCTTCCCTTTCCCTCCACTTTCAGCATTGTGAAGTGACCTGTCCGGCCATTACACTCTGGTCCTCAATCACCCAAAAGACCCCCTCCCTTTCCCACGGTACATTCCCGTGAAAGTGCAGGAGATGCAACACCTGTCCTTTTACCTCATCTCTTCCCAATGTTCAGAGCACCAAACACTCCATCCAGTTCAAACAGCGAATTAATTGTACTCCTTGCAATTTAATATACTGTTTACGCTGCTCACGATGCGGTCTCCTCTATATTGGGGAGACCAAATCCTCTTTTCTTCTTAGACAGTCCCTCGGAGGCGAGGATGACTTGCTTCCACACTCAAAATGAGTTCTCTGGTGACTGAAGAGTTCAAGGTGACATGTAAATTCTCTAACACAGGTGGGACAGATGGTGGTGTGGTGGAACAAGAGGGTGGGTTGCCGTGCGCTCCTTCCGCTGTCGACGCTTGGCTTGAGCTTGCTCTCAGCGAGAGACTTGAGGTGTTCAGTGCCTTCCAGGATGTGTTTCCTCCACCTTGGGCAGTCTTGGGCCAGGGATTAGCAGATGTCGATGAGGATGTTACACTTTTCAAGGAGGCTTTGAGAGTGTCCTTGAAGCATTTCCTGTGCCCACCTGGGGCTCACTTGCCGTGTAGGAGCTCCAAGTGTTTTGGGAGTCTCGTGTCAGACATATGGACGATGCGTCCCGTCCAGCGGAGCTGATCAAGTGTGGTCAATGCTTCGATGCTGGGGATGTTGGCCTGAGTGAGGACACTGATGTTGGTGTGCCTATACTGCCAATGGATTTGCAGAATCTTGCGCATTCAAGATTGGTGGTACTTCTCCAGTGTTTTGAGATGCCTGTACATAGTCCATGTCTCTGAGCCATATAGAAGGGTGGTTATTACCACTGCTCAGTAGACCATGAACTTGGTGCTGGGTTTGAGCTCCTGGTCTTGAAACACTCTCTTCCTCAGGCAACCGAAGGCTGCACTGAAGGCGGTGTTGGACCTCGTCGTTGATGTCTGCCCTTGTTGAGAGTAGGCATTGGGAAGACCAAATGCAGATTGGGTGACCGCTTTGCAAAACACCTCTGTTCAGTCTGCAACTTCCGGTTGCCTGTCAGTTTAATTCACCACTCCCTTCGCACTTTGACCTCTCTATTATCGGCCTCTTACTCTGTTCCAACAAAGCTCAACATAAGCTCCTCAACTTTCTATTCGGCACGTTATAGTCTTCTGGACTCAGCATCGAGTTCAACAATTTCAGACCAAAACCTCTGTTCCTATCTTTTTCAGCTGGTGGCTGTTGATGATTCTGCTGCACCCATTTACACCTCTTCTAGACCCATCTTTTATTCCTTTACTTGTCCCATTGCCATCTGCTTTTGCTTTATACTTTCATACCTTTTGTCATGTAATCACTCCGGCCTTCCACCCTATCACAGACCTTCCCTTTTGTTCTTTCCTCCCCTCCCCCACCCCTTTCCCTCTTTCTGCACTTGCTTAAAATCTGTTACATCTCTAACTTTTTCCAGTTCCGACAAAATGTCATCAACCTGAAACGTTAACTCTGTTTCTCTCTCCATAGATGCTGACTGACCTGTTGAGTATTTCCAGCATTTTCTGTTTTTCTTTCAGATTTCCAGCACCCGCAGTATTTTGCTTTTGTTCCTTTTCTTCTTTTAAGTAACTGAACACATTTTCAGATCAATGTCGTGTGACCTTGCATTAAACAAGAACTACTTCTGCTGAGAAATAGGTTGTGATCTTGGTCAAAACTGATTTGCTTGGTCATGTGGCTGTTTTAATCTCTTCCCCTCCAGAATACTGAATTTGGTTCAGTGGTGGCCTAAGATGGTCATAGCTGCAAGTGTAATCTTAGCCTTTAACTGGTTTTAAAGCTGGGTGCACAGGAGAAAGAGATTTAAATGTAATCTGGTCTTGGTAAGACCTTGCCCCTCATGTTTGAACCAATTTGCCAAGGGCGTGCTGTTACAGTACAGAGTCTGCACCTTCTGAATAGACAACCCCCAAGAATTACTGCTGCTGGTCTTTCTATTTTGGGAACACTAGGAACGTGTTCGCTGAAGCAGGTTCCGATCCAAAGCACAAGGAACGTCCGATGAGGCCTCACTAAATTTATCTATCGTGTGGAAAGGAAAAATTGGTAACATAGTTGTGTATCTTAACGTAAACTGCTAATATATACACTGGGCATAACTACCAGCCTGTGTGAACTAGGCCAATGTTCATGGAGAATGAAAAGAGGAGAGTCATCTTTTTTTCAAGCTGTATGTTAGCGGTACAATAGTGCAGTGGTTATGTCACTGGACTAGTAATGCAGAGGCTTGGACCAATAATACACGGAATGTGAGTTCAAATCCCACCATCATTTGCTTTCAGTTTAAAATTTAAAACAAATTGATATCAGTAACCATGAACTTTTAGGATTGTTGTAAAAATCCAATTGGCTCACTAATTTCCTTTTCGGGAAGGAAACCTGCCGTCCTTATCCAGTCTGCATTACATGTGACTCTATTTGCACAGTAATGTGGTTGATTCTTACCTGCCCTCTGAAGTGACCGAGCAAATCATCTCTCAACCATTGAGTACCTGAATATGGTTCAAGAAGGAGTCTCACCAGCACCTTCTCAGGGTCACTAGGAATGGGCAATAAATGTCGGCCTTGCCAGTGACATCCAAACTTGGGCATGTTCCAAACTCAGATGAAGCGCTAAGCAATGAGACCAAATCTCCAGCAGTTCATCCTATAGTTACCTGGCTGCTTTCTCCATCTCTTCAGTCTGTCTTCCCCTTGCTGTGCAGCACTTGGCTCAAGCTCCTGCTGTTTGTTTTAATTCTTTTTTGTAATTCCCAGCCTCTCTCTGCACTCAGCTCTAACACGTGTTCTAACATGGGAGATAAGAGTGGGAACACCGGAGGCAGATAATGTGGAGTTTTCACAGATTATTGAGATAGATATTAGAGTAATGGGTAACGGAGAGCTTTTAGTTTCCAGGATCAGTCAGAGACTCAGTCGGTAGCATTCTCATCTCTGAGTCAGAAGGTTGTGGGTTCAAGTCCTCACTCCAGAGACGTGAGCACAGAATCTTGGCTAACACTACAGTGCAGTAATGAAAGAGTTGTCGTCTTTCGGATGAGATGTAAAACCGTTGCCCCGTCTGGCCTCTGAGCTGGACATAAAAAATCCCATAGCACTACTTTGAAGAAGATCAGGGGAATTATCTCAGGTGACCTGGTCAATATTTATTCCTCAAACAATGTCACTGAAAACAGATAATGTAGTCATGTTCACCTTGCTGTTTGTGGAGTCTTGCTGTGTGCAAATTGGCTGCCACACTTCCTACATTAGAACAGATATTATGCTTCAAAAAGTACTTCATTGGCTGTAAAGCACTCGGGGATATCCTGAGCTTCTGAAAGGCGCGACATAAACACACGTCTTTCTTTTTGGCCTGCAGTCTATTTCATTGTTTCCAAAATTTAATGATAAAAGACATGAACTGAACATGACATGGTCCCCTCCACATTCTCGCTGATATATGTACAGGTGCTCACTAAACTTGGAAGTGATGGAGTATTTTAGTACTTGTGTTTGACACATTGATCACAAGCAATTTGCATTCATCTGACCCACTTTTGGTTGCTTTGCACACTCACTGATCTGTTTGGATGTTGCATCAAATCCGCAGATACCTTCAAATGACCAACCCACAGAACCATCCAGATCTATTAAAAAGACACTGACTCGCAAACAACAGAGAATTCAATTAACCTTTCAAGGTGGACATTAACTGGTCCAGGCAGAGCACGGTCGATGGGGTGTTCTCTCCGTCTGCCTGTCTCTCTTCCACGGCTATATCCGTGTCCGGGTGTCCCTGGAGAGGGAGCACGCGGTGTCTGCCGGTATGCTGGAGGCTTTCCATGACCGGTGGGTACCAGAGGGACTGGAGTGCTGCGTGGATACAGGGAACTAAATTATAATTTGAAAAGTGCTTGTTAGTTTCGTCATATTTGGAACTTATTGTTTATTCATCCTTATAAAGGGGACACTTATGGTTTAAGTTTTTCCCAATGCCGAAAGAATAGAGAATTCATTTAAACCTGTGATTCTGGATATCTGAACTGTGTTTGAGGAAAGTTGGCACAATTCAGATCCTCATTAAGTTGTCAGCCAATGATATTCCTTCTTCAAAGATCTGACTGGCTCTGGGAGTCCATCTCCCCTCCTCCCATTCCTTGATTGATGCTCTGAGAGACTGCAAGTTCTGATTGGGTATTGAGGACTGTCACTCATCCTGCAGTGTGCCACACCCTGGGTTGTTCAGCAGTATAAATACTGGCATTTGCGGTTGGTTGAATTTCTACAGGACTTTGAGGTTGGCTACGTTTCAGTTTATTGCTTCCCCAAAGTTTAGATTTGTGAAAAAGAATCTAGATGGCTTCCCAAGTGTGTCAGAACTACCACCAGGGCTGTGAGGCTGCTGTCAATAAGCAGATCAACATGGAGCTCTATTCTTCCTATGTTTATCTCTGTTATGGTGAGTTTTGCATTTTAGAGCACTTCACAATGGAGACAATGTAATGTGAATTTACTAAATTCTGTGCTGTATCCAGCCCACCTATTCTGAGTATCCTGAATGTTCATGACTTACTTTCCTCGGCTCTTTTGAGCTTGTTGAAGTTTATTTGGAATACATTCAGCACTCAATGCATGGAATTCAGAATTTGTATCCTCATTTTAAATCTCTCTAACCTTGCCTTTGCAATGAGGGGATGTAATAAAATTAGTCCAGGCTATTTAGGAGGGAAGTCTGGAAGTATTCTTTCCTACAAGGGTGTTGGAAATCTGGAACACGCTCTCGCTCTCGCTCTCTCTCCCGCACACACACACACACACACACACACACACAGGTTTTTCATTGGGTAAGGCTATCAAAAGATTGTTTCCATGAAAATGTCCATCAATGGCATTCCCTCTGAATAGAGGAAGACTTGCTTCCACTCTTAAAATGAGTCCTTGGGTGGCTGAAAAGTCTAAAAAATGAGAACCACGAACTGTCACAGGTGGGACACATAGTTGTTGAGGGAAAGGGTGGGTGGTGCTAGTTTGCTGTATGCTTTTTTTTTCATTGCCTGCTCTTGGTGGTGAGACTCTAGGTGCTCCGTGCCCTCCTGGATGCCCTTCCACTTGGGGCGATCTCTAGCCAGGGATTCCCAGGTGTCCGTGGGGATGTTACAATTTTTCAGGGAGGCTTTGAGGGTGTTCCTTTAACGTTGCCTCTAACCACCTTTGGCTTGTTTGCCATTAAGGAGTTCCATGTTCAGTAAGGTTTTAAACCCTTGAAAGAAAGCAAAATATTGAGGTTGAAGTTATGTGCTGTACCCGTTTGCGATATAGTACTCTTCTGATCTCTCCATAGTCCTTCTACTTTGACCGGGATGATGTTGCCCTGCATCACTTTGCTGAGTTCTTCAAGGAGCAGTCACGTGAGGAACGTGAACATGCTGAGAAACTGATGGAATTCCAGAATCAGCGTGGAGGCCGAATCATCTTGTGGACATCAAGGTTTGATTCAATAAAAGTGGCCTTCTGTCTGGCTCCCCTTAGACTGAATGTTCCCATATATGATAAAGCTATTATTTCCAATTTACAGCACAGGCTATTCGGCCAAGCTGGACTTTGCTGGTGTTTATACTCCACATGAGATTCCTCACATTTTGCTTTATCTCGCCCTGTCATATCATTCTATTCTCTTCTCCCCATGCACTTGCATTGTTTCCCTTTAAATACATCCAAGCTGTTTGCCTTATCAATATAACTCAAGCAGTTGTGATAGCTTAATAGCAATTTTTTATTCTAACAAATGGTAAAGTAGACTTTTGATTGCACCTCAATTTCCTTTTAATACTATCTAATGTTTGTTTCATCCATTGTAAGAGAACTGTTAGAACTTTCTTTCCAGAAACCAGAGCAGGATGAGTGGAGCAATGGTCTGGAGGTGATGCAGAGAACTCTGCAGATGGAGAAGAATGTGAACAAGAGTCTGCTGGATCTGGACAAACACTCCACTGGGAGTACTGACCCTCACGTAAGTTCTTAATAATTTAATGTGGGTATTTTGGTAAGTTGGAGTTTGTGGAAGCTTGCTGTCCTTGGGCCTAATTATAAGATCTCCATGCCTAATAGCTTTGTGTTGGTGTCTCTGTTTCTGTTTGGTGAGCAGTGGGAAGGGACAGGAGACTGGCCTACTGTGGACAGTAACTAGCAAATGTGTCCCAGTGATCCCAGGATCTGAGAACTTATTGTATAGTAAGTTTAATCTAATACAGAAATTCCATCAAGCTCAATTGCACCACTTGACTATCCTCCAGTTCAAGTGGATTAAAATCAAAATTCTCAAGGGACAGCTGCCATTCCTTGAAATCTGCTGCTGACCATAACTTGTCTCCCTCTTTCAGTTGTGTGACTTCCTGGAGACCCACTACTTGGATGAACAAGTGAAGATGATCAAGAAGCTGGGAGATCACCACCAACCTGAAGAGACTGGGAGCCCCTGAGAATGGCATGGGAGTGTACCTTTCTGACAAGCACACCCTGGGGGAGGGTGATTAAACTGACTGGTTCAAGCTTATTGTATTTGCCTGCAGGACTGGGGTCCTAATTATATAATGATGGCTTATGACTTTGTACAAAGAGCTAAGATGTGAAATGTAGCATAACTGTAAATAAAGTGTTCAACATTGGACTGGGTTTTGTCTCCTTGTATGTGTGAGTGATTGCTTATCTTTCAATTAAGCAGAATTACACTGCGTTATGGAACAATGTTATGGGATTCAGTCAAATCAAATTTGGTTTCCTCTGACATATCGAAGTATTGAGTTTGATTATTCAGAAATGTGTTGCAAGGCCTAAAATATTCAAGGAGATGTTAATGGTCTGAACACATCCATGAGATATTGACTGAGGGATAAAGCATGGTCAGAGATAGGTTTTAGGGAGTGTCTTAGATAGGTTTAAAGAGGGAATGGCAGAACTCCGGCTTCAGGGCTGTATAAAAATAGCTGTTCCCTCGAGTGAACATTCTCTCAGCTATTACATAAATGAAAAATCAATGTAACAAAATACAAGTTGTAACATGGGTAGCATTTTCCAATAACCAGAGTTTCATTATTTCAATCTATGAAAGAACATGACCTGGATTTGTATTCTTGTCAATATTAGCCCTGGAATTAGCAGTTTGTATTCAATATTTGTAGCAGATCCTGTTCAGGTATTATTGCAGTTTGTTCAGTAACTCAACTGACCCCTGCTGCTGTAGACTGTTAAGCTTTGTATGCAAAGCAGCAATTACTGCACAGACCAGTAATGTTTGAGTGCCAGAAACTACAATTGGGTGAGGAGGGAAACAACAGGTGGTATCAACTTGCTGTCACAGCTTCATTGTTTAGTGTGGATACCTGAGTGTGGTGGTTCTGGGACAGATTCTCTTCTGCCTGCTTCTCATTATGACTGAATAACTTGCCAACCTGATCTATGCTCACATGAATAAGGTATTGAAAGATTACCTGTGTAACTACACTCCAACAAAATATAATTCTGCTGGAAGGGAGAGTAAATGTATTTCTTCAAATGCACAAAGCAAGAGGCCCAAGATTTTAAATACAAGGCTCTGGAAAAACATTTGCCCATCTTGAGCCCCCAATGCCAAATACCTGAATTCATCAACCCAATATATCCAGTTGCATTTGCTCCCATTGTGCATTTTATGCCAAATAGCAATCATCCTGTCCAAATCCCAGTGGATCTCCATTTCATTGCTTCACCCCTGTGAATGGATTCAGATATTAATACTGAACTTCAAGCCATCGTCAACACCATCACCGAGATGTATGAAAACATAGGCCTTAAACTAAACATCCGTAAGTTAAAGATCCTCCACCAACCTGACCCCGCCACACAGCACTCTCCCTGGTCATCAAAATCGACGGCACAGCCTGGGACAACATGGACCATTTTCTATTTCTCGGGAGCCTACTGTTAGCAAGGGCAGACATCGATGATGCGGTCCAACACTGGCTCCAGTGCACCAGCGCATCCTTCGGTCGTCTGAGAAAAGGAATGTTTGAAGACCAGGACTTCAAAACTGACATCAAGCTTGTGGTCTACAGGGCTGTAATGATACCCACCTTCCTATGTGGCACAGAGACATGGATTATATACAGCAAACCAGCTCTAATCCCTGGAGAAGTACCACTAAGATCCTGCAAATCCATTTGGAGCAAAGACGCACCAACATCCGTGTTCTTGCTTAGGCCAACATCCACCCGCATCTAAGCACTGACCACGCTCAATCAGCTCCATTGGGCAGGTCACATTGTCCGCATGCCCGACACGAAACTCCCAAAGCAAGCGCTCTACTCGGAGCTTCGTCACGGCAAGTAAGCTTCAGGTGGGCAGAGGAAACACTTCAAGGACACCCTCAGAGCCGACTTGATAAAGTGCAACATCCCCACCGGCACCTGGGAGTCCCTGGCCCAAGACCACCCAAAGTGGAGGAACAGCATCCGGGAGAGCGCGGAGCACCTCGAGTCTCATCGCTGAGAGCAAGCAGAAACCAAGCGCAGACAGCAGAAGGAGCGTGTGTCAACCCAGGCTCCCCAGCCCCGCTTTCCTTCAACCACTGTCCGCCCTACCTGTGACAGAGACTGTAGGTCCCACGTTGGTCTCTTCAGCTACCCGAGAACTCACTTTTAGAGTGGAAGCAAGTCATCCTCGTTTTTGACTGTGGATCATTAGTCCAGGCCTCTGGATTACTTATATAAGAGCATATAAAATAAGAGCAGGAGTAGCTCATTTGGCCCCTCGAGTCTGCTGTGCCATTCAATAAGATCGTGGCTGATCTGATCATGACCTCAACTCCACTTCCCTGCCCTCTCCCCATAACCCTGGACTTCCTTATCGTTCAGAAATCTGTCGTTCTCCACCTTTCATATATTCAGGTTCCCGAGATATGGGAAGTGGTCCACATTGTCCAGGGCTGCGGCGTGGATGTTGATAACATGGGGGGGCAGTGCTGTGCGGTGAGGACAGCATATCTTGGGAGCCTCCTATCATCAAGAGCAGGCATTGATGATGAGATCCAACACCGCCTCCAGTGTGCCAGTGCAGCCTTCGGCCGCCTGAGGAAAAGAGTGTTTGAAGACCAGGCCCTCAGAACTTCCACCAAGCTCATGGTCAACAGGGCTGTAGTAATACCCGCCATCCTGTATGGCTCAGAGATATGGACCATGTACAGTAGACACCTCAAGTCGCTGGAGAAATACCACCAACGATGTCTCCGCAAGATCCTACAAATCCCCTGGGAGGACAGATGCACCAACATTAGCTTCCTCAACCAGGGCAACATCCCCAGCATTGAAGCACCGACCACAGTTGATCAGCTCCGCTGAACAGGCCACTTAGTTTGCATGCCAGATACGAGACTCCCAAAGCAAGTAGTCTACTCGAAACTCCTTAATGGCAAATGAGCAAAGGTGAACAGCAGAAGCGTTACACGGACACCATCAAAGCAACCTGATAAAGTGAGACATCCCCACTGACACCTGTCCAAAGATCACCCTAAGTGGAGGACGTGCATCCGGGAGGGCGCTGAGCATGCAGAAATCAAGCGCAGGCAGCGGGAAGAGCGTGCGGCAAACCTGTCCCACCCACCCCTTCCCTCAACAACTATCTGTCCGACCTGTGACAGAGTCTGTGGCTCTCGTATTCGAATGTTCAGCCACCCAAGAACTCATTTTAAGAATGGAAGCAAGTCTTCCTCGATTCCGAATGACTGACTATGATGATGATGATGATGACATATCTCCACAGATCTCTGGGGTAGAGAATTCTAAAGATTCACAATCCTCTGAGAGAAGAAATTCTTCCTCATTTCTGTTTTAAATGTGCGTCCCCTTATTCTGAAACTATGCCCCCGAGGTCTAGATTCCCCCACGAGGGGAAACATCCTCTCTGCATCTACCCTGTCAAGACACCTCAGATTCTTATACATTTCAATAAGATCACCTTTCAGTCTTCTAAACTCCAATGAGTATAGGCCCAACCTGCTTATCCTTTCTCCATCTGACAACACCTTCATCTCAGGAATCAACCTCATGGACCTTCTCTGAACTGCCTCTATTGTAAGTATGTCCCTCCTTAAATAAGGAAACCAAAGCTCTATGTAGTACTCCAGCTGTGGTCTCACCAATGTCCTGTACAGTTGTAGCAGGACTTGCTTACTTTTATACTCCGTCTCCTTTGAAATCAAGGCCTATATTCCACTGCTTTCCCAAGTTTCATGTACAAGGACCCCCAGATCCCTCTGTACTGCAGCATTTTATAATCCCTCCCTATTTAAATAATAGTTTGCTTTATTATTTTTCCTACCTATTTATTCAATAGCATAACCACTATTCTACCATATCCCACATTGGTACCCTATTGTTCTTGGTGCTAGAACCCATCCCACCCCACCTCATGGTTGACTAATCTGCCAACACTCACTGACTAGGCTCCCACATGTATAAGGAATTAGGCAAGGATTAAATGCATTGAATGCATAAAGGAAAACACCCAAGTTAAATATATTCTTCTTATGAAAGCCTTCCCCCTGTTATCCCCACCCATGCCTGTTCCATCAATTTATAACCCAATACCAACAGCTCCACCATAAATGTATCCATTTGTATCTCATCCTGTTGTGCATTTTATACCATAAGCAATCATCCTTTCCAAATCCTACTGGATCTCCATTTGTCCCCTTCTCATCCATGAATGGATTCAAATGTTGTTGATTCTGGAGCTGCAATAATCCAGTGTTTACAAGTTAATTTAGGAACTTACTGAGAAGTGCACTGGGTGCAATTAAATTGTCTCCTTTAGTCTTTCCATGTTAACGTCTTTTTTATTCAATGCGGAATGTGGGCATCATTTGCAAGGGCAGCTTTTATTGCCCATCACTAATTGCCCTTGAGAAGGTTGTGGTGAGCCGCCTTCTTGAACCACTACAGTCCTTGTGGCGAAGGTACTCCTACAGTGCTATTAGGGAGAGAGTCCAATGATTTTGTACCAGCGACGATGAAGGAATGGTGATATATTTCCAAGTCAGGATGGTTTGTAACTTGGATGGGAATACGGTGTTCCCTTGCGCCTGCTGCCCTTGTCCTTCTAGTTGGTAGAGTTCACAGGTTGGCAGGTGCTGCTGAAGAAACCTTGGTGATTGACAGAGAATTCAAACAGGCTGCATTTAGACAGACTGTGAAAATTCACAGACAACAAGTCAGAGATGCTACATGAGTGGTACCATGTTGCATTAAGTCATCAATCAACTTGACATTTTAGGGCCCTTGGGTAGCGAGCCAATTAAAAGGTTAAAAGACTATTAATTGAGCCAATAAGGTCAAAGAAGGCGAGTTCTTTTCTGTAAATTGATCCAGGTATAAGTACAGCCATTTTGACCATGTGGTCTCAGAAGGACAAAGACCTGGCTTAAAGCCAGAAGCTTGTTGCTGTCTTCCAGAAATAAAGTTACATTAAAACTACAATCGGAGTTCGTATTTTATTGGAAATTAAGAGATCTAACAGTGATTCCTGCATTGCATCTTGTACATGGTGCAGCCATGGTATGCTGGTGGTGGAGGCAGTGAATGTTGAATGTGCCAATCAAGTGGGCTACTTTGTCATGGATGGTGTCGAGCTTTTTGAGTTTTGTAGTAGCTACACTCATCCAGGCAAGTGGAGAGTATTCCATCACACTCCTGACTTGTGCCTTGTAGATGGTGGAAAGGCTTTGGGGAGTCAGGAGGTGAGACACTTGCCATAAAATTCACAGCCTCTGACCCGCTCTTGTTACCACAGTATTTATGTGACTGGTCCAGTTACGTTTCTGGTCAATGGTGACTCCCAGGTGTTGATGGTGGGCGATTCTGTGTTAGTAATGCTCTTGAATGTTAAGGGCAGGTGGTTAGACTCTCGCTTGTTAGATGTAGTCATTGCCTGAAACCTGTGTGGTGCAAATGTTACTTGACATTTATCAGCCCCACACTGAATCTCATCCAGGTTGCTGCATTTTCCATGGACTGCTTCATTTTCTGAGGAGTTGCGAATGGAACTGAACACTTTGCAATCATCAACAAACATCCCCACTTCTGACCTTATGAAGGAGGGATGGTCATTGATGAAGCAGTTGCAGATGGTTGGGCCTAGGACACTGCCCTGAGAAACTCCTGCAGTGATGTCCTGTGGCTGAGATAATTGACAACCATCTTCCTTGGTGTTAGGTATGACTCCAGCCAGTGGAGAGTTTTCGCCCTGATTCCCATTGACTTCAATTTTACCAGGGCTCCTTGATGCCACACACGGTCAAATGCTGCCTTGATGTCAAGGACCGTCACTCTCACATCACATAGAATTCTGCTCTTTTGTCCATATTTGAACCAAGGTTGCAATGAGGACTGCAGATGAGTGGTTCTGGGCGAACCCAAACTGAGCATTAGTGTACAGAATATTGGTGAGTAAGTGCTGCTTAATAGCACTGTCAATTACACCTTCCATCACTGTGCTGATGGGTGAGAGTAGACTGATGGGGCAGTAACTGGCTGGATTAGATTTGTCCTGCCTTTTGTGGGCAAGACATACCTGGGCAGTTTTACACATTGTCGGGTTGATGTCAGTGTTGCAGCTGTACTTGGAACAGCTTGGCTAGAGGCACGGTTAGTTCTTGCTGTATCTAGTGCGCTCAGCCGTTTCTTGATATCGCATGAAGTGAATTGAATTGTCTGAAGATTGGCTTCTGTGATGGTGGGGACTACAGCAGGAGGCTGAGATGGATCATCCATGAGGCAATTCTGGCTGAAGATGGTTGCAAACACTTCACCCTTGTCTTTTGCACTGATGACCTGGGCTCCTCCATCATTGAGGACAGTGATATTCATGGAGCCTCCTCCTCCCGTTAGTTATTTAATGGTCCGTCATCATTCACGACTGGATGTGGCAGGACTGCAGAGTTTTGATTGTGGGATTGTTTAGCTCTGTCCATAGCATGCTGCTTCTGTTGTTTAGCATGCATACATTCCTGTGTTGCAACTTCCCCAGATTGGCACCTCTATTTAGGTAAACTGTTGTTGTTCCTGGCATTCTCTTCTGCACTCCTCCTTGAACCAGGTTTGGTCCCTTGCCTTGATGGTAATGAGTGAACGATATGCCAACCATATGCCGGCAGTTGGTGAGAGGGGAGCGACCTATCAAAAGCCCAGCGGGAGATCGAGAGCCAGCGGCAGTTGGTGAGAGGGGAGCGACCTGTCAAAAGCCCAGCGGGAGATCGAGAGCCAGCGGCAGTTGGTGAGAGGGGAGCGACCTGTCAAAAGCCCAGCGGGAGATCGAGAGCCAGCGGCAGTTGGTGAGAGGGGAGCGACCTGTCAAAAGCGTACCAGTGTAGCTACAGCGGGAGAGAAAGCAAAATAGAAGTAGAAAGGAATCAAAAAGTGACGTCACAGACAATGGGGTAAGTGATTGGCTGGTGATTGGTGAGTAGCTTTTCTTTTTATTTTTTATATCAGTAAGTGAACTTTAGCATTGTTATTACCAATTTAAGGGTATCTAAGAGTTAAGACATGACAGGAGAGCTCGGTCACGTGATATGCTCCTCCTGTACCATGTGGGAACTCGGGGACACTTCCGATATCCCTGGGCGCTACGTGTGTGGGAAGTGTATCCGCCTCGAGCTCTTGACAGTCCGCGTTGCGGAATTGGAGCTGAGGGTGGATTCACTCTGGAGCATTCACGATGCTGAGAATGACGTGAGTATCACGTGTAGTGAGTTGGTCTTACCGCAGGAGAAGGGTCCACAGCCAGATAGGGAATGGAAGACCAGCAGGAAGAGCAGTGCAAGAAAGATAGTGCAGGGGTCCCCTGTGGTCATCCCCCTGCAAAACAGATACACTGCTTTGAGTACTGTTGGGGGGGATGATTCATCAGGGGAGGGCAGCAGCAGCCAAGTTCATGGCACCATGGCTTGCTCTGCTGCACAGGAGGGCAGGAAAAAGGTTGGGAGCGCGATAGTGATAGGAGATTCGATGGTGAGGGGAATAGATAGGCGTTTCTGCGGCCGCAACCGAGACTCCAGGATGGTATGTTGCTTCCCTAGTGCAAGGGTCAAGGATGTCTCAGAGCGGGTGCAGGACATTCTGAAATGGGAGGGAGAACAGCCAGTTGTCGTGGTGCACATTGGTACCAACGACATAGGTAAAAAAAGGGATGAGGTCCTACGAAAAGAATTTAAGGAGCTAGGAGCTAAATTAAAAAGTAGGACCTCAAAAGTAGTAATCTCGGGATTGCTATCAGTGCCACGTGCTAGTCAGAGTAGGAATCGCAGGATAGCGCAGATGAATACGTGGCTTGAGCAGTGGTGCAGCAGGGAGGGATTCAAATTCCTGGGGCATTGGAACCGGTTCTGGGGGAGGTGGGACAAGTACAAACCGGACGGTCTGCACCTGGGCAGGACCGGAACCAATGTCCTAGGGGGAGTGTTTGCTAGTGCTGTTGGGGAGGAGTTAAACTAATATTGCAGGGGGATGGGAACCTATGCAGGGAGACAGAGGGAGACAAAAATGAGGCAAAAGCAAAAGACAGAAAGGAGATGAGGAAAAGTGGAGGGCAGAGAAACCCAAGGCAAAGAACAAAAAGGGCAAGTGAACAGCAAAATTCTAAAAGGACAAAGGGTGTTAAAAGAGCAAGCCTGAAGACTTTGTGTCTTAATGCAAGGAGTATCCGCAATAAGGTGGATGAATTAACTGTGCAATTAGATGTTAACAAATATGATGTGATTGGGATTACGGAGACGTGGCTCCAGGATGATCAGGGCTGGTAACTCAACATCCAGGGGTATTCAACATTCAGGAAGGATAGAATAAAAGGAAAAAGAGGCGGGGTAGCATTGAGGGTTAAAGAGGAGATTAATGCAATAGTTAGGAAAGACATTAGCTTAGATGATGTGGAATCTATATGGGTAGAGCTGCAGAACACTAAAGGGCAAAAAACGTTAGTGGGAGTTGTGTACTGACCTCCAAACAGTAGTAGTGATGTTGGGGAGGACATCAAACAGGAAATTAGGAGTGCATGCAATAAAGGTGCAGCAGTTATAATGGGTGACTTTAATATGCACATAGATTGGGCTAGCCAAACTGGAAGCAATACGGTGGAGGAGGATTTCCTGGAGTGCATAAGGGATGGTTTTCTAGACCAATATGTCGAGGAACCAACTAGGGGGGAGGCCATCTTAGACTGGGTGTTGTGTAATGAGAGAGGATTAATTAGCAATCTAATTGTGCGAGGCCCCTTGGGGAAGAGTGACCATAATATGGTGGAATTCTGCATTCGGATGGAGAATAAAACAGTTAATTCAGAGACCATGGTCCACAACTTAAAGAAGGGTAACTTTGAAGGTATGAGGCGTGAATTGGCTAAGATAGATTGGCGAATGATACTTAAGGGGTTGACTGTGGATGGGCAATGGCAGACATTTAGAGACCGCATGGATGAATTACAACAATTGTACATTCCTGTCTGGCGTAAAAATAAAAAAGGGAAGGTGGCTCAACCGTGGCTATCTAGGGAAATCAGGGATAGTATTAAAGCCAAGGAAGTGGCATACAAATTGGCCAGAAATAGCAGCGAACCTGGGGACTGGGAGAAATTTAGAACTCAGCAGAGGAGGACAAAGGGTTTGATTAGGGCAGGGAAAATGTAGTACGAGAAGAATCTTGCAGGGAACATAAAGGTGGATTGCAAAAGTTTCTATAGGTATGTAAAGAGAAAAAGGTTAGTAAAGACAAACGTAGGTCCCCTGCAGTCAGAATCAGGGGAAGTCATAACGGGGAACAAAGAAATGGCAGACCAATTGAACAAGTACTTTGGTTCAGTATTCACTAAGGAGGACACAAACAACCTTCCGGATATAAAAGGGGTCAGAGGGTCTAGTAAGGAGGAGGAACTGAGGGAAATCTTTATTAGTCGTGAAATTGTGTTGAGGAAATTGATGGGATTGAAGGCCGATAAATCCCCAGGGCCTGATGGACTGCATCCCAGAGTACTTAAGGAGGTGGCCTTGAAAATAGCGGATGCATTGACAGTCATTTTCCAACATTCCATTGACTCTGGATCAGTTCCTATCGAGTGGAGGGTAGCCAATGTAACCCCACTTTTTAAAAAAGGAGGGAGAGAGAAAGCAGGGAATTATAGACCGGTCAGCCTGACCTCAGGAGTGGGTAAAATGATGGAATCAATTATTAAGGATGTCATAGCAGCGCATTTGGAAAATGGTGACATGATAGGTCCAAGTCAGCATGGATTTGTGAAAGGGAGACCATGCTTGACAAATCTTCTGGAATTTTTTGAGGATGTTTCCAGTAAAGTGGACAAAGGAGAACCAGTTGATGTGGTATATTTGGACTTTCAGAAGGCTTTCGACAAGGTCCCACACAGGAGATTAATGTGCAAAGTTAATGCACATGGGATTGGGGGTAGTGTGCTGACGTGGATTGAGAACTGGTTGTCAGACAGGAAGCAAAGAGTAGGAGTAAATGGGTACTTTTCAGAATGGCAGGCAGTGACTAGTGGGGTACCGCAAGGTTCTGTGCTGGGCCCCAGCTGTTTACATTATACATTAATGATTTAGACGAGGAGATTAAATGTAGTATCTCCAAATTGCGGATGACACTAAGTTGGGTGGCAGTGTGAACTGCGAGGAGGATGCTATGAGGCTGCAGATTGACTTGGATAGGTTAGGTGAGTGGGCAAATGCGTGGCAGATGAAGTATAATGTGAATAAATGTGAGGTTATTCACTTTGGTGGTAAAAACAGAGAGACAGACTATTATCTGAATGGTGACAGATTAGGAAAAGGGAAGGTGCAACGAGACCTAGGTGTCATGGTACATCAGTCATTGAAGGTTGGCATGCAGGTACAGCAGGCGGTTAAGAAAGCAAATGGCATGTTGGCCTTCATAGCGAGGGGATTTGAGTACAGGGGCAGGGAGGTGTTGCTACAGTTGTACAGGGCCTTGGTGAAGCCACACCTGGAGTATTGTGCACAGTTTTGGTCTCCTAACTTGAGGAAGGACATTCTTGCTATTGAGGGAGTGCAGCGAAGATTCACCAGACTGATTCCCGGGATGGTGGGACTGACCTATCAAGAAAGACTGGATCAACTGGGCTTGTATTCACTGGAGTTCAGAAGAGTGAGAGGGGACCTCATAGAAACGTTTAAAATTCTGACGGGTTTGGACAGGTTGGATGCAGGAAGAATGTTCCCAATGTTGGGGAGGTCCAGAACCAGGGGTCACAGTCTAAGGATAAGGGGTAAGCCATTTAGGACCGAGATGAGGAGAAACTTCTTCATCCAGAGAGTGGTGAACCTGTGGAATTCTCTACCACAGAAAGTAGATGAGGCCAATTCACTAAATATATTCAAAAGGGAGTTAGATGAAGTCCTTACTACTCGGGGGATCAAGGGGTATGGCGTGAAACAGGAAGAGGGTACTGAAGTTTCATGTTCAGCCATGAACTCAATGAATGGCGGTGCAGGCTAGAAGGGCTGAATAGCCTGCTCCTGCACCTATTTTCTATGTTTCTATGTTTCTATAAGGTTACAGATTGTGGTGGAATACAATTCTGCGGCTGCTGATGGCCCACAGACCTCCTGGATGCCCAGTTTTGACATGCTAGATCAGTTCAGAATTGATCCCATTTAGCATGGTGGTAGTGCCACACAGCAAGATGGGGGTGTCCTCAGTGTGAAGACTGGACTTCATCTCCATAAGGACTGTCTGGTGGTCACCGCTACCAATGCTGTAATGGACAGGTGCATCTGTGACAGGTAGATTGGGGAATCAAATAGCTTTTTCCCTTCTGTTGGTTCTCTCACCACCTGTCGCAGGCCCAATCTGGCAGCTATGTCTCTCAGCTATGCCCATGCTTTATCTGAACCCTTGAGACTTCATGCAATCTGGAGTCAATGTTGAGGACTCCCAGGGCCACTCCTTACCGATTGTATAGCACTTTGCCGCAACCTCTGGTGGGTCTGTGCTGATGGTGGGACAGGACATACCCAGGGATAGTGATGGAGGTATCTGGGACATTGGCTGAAAGGTATGATACTGTGAGTATGACTATGTCAGGCTGTTGCTTGACTAGTCTGTAAGACAGCTCTCCCAATTTTGACACAATTCCCCAGATATTAGTGAGGAGGGCTTTGCAGGATCGACTGGGCTGGGTGTGCCGTGGTCGATGCCGGGTGGCTCATCCTGTTTCATTCTTATTATTGTTTCTCATAGCGGTTTGTTAATACTGAGTGGCTTGCGAGGCCATTTCAGAGGGCAATTCAGAGTCAACCACATTGCTATGGGTTTGGAGTCATGTATAGGCCAGACCGGGTAAGGTTGGCAGATTTCCTTCCCTAAAGGACATTAGTGAACCAGATGGGATTTTATGAAAATCCGATAGCTCCCTGGTCAACATTACTGATACCAGCTTTTTATTCCAGATTTTTATTTAATTAACTGAATTTAAATTCCCCAGCTGCTGTGGTGGGATTAAACATTAGTCCAGGTCTCTGGATTATTAGTCCAGTAACATAGGGCTCAATTTTGCCCAACCCGTTTTTTGGCGCACTTACCTTAAATGCGGCGACTTTGCACGCTGGAAACGGCGCCGGAAAAACGTCGCCCCATCCTGGCCGCTCTTCCAAGTCCCCGGAGTCCCAGCGTGGCGTGCATTGTACAATGGGGGGCAGAGCAACAGGCCAGCGCAGAAAGCATTGCCGGCAGCTGCGCGCATGCGCAGTGAAGTCTGCACGCATGCTCCTGCCATCCCAGCCTGTCCTGCGGGCTGTGAGCTGGACCTGATGTTCGCAGCCCCTATCCCCGGCCAAAGGGATGGCCTGATCTCGTCGCACCCTATCCCCGGCCGAGTGGCCTCCCGCACCGGCCGGCCAGCCCGCTTTGTTCGCGGGCGAGGTAGGACTTGGTTTTACTTTTTATTTATTGATAGTTGTGCTTGAGAGTTTTGATTGGTGGGAGGGGGAAGAGGAGGAGAGTTTTTTTGGCGGGGGGGGAGAAAGAACGTTTGGGGGCGGGGGGAGAAAGCGTGTTTTGATGGGGGGGTGTGGGGGAGAAAGAGTGTTTTGATGGGGGGGCGGAGAGAAAGAGTGTTTTGATAGGGGAGGGGAGAGAAAGAGTGTTTTGATGGGGGAGGGGAGAGAAAGAGTGTTTTGATCGGGGCGCAGAAAGGGAGAATGTTTTGATGGGTGGGTGGGTGGGCGGGGATGGAGAAAAAGTGTTTTGATGGCCGGGGGGAGAAGAAAGAGTGTTTTGATGGCGGCGGGGTGAAATTAAAAAATAAAAAACTTGATTCTGTCATAAAGGCATAAAAATTTCTTTTGATTGATTGCTTATTACTTTTTGTGATTTGTTTAGTGCTTTGTAAGTCTTGGTGCTTTAAATGTACTAAGCTGCGCCGATTTCTTAACTGCCCGCAATGTTTTTCAGAGCTGGCCACATATGCTGACCTAAGTCGATTTGGAGTAAGTTTTTGCTGGCCAAAGTGGAATAAATGGTGTAAGTGTCTGGGAACGCCACCTTTCGAAAAAAAAACTGAAATCAAAAAAAATCGCACCTAACTGACTTACTCTGGAGCAAATTTTGGGGGGAAAATGGCATGTTTTAACTTACGCCAGAAAAAACAACTTACTCCAAAAAAATTGATGCAAATCATTGTCAAAATTGGGCCCACAACCACTATGTTTAGATGTTACAACAAACCCATAGATACCTGCACATGACCAACCCAATGAACGATGGCGATCCTCATACACGCACTGAAGCATCCAGAACTATTAAAAAGACACTGACTCATAAACAACAGAGGATTCAATTAATCTTTCAAGGTGGCCATTACCTGGTCCAGGCAGAGCACGGTCGATGGGGAGTTCGCTCCATCTGGCTGCCTCTCTTCACAGCTATGTCCATGCCCCGGCTGTCCCTGGAGCGTTGTCTGCTGGTATGTTGGAGGCTTTCCGTGACAGGTGTGCACCAGAGGGACTGGATTGCAGGGTGGATACAGGGAACTAAATTATAATTTGAAAAGTTTTTATGTTACTTTTGTCACATTTGAACTTATTGTTCATTCCCCTTTATAAAGGGGGCACTTATGGTTTAAGATTTTCCCAATTGATTTGCCTAAAGAGTAGGGGATTCATTTAAACCTGTGATTCTGGATATCTGAACTCTGTTTGAGGAAAGTTCGGACAATTTAGATCCTCATTGAGTTGTCAGCCAATGATATTCGTTCTTCAAAGATCTGACTGACTCTGGGAGTCCATCTCCCCTATCCCTTTAGTTGATTGGTGCTCTGAGAGGCTGCAACTTCTGATTGGGTATTGAGGGCTGTCACTCATGATCTCGACTGCCACACCCTGGATTATACCGAAGCATAAATACAGGCATTTAAGGTAAGTTACATCCCAGTTTGTTGTTTCAACAAAGTTTAGATTTGTATTAAAGAATCAAGATGGCTTCTCAAGTGCGTCAGAACTACCACCAGGATTGTGAGGATGCTGTCAACAAGCAGATCAACATGGAGCTCTATTCCTCCTATGCTTATCTCTCGATGGTGAGTGTTGTACATTTGACCACTTCACAATGGAGACTATGTAATGTGAATTTATTAAATTCGGTGCTGTATCCAGCCCACCTATTCTGAGTATCTTGAATCTTAATGACTCACTTTCCTGGGCTCTTTTGAGCTTGTGGTTAAGTTATTTGGAATACATTCTGCACTCAGTGCATGTATTTCAAAACTTGTATCCTTTATAATAAATCACTCCATGGACTTTCATTACCTTGCTTTTTTTTTATTGGAGGATGTCATCTTTAAATTTGAGCTTGGACATTTAGAAAGGAAGTTCAGAAGTATTCTTTCCTGTAAGGGTGGTGGAAATCTGGAACCCTTTCTTTCCCATCCTCCTACAGCACACAAAAAATGGCTTTGATTCTGGGCCAAGCTTTATTATTGGGTAAGGGTATAAAAATATTGTTTCTGTGACAATATACACACCAGTTCAGTGAGCCTTTGAACTCTTGAAAAAAAAAAAGCAACATTTTGAGATTGAATTTATAATAGGCCTGTGAAATAATGCACAAAAATACTTTTCTGATTTCTCCACAGTCCTTCTACTTTGACCGGGATGATGTTGCCCTGCGTCACTTTGCTGAGTTCTTCAAGGAGCAGTCACATGAGGAACGTGAGCATGCTGAGAAACTGATGGAATTCCAGAATCGGCGAGGAGGACGGATCATCATGTCTGACATCAAGGTTGGATTTAATAAATGAGTGGCTTTCTGTATGGCTCCTCTTAGACTAAATGTTCCCATATGTGCTAAAGCAATTGGTTCCAATTTACAGCACACAGGCCATTTGGCCAAACTGGTCTTTGCTGGTGTTTATAACTCCACACGAGCCTCCTCCCACCTTGTGTCATCTCACCCCATCAGCATATTGTTCTCTTCCTTTCACCCCATGCACTTCCCCTTAAATACATCTCTGCTATTTGCCTTATCAATATGGCTCCAGTTGTTGTGATGGCATCATGGCAAATTTTAAATTCTAATATACGTTCATGTTATAATAGAATTTTGGTTGGACTCCTAATTTCCTTCAATACTTTCTAATGATTGTATCATCAATTGTAAATAAACTGGAATTTTCTCTCCAGAAACCAGAGCAGGATGAGTGGAGCAATGGTCTGGAGGTGATGCAGAGAGCTCTGCAGATGGAGAAGAATGTGAACCAGAGTCTGCTAGATCTGCACAAACTCTCCACTGGGAGCACTGACCCTCATGTAAGTTGTTAATGATTTAATGTCGGCTTTTAGGTTCCACAGTCTCCAATTTACCTGATTGGGCCTAATTAATAGATCTCTATGCATAATAGCTTTGTGTAAGTCTACCCTTTTTTTTTTTGTTGGTGAGCAGTGGGAAAGGATTGGGGAGGTTGGCCTACTGTGGACTGTGACTAGTAAATGTGTCCCAGTGATCCCAGGATCTGAGCACCTACCGATTGTGCAGTAAATTTAATCTAATGCAGTAATTCCATCAATCTCAATTGCACCACTTTACTATCCTCCTGTTCGAGGATTAAAATACAAACTCCTGAAGGGGAAGCTGACATTCCTTGATATCTACTGCTGGACATAACTAGCTTCCTTCTTTCAGTTGTGTGACTTCCTGGAGACCCACTACTTGGATGAACAAGTGAAGATGATCAAGAAGCTTGGAGATCACATCACCAACCTGAAGAGACTGGGCGCCCCTGAGAATGGCCTGGGAGAGTATCTGTTTGACAAGCACACACTGGGGGAGAGTGACTAAACTGACTGATGGGATTTGTTTAGTACTTTGTATTCCTAAAATTTAGACTCCTGTCCTGTCGGCAAATAGGGCTTATGACTTTGTACAAAGAGCTGTGTGCTTGATGTGAAATGTAACATAACTGTCAATAAAATGTTCAACATTGGACTGGATTTTGTCATCTTGTATATTTGAGGTGGTTGCTTATTTTTCAATTAACATAACGTGGTTTACATCAAACAAGAATTACACTGAGTCGTGTAACAGGTTTTTATTTTATAGATTAAGTCCTATGAAATTTATTTTTCCTCTGGTGTATATCCATGGATACTCAGACATGTGTTCCTTGCTCTGAACTTAGGACTGTGCTAATGGTTAACTGCTTATCTATATAATCACCTAAATATATCGGGTCAATGTTCACCCCACTCCATGCTAATACCTAAAAACTGAAGTAGGAGCATTCCCAATTGCACCTTGAGCCTGTTCCACCATTCCATAAGATCATAGTTGACTGACAACTGCAGAGACAAATGTGTGAGTGCCTGAGTCAAGGTTAATCAAATTTTGCCTTGATTTGATGCCTTTCATACAGGACAGCCCAACGGATGTCATAGCCTTTGAAGTTCTCTTGCTGTTCAGGCAATGTTTTTTTTAGTGGCCAATTTATACACACAAATGTCCCCCATCAGTATGTTTGCAATGGGGCAATCTGGATTTGGATGAATTGTACACCGGCGGATTTGCAACACTCCTCCAACTATAGGAAACACTCTGCACTACTCACAGGTATGTATGTATGGAAGCTCAAATTATAATTCCCCTTCCAAATGTATTCATTCACAATACAAGGAGGAACAAGCAATGAAGGGCTGCAGCAACTGAGGAATGTGCCCACAGCTGGAGAATGGAGGGTGAAAATTAAATTTAAGAGGCATCTTATTTGTAAATTTCCAAACCCTTGCATCAATTTTTTTTAAGTCAAAATAATTCCTGTCCTGTTCAAAGATGCAGCCTGGATTTTAGCTTGCTGTCCACGGCAATGTGGTCCATTTCTCTTCCTCCATGAAGAAATACTATTAATTAAAGCTCATCCTGGATAAGATCATCATTTTCCACTCCACTCTCTGGCTACAGGTGTGATGACAAATGACTGGAGGACTGCTAATGTACATCTGTTTAAAAGGAAAGAAATGGATTGACTGAGTAATTACTGGCCAGTCAGCCTAATCTCTGTGGTATCTTCTCCACAACATCACAAACACATACTTAGATGGCTTCAACACAGCAATTGTCAGGTGACCTGTCACCTGTTGCTTTTATTGTATTTCCAGCAATGGCTGCATTGCCACAGTAGTCCACTAGATGGAGCTCTTTATTACATTTCTCCCTCCTAAATGAAGAAGTAATTATAACAAAATAATCATCGTACATAACTTGCATAGTTATACATAACAAAAGATATTGACTTATTTTGCCATATTTACAAATCGAACTTCACTTGTTCTCGGTTTCGAAGAGGATACCTGTTTCTCGAACAGAACTCAGCAAACATAGTGTCGAATTTAGATTCATTCTAGGCTGAGCCTGAGGAAAGTTTTCCTCCAAGGGATGCCCTTGATCTACATTTGAACTCGACAACTTCAGACTGTTTGTCTGCCTGACTCGGATTCTGATTTTCGCTTGGGCTTGTTTCCAGTACATCTGATGTAGGATTTGCTGTTGGTATTCTACTTGTAACAAAACTATCCGATGAGTCGGAATTAATCAAATCATTCCAACTTTCAACTGCTTCTATATCTGTAGGTACTGTACGATCAAGGTGAAAAAACCTAACCTTTCCAAGATCAAAAATCTTTATCAAATATGTGCGAGGACCACATATCTTCACCACTCTTTCTGGTAACCACTTTAACCATTTATGGTGATGGTTCTTCACTCTCAACTTCTGATTTAATTTCACACTTCTCTCTCCTACTCTACCTCTATCATGATGCTCTTTCTGTCTCAATTGTTTCTCTTCTACTGACTGTACCAAGTTTGGCTTTAACAACGAGAACCTGGTTCTTTGTTGTCGTTTGAGAAACAACATTGTTGGTGTTCTACCAGTAGTTGGATGAGGAGTATTACAATAAGTAATTGGAAAATTAGCCAATTTGTGATCCAACGACAGCTACTGTTTGTTTGGATTTGAATAAAACATTTGTTTGATGAGGGCACATTTTACAATTTGTAATGTGCGCTCTGCTGCACCATTTGAAGCACGGTGGTATGGTGGAACATTGATATATTTCACACCATTTCTGCTCGTGCACTATGCAAATTCTTCTAAACAAAATTGTGGTGCATTATCAGACACAATTTCTTCTGGGAGGCCATAAGAAGAAAATTATATTTGCAAATTGTCTAGTGTTTTATTGTTATTTTACGCATTGGAAATACCTCGACCCGCTTCGAATGGCTTTCAATCACAATGATCAATTGCTCTCCTTCTAGCTCAGCAAAATCGATATGTAACCTTTGCAACACTCTGGGAGGCCACTTCCTTTGCTGTAATAGTACTGATGGTGGTTTCATGCTTTCGGATTGACATGTTGTAAACTGACTAATGATGTACTCTATATCTTTATCTAGATCTGGCCACCATAAATAACTGCGTGCAAAACTCTTGGTCAAGCACATTCCCAGGTGCTGATCATGAAGATCTCCGAATGATCTGGACCTGAATTTATTTGGTATATTCGCTCTTGTACCCCACATGATACAATCTTTATCCACTGATAATACATTCCTACAAACGAAATATGGATGAATACATGGTTTGGCCAGCCATTTGCGATGTAATCATACAACTGGGACACATTTGGTTGCTCTACCAGTCTCTTCAGCTGTGAATTTCACTTCATCATTGTGTACAGACCTCCAAACAATAGTAGTGATGTTGGAGAGGGCATCAAACAGGAAATTAGGGGTGCATGCAATAAAGGTGCAGCTATTATAATGGGTGACTTTAATATGCACATAGATTGGGCTAGCCAAACTGGAAGCAATACGGTGGAGGAGGATTTTCTGGAGTGCATAAGGGATGGTTTTCTAGACCAATATGTCGAGGAACCAAGTTGGGGGGAGGCGATCTTAGGCTGGGTGTTGTGTAATGAGAGAGGATTAATTAGCAATCTCATTGTGTGAGGCCCCTTGGGGAATAGTGACCATAATATGTTGGAATTCTGCATTAGGATGGAGAATGAAACAGTTAATTCAGAGACCATGGTCCAGAACTTAAAGAAGGGTAACTTTGAAGGTATGAGGCATGAATTGGCTAGGATAGATTGGCGAATGATACTTAAGGGGTTGACTGTGGATGGGCAATGGCAGACATTTAGAGACCGCATGGATGAATTACAACAATTGTACATTCCTGTCTGGCGTAAAAATAAAAAAGGGAAGGTGGCTCAACCGTGGCTATCTAGGGAAATCAGGGATAGTATTAAAGCCAAGGAAGTGGCATACAAATTGGCCAGAAATAGCAGCGAACCTGGGGACTGGGAGAAATTTAGAACTCAGCAGAGGAGGACAAAGGGTTTGATTAGGGCAGGGAAAATGTAGTACGAGAAGAATCTTGCAGGGAACATAAAGGTGGATTGCAAAAGTTTCTATAGGTATGTAAAGAGAAAAAGGTTAGTAAAGACAAACGTAGGTCCCCTGCAGTCAGAATCAGGGGAAGTCAATACGGGGAACAAAGAAATGGCAGACCAATTGAACAAGTACTTTGGTTCGGTATACACTAAGGAGGACACAAACAACCTTCCGGATATAAAAGGGGTCAGAGGGTCTCGTAAGGAGGAGGAACTGAGGGAAATCCTTATTAGTCGGGAAATTGTGTTGGGGAAATTGATGGGATTGAAGGCCGATAAATCCCCAGGGCCTGATGGACTGCATCCCAGAGTACTTAAGGAGGTGGCCTTGGAAATAGCGGATGCATTGACAGTCATTTTCCAACATTCCATTGACTCTGGATCAGTTCCTATCGAGTGGAGGGTAGCCAATGTAACCCCACTTTTTAAAAAAGGAGGGAGAGAGAAAGCAGGGAATTATAGACCGGTCAGCCTGACCTCAGTAGTGGGCAAAATGATGGAATCAATTATTAAGGATGTCATAGCAGCGCATTTGGAAAATGGTGACATGATAGGTCCAAGTCAGCATGGATTTGTGAAAGGGAAATCATGCTTGACAAATCTTCTGGAATTTTTTGAGGATGTTTCCAGTAAAGTGGACAAAGGAGATCCAGTTGATGTGGTATATTTGGACTTTTAGAAGGCTTTCGACAAGGTCCCACACAAGAGATTAATGTGCAAAGTTAAATCACATGGGATTGGGGGTAGTGTGCTGACATGGATTGAGAACTGGTTGTCAGACAGGAAGCAAAGAGTAGGAGTAAATGGGTACTTTTCAGAATGGCAGGCAGTGACTAGTGGGGTACCGCAAGGTTCTGTGCTGGGGCCCCAGCTGTTTACATTGTACATTAATGATTTAGATGAGGGGATTAAATGTAGTATCTTCAAATTGCGGATGACACTAAGTTGGGTGGCAGTGTGAACTGCGAGGAGGATGCTATGAGGCTGCAGAGTGACTTGGATAGGTTAGGTGCGTGGGCAAATGCATGGCAGATGAAGTATAATGTGGATAAATGTGAGGTTATCCACTTCGGTGGTAAAAACAGAGAGACAGACTATTATCTGAATGGTGACAGATTAGGAAAAGGGAAGGTGCAACGAGACTGGGTGTCATGGTACATCAGTCATTGAACGTTGGCATGCAGGTACAGCAGGCGGTTAAGAAAGCAAATGGCATGTTGGCCTTCATAGCGAGGGGATTTGAGTACAGGGGAAGAGAGGTGTTGCTACAGTTGTAAAGGGCCTTGGTGAGGCCACACCTGGAGTATTGTGTGCAATTTTGGTCTCCTAACTTGAAGAAGGACATTCTTGCTATTGAGCGAGTGCAGCGAAGATTCACCAGACTAATTCCCGGGATGGTGGGACTGACCTATCAAGAAAGACTGGATCAACTGGGCTTGTATTCACTGGAGTTCAGAAGAATGAGAGGGGACCTCATAGAAACGTTTAAAATTCTGACGGGTTTAGACAGGTTAGATGCAGGAAGAATGATCCCAATGTTGGGGATGTCCAGAACCAGGGGTCACAGTCTGAGGATAAAGGGTAAGCCATTTAGGACCGAGATGAGGAGAAACTTCTTCACCCAGTGAGTGGTGAACCTGTGGAATTCTCTACCACAGAAAGTAGTTGAGGCCAATTCACTAAATATATTCAAAAGGGAGTTAGATGAAGTCCTTACTACTCGGGGGAATCAAGGGGTATGGCGAGAAAGCAGGAAGGGGGTACTGAAGTTTCATGTTCAGCCATGAACTCATTGAATGGCGGTGCAGGCTAGAAGGGCTGAATGGCCTGCTCCTGCACCTATTTTCTATGTTTCTATGAAATATAGAACACTTCTTCCCTATTGGCTGTAACTTCTGATGGGGAAGGCAATCTAGACATAGCATCAGCACGATTGTGATCAGCTGATCGTCTGTATTCAATGTCATACATATCTGCTGACAGAATAAAAGCCCATCTCTGCATTCGGGCTGCAGCTAAGGTTGGAATTGGGGACTTTGGATGGAGGATCACTATCAGAGGCTTATGGTCTGTAACAATGCTAAACTTACGAACATATAAGTATTTGTGGCGCTTCTTGACACCAGAAATTAATGCCAAAACTTCCCTTTCGATTTAGCGCATATTTACGCTCACTGGCACAAAGAAAGCATGAAGCAAAAGCAATTGGTCTCTCCGCCCCACTGTGTAGTACATGAGAGATCACTGTCCAAATTCCATACTGAGAGGCATCACATGCCCATTTGATCTCCTTAGATACGGCATAGTGAGCTAACAGCTCATTCAGTGGATGTAACACTGTAGCCAAATTTGGTACGAACTTCCCATAATAGTTCAAAAGACCCAAAAATGATCGCAGTTCAGTGACATTCTTGGGAGTGGGTGCATTTCTAATTGCATCCAGCTTTCCCTTGGTTTCATATAAACCATCTTTGTCAACTCTGTGCCCTAAGTGCACCACTGAGTTTTGAAATAACTCACACTTGTGCGCAGTCACTGGTACTCTGTGCTTCTCTAGCCATTTGAGCACTTCATCAATACGTTATTATAGATTTGCCTGTTTATTGCTGAAATGAGTATGTCATCTTAATAACATACTACCTCTTCAATGCCTTGCAAAATCTGGTTTATCACTCCTTGGAATGTGGTGGGGTCAGAAGACACTCCAAATGGTAGCCTATTAAATTGATCTAGGCCTAGATGAGTATTTATAATCAACTATGACTTGGACTCCTCATCGAGTTCACGTTGTATGTAGGCATTTGTGAGATCTAACTTTGAGAAGATCTGATCATCTGTCAGCATTGTGAACAAATCTTCTACATTTGGCAATGAATTTGGGAGCTTACCCTCGAGAACCTGGTTTACCGTTACTTTATAATCACCACACAACCTCACCTTACCATCTGACTTAGGTAGAACAACAATGGTGTAGCCCAATTACATAGATCTACCTTTGAGATAATGGTCTCAGTTTCTTGTCTTTTGAGTTCTTGCTCAACTTTCTCCTTGAGTGCATATGGTACGGGACATAGTTTGCAGTAAACTGGTCTAGCATCCTTCTGTACCCTGACACTTGCCTTGAGATCATGGATCGGACTGCCTGTTTCACTAAACACCTTCCTTGAATGCAAATCTCGTTTCAACAAGAAAAATCTCATTCCAATCCAGCTTCAGTGATCCCAACCAATTTCTACCTAGTAAGGCAGGCTTGTCTCCTGCCTCTACAAATAGAGGGAAGCTCTGAAATTGATCCTTGTATTTCACCGGTATGTTGATACGTCCTACCACAGGGATTTTCTCTCCTGATTAGCCTTGCAGCTCTATCTTTGACTGTGGAAAATCACTCAACTTGTCAAGATTTAGCGATTCCGGTACTACACTCACGGATTCACCAGTGTCAATTTCCATGGGTATCCTGGTTCCGACAATGTCTACTTGGATGAGGATACTTCCCGAGTCGCTGTTAAATATCCTCATGCCCCTGATGACATGTATCTCTTCATCCTGTTGCTTTTCTTCAATTCTCTGTCGTCTGTGGGGATTTTTACTTATAGCCTTGAAAGTTGACATACTCTTCAATCAGCATGCCTTTGCAAGATGCACAGTTTTCTTGCAGAAGAAAAACTCTGCCTTCACATACAGACAACTTTGATCAATGTGTTGTCCCAGGCACTGATAGCACTACTTCAATGACCAATTGCTGAGGCGTTGGGGACCAACTGCCTTTCACTTTTAACCTGTAAGTGTTTCACCCTCAGTTGTCCGACGACTGGAAATGGAATGAAATTCATGGGAATATTGGCTGGCCATATTTTTGACATAGCTGTCTGACAAGTTAGGGGTTGTCAACAACTTTCTTCTGATCACTTCATTTTTCATCCCACAAACAAAGTGGTAACGCAATCCTCGGCCCTGAAAGTTTCTGAAATGACAGTAAATGGATAGCTTTTTTAATGCTACAATGTATTCACTGATACTTTCGTCAATGAATTGATCTTGTTTCCCAAAACGGTAACTTTCAGAAATTTCCAGTGGCTCTGGACTGTAGTGCTAATCTCCGTAAGTGATACATCATTTGACTTGACGGGAAGAAGCAAAATTTTCAGGGTTTCATACACCTCAGGGCTTGCTTCAGTCAGGAAAATATCCTGTTTTCTTTCTAAAACAACCCGGTTATGGTTTTCATCCTCGAGGACTTCGATGATAATATTTGCAGTAAAAAAAACATTTCTAGCCGCTCCACATACACTCCAAAAGTCTCTCGGTCTTGATGGAATTCACCCAAGTGCCCTATTATTCCCATAGGCGCATCCATCTGGACTCTTCATTGCAGCCTAGTGTGCTTGTAATTTACCTTGTGCGTTTAGCTGTTAACACAAAGGACCGCTCTAGTCTCTCTGCTGTTTGGCTTAAATCATCCACCAACAAAAATTTCTGCTAGGATATCCAGGAATCTGATCCTTCATCGCCAATGTGGTATATTCTCTACAACAAGATAAACACACACTGGCAAGATGGTTCAACACAGGGACTTGTCAGGTGATCTGTCACCTGATGCTTTTATTGTATTTCCAGCAATGGCTGCATTACCACAGTAGTCCACTAGGTGGAGCAGTAGTCCACTAGATGGAGCTCTTTATTCCAACCTCAGTTGTGGGAAAGTTATTGGAAAAATTCCTAAGGGACAAGATAAATCTTCACTTGGAAAGACATGGATTAATCAAGGACAGTCAGCGTGGTTTTTTTTAAGGGAAGGTCGTGTCTGTAACTTGATTTAATTTTTCGAGGAGATAACCAGGAGGGTCGATGAGGGTAGTGCATATGATATGGTGTATATGGATTTTAGCAAAGTTTTTGATAAGGTCCCACGTGGCAGATTGATCGTGAAAGTAAAAACCCATGTGATCCAGGGCAAAGAGGCAAGTTGTATCCAAAATTGGCTCAGAGGCAGGAAACAAAGGCTGATGGTTGTAAGGTTACTAATCTTCAGAAAAACACAGACCATGAACTAAAAATTGATTGACCAAGCTTTTTGAATTAAGCTGGACAATTGAGAACATTCTGTGGTCAAGGACATAAAACTAACTTCATGCATAACAACAATGGAGTTGTTACGTGATGCTTTGAACTTGATTAACCAAGGTGGGGAAACAGCCACTGGAGACATCGAGTCTGTAAAAAGACCGGACAACAAAGGACCCCACGGAATGTTAGTCAAAACCTAGAAAAATATGCGAGCAAAAAGCAGCTCACAAGAAGGAGGACAGGCAACTGAAGAAGGACAGGCAACAGAAGACGGACAGGCAACACAAGAAGCAGCAGAAAAGGAACAGAAACTGCAGAGAAAAGTTGGAAGAAGAAACAGCAGTCCATGGAATCAAGGACCACGAATCTTTGGTGATTTTATGTCTAGTCCTGTAGTTTTAGTTGATTTTTGTTGCATAATAAAACTGACACTGGGTTAAGCCTAAAATGTTGTTTCACATGTTGTCCTTTCCCACGATAAGTTCCGAGGTCTAGGAATCAGAATAGAGTTAAAAACAAACACCCTACATGGTTGATGGGTGTTTTTGTGACTGGAAGGCTGTATCCAGTGGGGTTCTGCAGGGCTCAGTGCTGGGTCCCTTGCTTTTTGTGGCATATATCAGTGACTTGGACTTGAATGTTGGGGGTATGATTAAAAAGTTTTCAAATTCAACTAAAATAGGCTGTGTGGTTGATAATGCAGAAGAAAGCTGCAGACTGCAGGAAGTTATCAATGTACTGGTCAGGTGAGCAGAACAGTGGGAAATGGAATTCAATACAGATAAGTGTGAAGTAATGCATTAATGGAGGTCTAACAAGGGAGGGAATTCACTTTAAAGATACAACACTGAAAAGTGTAGAGGAAAATTGGGACCTAGGAGTGCAGGTCCACAGATCCCTGAGGTAGCAGACCAGTTGGATAAGGTGGTTAAGAATGCATATGGAATATTTGCCTTTAATAGTGGAGGTGTGGAATACAAGAGCAAGGAGGTTATGCTTGAACCTCTTTGCCAAGGGCGTGCTGTTACAGTACAGAGTCTGCACTTTCTGAATAGACAACCCCCAAGAATTACTTCTGAAAGTCTTTCTATTTTGGGAACACAGGAAAGTGTTCCCTGAAGCAAGTATTGAACAAAGCACAAGGAACATCGGATGAGGCCTCACTAAATTTATGTATCGTGTGGAAAGGAAAAATTGGTAACATAGTTGGGTATAAGAACATAAGAATTTAAGAATTAGGAACAGGAGTAGGCCATCTAGCCCCTTGAGACTGCTCCGCCATTCAACAAGATCATGGCTGATCTGGCCGTGGACTCACTCCATTTACCCGCCTGCTCCCCGTAACCCTTAATTCCCTTATTGGTTAAAAATCTATCTATCTATGACTTGAATACGTTCAATGAGCTAGCCTCAACTGCTTTCTTGGGCAGAAAATTCTACAGATTCACAACCCTCTGGGAGAAGAAATTCCTTCTCAACTCGGTTTTAAATTGGCTCCCCCGTATTTTGAGGCTGTGCCCCCTAGCTCTAGTCACCCCGACTAGTGGAAACAACCTCTCTGCCTCTATCTTGTCTATCCCTTTCATTATTTTAAATGTTTCTATAAGATCACCCCTCATCCTTCTGAACTCCAACGAGTAAAGACCCAGTCTACTCAATCTATCATCATAAGGTAAACCCCTCATCTCCGGAATCAGCCGAGTGAATCGTCTCTGTACCCCCTCCAAAGCTAGTATATCCTTCCTTAAGTAAGGTGACCAAAACTGCATGCAGTACTCCAGGTGCGGCCTCAACAATGCCCTATACAGTTGCAGAAGGACCTCCCTGCTTTTGTACTCCATCCCTTTCGCAATGAAGGCCAACATTCCATTCGCCTTCCTGATTACCTGCTGCACCTGCAAACTAACTTTTTGGGATTCATGCACAAGGACCCCCAGGTCCCTCTGCACCGCAGCATGTTGTAATTTCTCCCCATTCAAATAATATTCCCTTTTACTGTTTTTTTTCCCAAGGTGGATGACCTCACACTTTCCAACATTGTATTCCATCTGCCAAACTTTAGCCCATTCGCTTAACCTATCTAAATCTCTTTGCAGCCTCTCTGTGTCCTCGACACAACCTGCTTTCCCACTAATCTTTGTGTCATCTGCAAATTTTGTTGCACTACACTCTGTCCCCGCTTCCAGGTCATCCATGTATATTGTAAACAGTTGTGGTCCCAGCACCGATCCCTGTGGCACACCACTAACCACCGATTTCCAACCCGAAAAGGACCCATTTATCCCGACTCTCTGCTTTCTGTTAGTCAGCCAACTCTCTATCCAGGCTAATACATTTCCTCTGACTCCGCGTACGTTTATCTTCTGCAGGAACCTTTTGTGTGGCACCTTATCGAATGTCTTTTGGAAATCTAAATACACCACATCCATCGGTACACCTCTATCCACCATGCTCGTTATATCCTCAAAGAATTCCAGCAAATTAGTTAAACATGATTTCCCCTTCATGAATCCATGCTGCGTCTGCTTGATTGCACTATTCCTATCTAGATGTCCCGCTATTTCTTCCTTAATGATAGTTTCAAGCATTTTCCCCACTACAGATGTTAAGCTAACCGGCCTATAGTTGCCTGCCTTTTGTCTGCCCCCTTTTTTAAACAGCTAACATATACTGCTAATATATACACTGAACATAACTGCCAGCCTTTGTGAACTAGACCAATTTCCATAGCGACTGAAAAAAGGAGATTCAGCCTTTTTTCAAGCTGTATGTTAGGGATACAATAGTGCAGTGGTTACGTTACTGGACTAGTAATCCAGAGGCCTGGACCAATAATACACGGAATGTGAGTTCAAATCCCACCTTCATTTGGATTCAGTTTAAAATTTAAAACAAACTAATATCAGTAACCATGGACTTTTAGGAATGTTGTCAAGATACAACTGGCTCACTAATTTCCTTCCGGACGGCGTGCGGTGCCATGCCTGTCGGGAGGTGGGGCACGTTCGCAAGAACTGCCCCGCCTCCAAAGCCGCCAAACCACCGAAGGCAGCCAAGGCTGGTGCCGCCGCCACCCCTCCCCCTAGTAGCATCCGCGTGCCGGGAGCTGTGGGTGCGCCGGCATCGTCGGGGGCCTTTGTTTTCACGGCCTCCGGCGGGGGGGAGGGAGAGCGTCCGACCGGAAAGAAGGCGCGGAAGAAGACAAAACATCTAGAGGCGGGTCCCCTCGATGCGCCAGATAATCTGTTTACCGCGCTCGGCCCAACCCCGTCACCGGCGAGCGCGGGGTACCCTGAGCCCGTGCCCGGGCCCTTGACCAGTATCACAGAGGGGCTCGGGCGCGGGCAAGACAAGAAAAAGGGGTGAGTGGAACGGGAGGCCTTGGCAAACATGGAGGTCTCCCTGCCTCCACGCACCCCCAGGAACAAAAGAAGGCGCCACTCCAATGAGGCGGAGGGGGAACAACATCCCTCCGCGGAGGAGTCGGTGCCCGCCGCCTGTCCCGCGTCCCCCACCGGCGCCCCCAAACCGCGCCGTAGGCGCGAGGAATCTGTCCCCGGGGAGGGTGAGGCACTCGAGGCTGCCCAGCTGCTGCCTCCTGGGGATGGTGTGAAAGATCTGCCTGTCGTGGGAGGCGTGGGGCCAGCGGAGGAATGCATTGCTGCCGGGTCGAGTGTCCCGGGGACTGAGGCGGGCGGGGCCGAAAAGGCCGAACCCGAGCCCGCCCAGCCAATATCCAACTTCCCCCGGGACTTGCTCGACCCGGCAGAAATACAAAGTATTAGCAATTTTAATGAATCTGTACACGCTGGGCCGGGGGGTGGCGGCGGGGAAGGGGAAGAACAACAACCCTCGCCCCCTACTTTGGGGCTGGGGGACTTGGAGGACCTGGTACATTTCTTTGACCAGGTCTCTCCGTGTTCCCCGGTTCCTGGGGCGGAGGAGGAACCCCTTCCACTGTCGCTTCCCGACCCAGCACCAATTCTAAAAGAGACCAGTGGGGACTCCTCTGCCGACGATCCTGGGGGTGGGATCGGGGCAGAGCCAGGGACGGATGGAGCGGCCGGGCCGTTTGCCGTACCTCGTGCGGTCGACGGGCCGGCTATTAGCGGCGACCTCCCGGAGGAGGACGGGGACTCGGTGGAGGACGCGGGTGAAGATCTCGAGTCCATCGCCAGTGAGGTGGTGGATCTCCTCGTGCCCGCCGCTGAGTCCCCCCTCATTCCCGTAGAGGATCTCCGGGACTTTTTGGTCGAGAGCCAGGGTCGCCGCAACCGAGCTCATCTGGCACGGGAAAGATGGTCCGAGCCGGGGCTGCTCATCGCTTCCGTCCGTGCCGCCGCTAAAACCATGGCCGCGGGCGGGCCCTTGACAAAGGCACAATACCTTGAGCTGCGCGAGCTCGAGGGACTCCTCGCTGGGCTGCGGAGGGAGTGGAGGTCAACAAAAGACTCCGCTCCCTCCCCCACAATAGGTTAAGGTAGAGGTTACACTATGCTTTTGCCATGAAGATAACCATAGCCAGCCTCAACATCAACGGCGGCAGAGGGGCACGCCGTAGATTTAACAATTTTTCTCTCCTGCGGGAGGGGAAATATGCGGTGTGCTTCCTGCAAGAAACCCACACCGTTCTGGGAGACGAAGCCACGTGGCTCCTGGAATGGCAAGGAGAGGTCCGCATGAGCCACCTCACCGCCATTTCTAGTGGGGTGGCCATCTTGCTGGGCCCGCATTTTCAGCCGGAGATCTTGGGGGTCGAGGAGCCCGTGCCAGGCCGCTTGCTGCACGTAACGGTTCACCTGGGGGACGTGCCGCTCCATCTCGTGAACGTGTACGCCCCTCAGCCCGGCCCGCAGCAAGCGCGCTTCTACGAAGAAGTGTCCGCTCTTCTTGGCTCCGTCGACGTCGGCGACTGCATTGTCCTCGGGGGGGATTTTAACTGCACCCTCGAGGCGAGGGACCGCTCCAGTGCCCCGCAGAGCATGACGGCGATCGAGAAGTTGAGGGACCTGGTCGGGTCCTTCGACTTGGTGGACGTCTGGCGAAATCTCCACCCCGACTCCAGCGCCTTTACTTGGGTGAGGCCTGGAGTAGGATGGTCCAGAGTCGACCGCCTTTACGTGTCTCGGGCGTACGTTTCCTGCGTCCCGGCGGCCTCCATGCGGCCGGTGCCGTGTTCGGACCACCACCTGGTGTGGGCGGAGCTCGCTTCGCTCCGCGCGAGGACGGGGTCCGCGTACTGGCACTTTAACAACCGGCTGCTGGAGGACGTGCGGTTCCAGGACTCGTTCCGTCGATTCTGGGCCGACTGGAGAAGGAAGCAGGGGGGCTTCCCCTCCTTGAGGCTATGGTGGGACGTGGGCAAGGCTCACGTCCGCGTCTTCTGTCAAGAGTACGCGAGGGGGTCGACCAAGAGGCGGGCTGCCAGGGTCGGGCGCCTAGAAAAAGAGGTGCTCGACCTGTAATCCCGTCTCGGTCAAGTCGTCGAGGACCCGGCCCTGCGGACGGTGTACGAAGCTAAGAAGGCCGCGCTGAAGGACCTGCAGCTCGTCGGGTCCCGAGGCGCGTTCGTGAGGTCGCGGATCCGGTTCCTGCGGGATCTGGACCGCGGCTCCCCCTTCTTCTACTCGCTGGAAAAAAGGCAGAGTGTCCGTAAGCAGCTCTTGACGCTGCTGGCCGACGACGGCTCTCTCGTCTCGGATCCAGAGGGCGTCAACAACAGGGCCCGTGAATATTACGGGGCTCTGTTCTCTCCGGATCCGTCCAGCGAGGAAGCACGTAGAGTTTTGTGGGAGGACCTGCCGAAAGTCAGCCCGGAGGGCGGTGAAAATCTGGAAGCTCCGCTAAGCCTGGCAGAGCTGACCGGTGCCCTCGACCGGCTCTCGAGGAGAAAAACCCCGGGGCTGGACGGGCTGACCGTGGAGTTCCACAGGGCGTTCTGGGACGTCCTGGGGAGCGACTACGCGCGGGTCCTGGGGGAAAGTCTGGCGACAGGTGAGATGCCCCTCTCTTGGCGCAGGGCAGTCATCATCCTGCTGCCTAAGAAGGGCGATCTCCGCCTCCTTAAGAACTGGCGCCCGGTCTCCCTCCTCAGCACGGACTACAAAATTTTCGCCAGGGCGATGTCTGCTCGCCTTGGTGCCGTGCTGGACCACATGATCCACCCCGACCAGTCCTACACGGTCCCGGGCCGGACACTCCACGACAACATCCATCTGGTCCGGGACCTCATCCATCATTCCCAGGAGGCTGGTCTGTCGGTCGCCTTCCTATCTCTCGACCAAGAGAAGGCGTTCGACAGGGTGGATCACGACTATCTGCTCGGAACTCTGCGCGCTTTCGGGTTCGGGACGCATTTCGTCGCCCGGATCCGACTTTTTTACGCCGCCGCAGAGTGTCTGATTAAGGTTAACGGGTCCTTGACGGCGCCCCTTCTCTTTGGGAGAGGGGTGCGCCAGGGATGCCCCATGTCCGGCCAGTTATACGCCGTTTGCATGGAGCCTTTCCTGCGCCTCCTGCGGACGAGGTTGACGGGGCTGGCTCTGCAAGGGCCGGGCGTGGAGGTCGTCCTCTCGGCTTACGCCGATGACGTGCTCCTCGCGGTAGAGGATCCCGCTGACCTGCGGAGGATGCGTGAGTGCCAGGTGATTTACTCGGCCACGTCCTCCGCCAGGATCAACTGGGAGAAATGTTCCGGACTCCTGGTGGGTCAGTGGCGGGTGGACTCCCTGCCGGAGGAGCTCAGGCCTTTTGCCTGGAGCATGACCCATCTCCTCTATCTGGGAGTCTACCTTAGCCCCGACGAGGAAGCCTGGCCGGCGAACTGGCAGGAGCTGGAGGCCAAGGTCGCCGCTCGCCTAGGGCGCTGGACAGGACTGCTCCGAGTGCTGTCCTACAGGGGTCGAGCGCTAGTCATAAACCAGCTGGTGGCCGCAATGTTATGGTACCGGCTGGTCACTTTGACCCCTCCCTCTGTGTTTGTCGCCAAGATACAGAAGAAGCTGGTGGACTTCTTCTGGAACAACAGGAAGCACTGGGTCTCTGCCGCGGTATTGAGTCTCCCGCTTGAGGAGGGCGGTCAGTCGTTGGTGTGCGTCAGCGCCCAGCTCGCGACTTTCCATCTTCAGACCCTGCAGAGATATCTTTACGTCGAGCCCCCTCCTAGGTGGTGTGCTCTGGCGACGTATTTCTTCCGCCAGCAGCGCGACCTCAATTACGACACGCAGCTCCTGTTTGTGAACTTGGGAGGTGTCAGGACTGCCCTCCAGGAGCTGTCTGTCTTTTACAAGGAATTCATCAGGGTCTGGAACAAAGTCTCCACCAAGCGCAGCTCTCCCCCGGCTGGAGTGGCAGCCGTCCTGCAGGAGCCGCTGCTCGGGAATCCGTACCTCCACGACCGAGGTTTATGTGGCGGTCGGAAGAGAGGGCTGTGGCTGGTGAGGTGACCAGGGTCAGGGACCTGCTCGATGGTGGAGGAGCGGGCTGGATGGCGCCAGGCACGCTGGCGCGGCGCCTAAATTCAGCCAACGTCCGCCGCGCGGCCGAAGCCATCGAGTCGCTAAAAACAGCTTTGGGCCCTGACTCTGTTAGGTGCATCGAGGAGGCTCAAGCACGTGGGGAGATCCCGTCCGAACTGACCCCCGTCCGGACAGAATTACTCATCGGCGCCAAACCCCGGAACCTCCCTCGGGGGCCGGCGCCTCACAACTTGAGCCGCCTCGGGGAAATCCCCTCCGTGCCTTTCAGTTCCGCGCGGAGGGGTTTCCTGTACGGGCTGCTCCTGCACACTCTCAACTTTGTCATCCTCGCCGGCCGTCCGGACACGCCATGGCGTACCATCTTGCCATCCGGAGGAGGCGGGGGTCCCCGATGGAGGGCACTCTATGCGGGAGTCCTCCCACTATTCATCGGGGACTTGGCCTGGAGGGTGATGCACGGAGCAGTGCCGTGCAACAAATTTTTAAGCCGGTTCACGGACTCCCAGGCTGCCTGCAATTTCTTTTATTGAGTGCACGAGGTTGCAGCCCCTGTTTTATTATTTAAAGGGGCTGCTCCTGAAATTCTGGCTGCACTGCAGTCCCACTCTCCTGATCTTTGGGCACCCTGTGCAGAGGGGAGCGGGTAGATCCGAGGGCCTCCTCGTAGGACTGCTCCTGGGCACGGCCAAGGGTGCCATCAGCCGGTCCAGGCAGCGGGCGGTCGAGGGGGTCGTTCAACCTGACTGCCTGCCTCTCTTCCGCTCTTACATCCAGTCCAGGGTGTCCTTGGAGATCGAGCACGCGGTGTCCACCGGTATGCTCGCGGCCTTCCGCGAGAGGTGGGCACCGGAGGGACTGGAGTGCATCATCACGTCCGGCAACCAAATTTTAATTTGATTTTACATTTTAAAGTTTAATTTGTTTTAATTGCCGGTGCTTTTAGTGTCCCCCTCCTGTTTTATAGGGGGCACTGGAAGGAAAAAAAATGTGATATTAGTGCCCAAAAAAAAAAGAATAACACAAAAAAAAACCAAAAAAAGGGCCTTGTAAATGTCTGGTGTGTCATCCAGGTCGGGGGGCACGGATTAATGTTTATGTTTTTCAGGTAAACTCCAAAAGAGTTTCATGCACAAGGACCCCCAGGTCCCTCTGCACCGCAGCATGTTGTAATTTCTCCCCATTCAAATAATATTCCCTTTTACTGTTTTTTTTCTCAAGGTGGATGACCTCACACTTTCCAACATTGTATTCCATCTGCCAAACCTTAGCCCATTCGCTTAACCTATCTAAATCTCTTTGCAGCCTCTCTGTGTCCTCTACACAACCTGCTTTCCCACTAATCTTTGTGTCATCTGCAAATTTTGTTGCACTACACTCTGTACCCTCTTCCACGTCATCCATGTATATTGTAAACAGTTGTGGTCCCAGCACCGATCCCTGTGGCACACCACTAACCACCGATTTCCAACCCGAAAAGGACCCATTCATCCCGACTCTCTGCTTTCTGTTAGCCAGCCAATTCTCTATCCAGGCTAATACATTTCCTCTGACTCCGCGTATGTTTATCTTCTGCAGTAACCTTTTGTGTGGCACCTTATCGAATGCCTTTTGGAAATCTAAATACACCACATCCATCGGTACACCTCTATCCACCATGCTCGTTATATCCTCAAAGAATTCCAGCAAATTAGTTAAACATGATTTCCCCTTCATGAATCCATGCTGCGTCTGCTTGATTGCACTATTCCTATCTAGATGTCTCGCTATTTCTTCCTTAATGATAGTTTCAAGCATTTTCCCCACTACAGATGTTAAACTAACCGGCCTATAGTTGCCTGCCTTTTGTCTGCCCCCTTTTTTAAACAGCTAACATAAACTGCTAATATATACACTGAACATAACTGCCAGCCTTTGTGAACTAGACCAATTTCCATAGCGACTGAAAAAAGGAGATTCAGCCTTTTTTCAAGCTGTATGTTAGGGGTACAATAGTGCAGTGGTTATGTTACTGGACTAGTAATCCAGAGGCCTGGACCAATAATACACGGAATGTGAGTTCAAATCCCACCTTCATTTGGATTCAGTTTAAAATTTAAAACAAACTAATATCAGTAACCATGGACTTTTCGGATTGTTGTAAAAATCCAATTGGCTCACTAATTTCCTTTTAGGGAAGGAAACCTGACATCCTTACCTAGCCTGGCCTTACATGTGACTCTATCTGCTCTCTGAAGTGACCGAGCAAGGCGTCTCTCAACCATTGAGCACCTGAATATGGTTCAAGAAGGAGTCTCACCAGCGGTTTCTCAGGGCAACTAGGGATAGGCAATAAATGTCGGCCTTGCCAGCGACATCCAAACTTGGGCATGTTCCAAACTCAGACAAAGCTCTAAGCAATGAGACCAAATCTCCAGTAGTTCCTCCTATAGTTACCTGGCTGCTTTCTCCATCTCTTCAGCCTGTCTTCCCCTTGCTGTGCAGCACTTGGCTCAAGCTCCTGCTGTTTGTTTCAATCTTGTTTTATATTTCCCAGCCTCTCTCTGCACTCAACTCTAACACGTGTTCTAACACAGGAGCTGAGTCTGGGAACACCGGAGGCAGGTAACGTGGAGATTTTACACAATGATTGAGATAGATATTGGCGTAGTGGGTAACTGAGAGCTTTCAGTTTCGGTGATCAGTCAGATGGACTCAGTGGGTAGCATTCTCGTCTGTGACTCAGAAGGTTGTGGGTTCAAGTCCCCACTCCAGAGACATGAGCACAGAATCTCGACTGAGTAATGAGGGGGTGCTGCACTGTCGGAATTGTCATCTTTCGGATGAGACGTTCAACCATGGTGCTGACTGCCCTCTGAGCTGGACATAAAAGATCCCATGGCACTACTTTGAAGAAGAACAGAGAGTTACCCCTGTGACCTGGCCAATATTTATTCCTCAACCAATGTCACTGAAAACAGATTATATGGTCATGTTCACCTTGCTGTTTCTGGAGTTTTGCAGTGTGCAAATTGACTGCCACATTTCCTACATTACAAAAGTGACTGCGCTTCAAAAAGTACCTCAATTGCTGTAAAATGCTCAGGGATTTCCTGAGGTTGTGAAAGGCGCTATATAAATACATGTCTTTCTTTTTGGACTGCAGTCTGTTTCATTGTTTCCAAAATGTCATGATAAAAAACAAGAACTGAACATCGCATGGTCCACTCCACATTTGAGCTAAACTTGGAAGTGATGGAGTATCTGAGTATTTGTGTTTGACACATTGATCACAAGCAATTTGCATTCATCTGACTCACTTTTGATCGCTCACCGATCTTTTTGGATGTTGCATCAAAACCGCAGATACCTGCAAATGACCAACCCACTGAACAATCCAGAACTATTAAAAAGACACTGACTCGCAAACAACATAGGATTCAATGAGCCTTTTGGGTTGGCCATTAACTGGTCCAGGCAGAGCACAGTCGATGCGGTGTTCATTTCCGGCTGCCTGCCTCTCTTCCGCGACTATGTCCGTGTCCAGGTGTACCTGCAGAGGGAGCACACAGTGTCTGCCGGTGTGCTTGAGGCCTTCCATGACCGGTGGGCACCAGAGGGACTGGAGTGCATCGTGGATACAGGGAACTAAATTATAAATTGATAAGTGTTTAGGTTAGTTTTGTCATGTTTGGAACGTATTTTTTATTCCCACTTATAAAGGGGGCACTTATGTTTAAATTTTTCCCAATTGATTAGCCTAAATAATAGAGGATTCATTTAAATCTGTGATTCTGTATATTTGAACTGTGTTTGAGGAAAGTTAGGACAATTGAGATCCTCATTGAGTTGTCAGCCAATGATGCTCATTCTTCAAAGATCTGACTGGCTCTGGGAATCCATCTCCCCTCCTCCCATTACTTGATTGGTGCTCTGAGAGGCTGCAACTTCTGATTGATCTGCAGGCTGCCACACCCTGGATTGTCCAGCAGTATAAATACAGACATATGTGGTTGATTGAATTTTTACAGGAGTTTGTTGCTTCCACAAAGTTTAGATTTGTGAAAATGCCTTTGAATGCACTGTACAGATTTTTTTATGAATAAAGTATATTTTGAAATTAAAAAAAAGAAAAAGAATCTAGATGGCTTCCCAAGTGCGTCAGAACTGCCACCAGGACTGTGAGGATGCTGTCAACAAGCAGATCAACATGGAGTTCTATACCTCCTATGTTTATCTCTCTATGGTGAGTTTTGTATTTTAGTCTCCATTGTGAAGTGGTCTATGTAATGTGAATTTACTAATCCAGCCCACCTATTCTGAGTATTTTGAATGACTCACTTTCCTGGGCTTTTTTGAGCTTGTTGTTGAAGTTTATTTGGAATACATTCTGCACTCAATACATGGATTTCAGAATTTGTATCCTCATTCTAAATCACTCCATGGCATTTCCCTACTTGCCTTTGCAATGAGGGGATGTAATAAAATTAGAGCTAGAACATTTTAGGGGGAAATCAAGAAGTACCCTTTCCTGTATGTGTGGACGAAATCTGCAACACTGCTTCCCATTTCACCACCCCTCCCCACTAAAATTATTTAATAAAAAACTGGGTTTGATGCTGTGCCAAGGTTATCTGGAATACTTTATTTCCCCCACCCACCAATCTCCTCAGGAAAATCAAGGTTTTGATGCTGGACTCTGGTTTTTCATTGGGTAAGGGTATCAAAAGATTATCTGCATAATGTATGGACAAGCAACTCTCTTTATCTGCACACGGATGCAACAGGAAACCGTTGTAACGGCATTTAACATTCCACTTGTGCGCTCTGCCGACATCACTTTGAAATGCTGATGTTCCTTTTGAATGTTGCCTGTTGAGCCTTGCTTTTAAGCACTCCACCCTGCCTCAGCTCCTGCTGCTACACCCACACAGTTCCATTGCCTCTCATAATTCATTAAAATGGCATGAGCAGTTATAGGAAGTAATCAACAAGCCTAATGCTCTTTAGATCTAGAGGACTAGAATTCAAGGATTAGAAGAGATGCTTCAGCTATTGGTTAGAGCAAACCTGCAGTACTGTAAGCATTAACAAATGTCAACTCGCTCTAATGGAGAAATCATTTAACTGGCATAGACCAATCCCCAAGGGACCTGGATAATCGAGATGCCTGTATATACAAGTTCAGTGAGACTTTGAACCCTTGAAAGAAAGCAAGCAAAATTGAGCTTGAAGTTATGTACTGCACACGATGCTGGGTCTGCCATGCCTCACCCAACTACTGTGCTGATCTCTCCATAGTCCATCTACTTTGACCGGGATGATGTTGCCCTGTGTCACTTTGCTGAGTTCTTCAAGGAGCAGTCACATGCGAACCATGAGCATGCTGAGAAACTAATGGAATTCCAGAATTGGCGAGGAGGACAGATCGTCATCTTGTCTGACATCAAGGTTGGATTCAGTAAAGGAGTGGCCTTCTGTCTAGCTCCCCTTCGACTGATTGTTCCCAATACATGCTAAAGCAATTACTTCCAATTTACAGCACACAGGCCATTCAGCCAAGCTGGTCTTTGCTGGTGTTTATAGTGCAGTAAGCCTCCTCTCCTTGCTTCATCTCACCCCCTCAGCATATCATCCTATTCCTTTCTCCATGCACTTGCCCAGCTTCCCAAAAATACATCTATGCAATTTGCCTCATCAATATCACTCCAGTGGTTGTGATAGCTCAATGTCAATTTTATATTCTAACACACCGGTTCATGGTAAAGTAGACTTTTGCACCACTAATTTCCTTCAATACTTTCTAATTTGTTTAATCTATTGTAAGTGAACTGTGAGCATGTAATTTCTTTCCAGAAACCAGAGCAGGATGAGTGGAGCAATGGTCTGGTTGTGATGGAGAGCTCTGCAGATGGATAAGAATGTGAACCAGAGTCTGCTGGATCTGCACAAACTCTCCACTGGGAGCACTGACCCTCATGTAAGTTGTGAATAATTTAATGTTGGTTGTTGGGTTAGTTGGATATTGTGCTACCTTGCTGACCTTGAGCCTAATTAAAAGCTCTCCATGTCTAATAGCTTTCTGTTGGTCTCATTGGTCTGTATTTGGGAGCAGAGAGGAGGGACGGGGGAAGTGAGCCTACTGTGGACAGTGACTAGATATGTCTGATCCCAGGATCTGAGCATCTATTGTGCAGTAAGTTTAATCGAATGATGCAGTAATTCCATCAATCTCCATTGTACCACTTGACTATCCTCTTGTTCAAAAGGATTAAAATCCAAACTCCTGAAGGGGAAGCTGACATTCCTTGATATCTGCTGCTGGACATAACTAGTTTCCCTCTTTCAGTTGTGTGACTTCCTGGAGACCCACTACTTGGATGAACAAGTGAAGATGATCAAGAAGCTTGGAGATCACATCACCAACCTGAAGAGACTGGGAGCCCCTGAGAATGGCCTGGGAGAGTACCAGTTCAGACGAGTGCAGAAAAAGTCCTGGATTAATATCCTATTTTGTGTTTGGCCCTGGAATTAGCTGCTGTAGATCCTGTTCAGTTATTATTGCAGCTTGTTCAGTCACCGAACTGACCACTGCTGTTGTCGACGTTGTTAAGCTTTGTAGGCCGAGCAGCAACTGCTGTACAGACCAGCAATGTCTGAGTGCATTGAACCATGGGGACTACAATTGGGTGAGGAAGGAAAGCAACAGGTGGCAGCAGCTTGCTGTCACAGCTTCATTGGTTAGTGTGGATACCCACGTGTAGTGGTTCTGGGACAGATTCTCGTGTACCTAATCCCACCTCATGTTTGAATAATTTGCCAACGTGCTCTGGGCTCGCATGGATAAGGTATTGAAGGGATACCTGTGTAACTGTACTCCCAACACATTATTCTGGAAGGAGTATATGTATTTCCTTACATGCGCCAAGTAAAAGGACCAAGAAGTTAAACACAGACCTTTGAAAAAACATTTCCCCCACCGTCAGAACGGGGGTCAGTTTGGATGGGATCGCCCCACGTGCTTGGGCCTCCTCGACACACCTCACGGAGTCAGGATGCAGTGCTGCTTTTAGCGACTCGATGGCATTGGCCGCGGGCCAGACGTTGGCCCAGGATAGGCACCATGCATGCTCATCTGGTGCCATCCAGCCCGCTCCGCCATCCAGTAGGTCCCTGCTCACCTTGCCAATCACAGCCCTGTTGTCCGCCTGCCACCTAAAACCGTGCTTCAGTGAGTCAGGTGAATGGAAAGTGCTCGTGATCAATGTATCAAACACAAGTTCTCAGATACACCATCACTTCTAAGTTTATTGTGTACCTATACACACATCAGCTAGAATGTGGAGGGGACCATGGGATGTACAGTTCATATTTTGTTACCATGAAATTGTAGAAGCAATGAGATAGACTGCAGTCCAGAAAGAAAGCCTTGCATTTATATAGCGCCATTCATGATCTCAGGATGTCCCAATGTGCTTTACAGCCAATGAAGTACTTTTTGAAGCGGTCACTGTTGTATGAAATGTGGAGCTAATTTGCACACCACAAGGTCCCACAAACAGCAATGTGATCATGAATACACAATCTGTTTTCAGTGATGTTGGTTGAGGAATAAATATTGGCCAGGACATCGGGGATAACTCCCCTGCTCTTCCTCGATATAGTGCCATGGGACCATGGGATCTTTTCTGTCCACCTGAGAGGACAGACAGAGCCTCGATTGAACATCTCATCCAAAAGATGGCATCTCCGACAGTGCAGCACGCCTTCATTTCTGCACTGTAGTGACAGCCGAGATTTTGTGCTCAATTCTCTGGAGTGGGTACTCAAACCCATAATTTTCTGACTGAGATGAGTGCTACCCACTGAGTCCATCTGACTGATCCCTGATACTAAAAGTTCTCAGTCACCCAGTCCACCAATATCTATGTCAATCATGTGTAAAATCTCCACGCTATCCACTTCCGGGATCCCCAGACTCAGCTACTGTGTTGGTGGCTTGTGGCCTAGAACTAAAGTTTATAATCCCACTATTGATTTCCATTCCCTAGTCTCATTCTCTTGCTTTTCCCCACATTAAATGCCATTTTCCACCAGGAGCACACCTATCCAGGTCCCTTTTATATTGGTTTTGCCTCACCCCTATTAGATTCATGCAAACTTGAAATGATGGTTAACTGAGAGTTTTCTTTAATGTATTAAAAATCTGAGGAGGTATCTATTTGCACATGAGGTACATTCCATGTGGTAATCTGGTCTATCCGCAGAGGTTAAAGTGCAGGACGTTTGTCAAGCTGAAGGATTGGGGGAATGGTGGGAAGAGGGAGAGAAACACTGTGTAGTGTTGGTTGTGTAGACATTGTCCCACTGGTGTGAAGGGAATATCTGTTTTTTCCTGTGTTTGGTAATTTCTCTTGATGTTTGACTGTCCATGGGGAAAAGCACAACTGGAAAGAGGCGAGGAGAGTGGTGAATGTTTTCTGTTGGAACACGATGTCCAGTAAATATTTCTGAGCTGAGTTAGATGTTTCCACAAATCTGGTCAGGGAAGGATGGTGCTGGGGCTCCATGGATATCTTCCATTCCTCATTGGATCAGAACACTGTGGGATCAACAGGCTAAGAAAGCACATCAAATGTGGAACACTATTGAAGGAAGAAGTAAGGAAAAGATGGACTGACACGCCCGTGTTCATGTGTTGCAGGCAAGTTGAGAATAACCTCTGAATTTCAGTGTGGACAAAACTCAGATGAAGCTCAAAACACTGTGACCAAGTCTCCAATTGTTTATCCGATAGATACTTGTCTCTATTATCCAACTCTTCATTAGACCAATAAGTGACAGTTTTGGAAGTTGGGATCTAGTGCAATATTGTTCCAGGCCAATGGGACTCCATGAAGAGAGTATTGAGGAGGTCATGGGGTGCAGAGCAAGAACATTCTAGTGAAAGACTAGAAATCAGCAAGGGAGACCTATGGGGATTCCAAGATTGCAACTGAAACTTTTGAGATCAAAGAAGGCCACGTACAAGAGTTGGTGCTGTTTCCTGCATTTCTCTTGTATCTGCCGCGCAGTGAAGATCATGTCCATTGTGCCCCTTAGTGGGTGGAATCCGCTTTGCGACTTGGAGGAGCTCATCAGCCACAGGGAGAAGGCGATTGAGGAGGATTCTTGCTTTGACTTTCCTGTTGGTCGACAGCAGGGAGATTCCTCTGTAGTTACCGCAGTCGGACTTTTGACCTTTCCTGAAAATGGTCAGGATTACAGCATCTGAGATCTCCTGGCATGATCTCCTCCTTCCAGATAAGAGAGATGAGATCATGAATCCACGCCAGTAGTGCTTCTCCACAATGTTTAATGCTTCGGCGGGGATTCCATCTGATCCTGATGTCTTGTTGTTCTTCAGTTGTCGGATGGTCTTTTCAACCTCGTGCCGGGCTGGGGTTGTGCTGAGATGGTGGGTGGGATGGAGTCGAGGACACTCACATCGAAGACAGAGTCTCGTTTAAGGAGATCCTCGAGTGCTCTTCCCAGCAGGCACTGACTGCCTCTCTGTCCTTGATGAGCAGCTCTCCATGTTCTTGGCCAGCAGTGGGGTAGAACCTTGTGTGCTTGGGCCCTAGGTCATCTTGACTGCGTTGAAGAATCCTCAAGTCGTGGTTGTCGGCTAGCTGCTGGATTTCTTGTGCTTTTTCCACCCACCATCTGTTCTTTAGGTCACGGGTTTTCTGTTGGACCTCGGCCTTCAGACTGTAGAGCTGTTTTCTTGCCCTCGAGTTGTGTTGCAGCTTCCAGGAAGCTCGACAGCATCCAGGACAAAGGAGCCCACTTGATTGGCATCCCATCCACCACCTTCAACAGTCACTGCCTTCACTGTGGCTTCAGTGTGTACCATCTATAAGATGCACTGCAGCAACTGACCAAGGCTTTTTTTAGCAGCATTTGTTAACCCGCGACCTCCACCAACTGGAAGGAAAAGGGCAGCAGGTGCATGGGAACACCATCACCTGCAATTTCCCCTTCAAGATACGCACCATCCTCATTTGGAAATATATCGCCATTCCTTCATCGGCACTGGGTCAAATCATGAAACTTCCTCTAACAGCACTGTACACTATAAGGACTGCAGCAGTTCAAGAAAGCAGCCTACCACCATCTTCTCAAGTGAAATTGGGGATAAATGCCATCCTTGCCAGTGACACCTGCAGCCCAGAAAGAATAAAAGACATTAACATGGAAAGACTAAACGAGACAATTTAATTGCACCCTGTGCAGTTCTCAGCAAAGTTCCTTAATTAACTTGTAAACACTGGATTATTGGAGCTCCAGCATTGGGTAAAAGGAAGACTTCTCTTCCTCAAGATGGACACCTGCCGTTTTGGTATAGCGACCACAGAATCACTCAAACGAAACCTCGGTTAACCAGCTTTATTCCAGCATGCAGGGGAAGGGTTCCCATGACCACTTCCCAGAAGAACAGTTTGCAATGACAGTTTTTATTTTCTGAGGTGTGTGACTCTCTTACAAAACCATTGATTAGCCTACTGCTATCAACGAAGTTACATTGATTTGTTGACTCTTATCAGAATAGCTCTGAGTGGTTCTTCCCCCCACCCCTGTCCATCTCCCAAAACATGTCACCCTTCTGGAATGTGTTATTCAATGGTACCATCTTTGCCTCAGTTTCTCATGATGTATAGATTAACTTTGTTTTCCAGGGTGGTGCCTTGTTAACCCTCCCCCAAGAACTCTAGTCAAAACTACCAGCCATTACCATCTTGGTCCCATGCTATAATAATCTATGTTCCCAAAAATGTGTGTCCTTTATTCTGTACTGAATATGTACACTTCCATGAGTCTGAATTAAGATTAATACAACAAATGGTTCATTGCTGCTTCCCTCTTCTTAACCCAATGTAAACGAGTGTATAATCATGCTTTACATACATAATCGGTCAATCACAATCCCAACCGCAATACTGAGGAACTGCTGATTCCTCAGAACCTCCTAATAATGATAAGCCCATTTAATCTGGACCATTTTACGATCTTCAATATCCACTTTCGTGACCATTGGTCTGTCTCCACTCTAGTGACTGTTTGTTTTTTTTTATCCCCTGACAAAAATAGTCTGCATCCCAGAGTACTTAAGGAAGTGGCCCTAGAAATAGTGGATGCATTGGTGATCATTTTCCAACAGTCTATCAACTCTGGATCAGTTCCTATGGACTGGAGGGTAGCTAATGTAACACCACTTTTTAAAAAAGGAAGGAGAGAAAACAGGGAATTATAGATTGGTTAGCCTGACATCGGTAGTGGGGAAAATGTTGGAATCAATTATTAAAGATGAAATAGCAGCGCATTTGGAAAGCAGTCACAGGATCGGTCGAAGTCAGCATGGATTTATGAAAGGAAAATCATGCTTGACAAATCTTCTAGAATTTTTTGAGAATGTAATTTGTAGAGTGGACAAGGGAGAACCAGTGGATGTGATATATTTGGACTTTCAAAAAGCTTTTGACAATGTCCCACATGAGATTGTTGTGCAAAATTAAAGCACATGGTATTCGGGGTAACGTATTGACATGGATAGAGAACTGGTTGGCAGAGAGTTGGGATAAACAGGTCCTTTTTCAGAATAGCAGGCAGTGACTCAGTGCTGGGACCCCAGCTATTTACAATATACATCAATGATTTTGAAGAAGGAATTGAGTGTAATATATCCAAGTTTGCAGATGACACCAAGTTGGGTGGCGGTGTGAGCTGTGAGTAGGATGCTAAGAGGCTGCAGGGTGCCTTGGACAGGTTAGGTGAGTGGGCAAATGCATGGCAGATGCAATATAATGTGGCTAAATGTGAGGTTATTCACTTTGGTGGCAAAAACGTGAAGGCAGAATATTATCTGAATGGCAGCAGATTAGGAAAAGCGGAGGTGCAACGAGACCTGGTACATCAGTCATTGAAAGCTGGCATGCAAGTACAGCAGGTGGTGAAGGCAAATGGCATGTTGGCCTTCATAGCTAGGGGATTTGAGTATAGGAGCAGTGAGGTCTTACTGCAGTTGTACAGGGCCTTAGTGAGGCCTCACATGGAGTATTGTGTTCAGTTTTGGTCTCCTAATCTGAGGAAGGACGTTCTTGCTACTGAGGGAGTGCAGCGAAGGTTTACCAGACTGATTGCCGGGATGGCAGGACTGACATATGAGGAGACTGGAGTTTGGAAGAATGAGAGGATCTCATAGAAACATATAAAATTCTGACAAGACTGGACAGGTTAGATGCAGGAAAAACGTTCCCGAAGTTGGGGAAGTCCAGAACCAGGGGACATAGTCTAAGGATAAGGCGTAAGCCATTTAGGACTGAGATGAGGAGAAACTTCTTCTTCACTGAGTTGTGAACCTGTGGAATTCTCTACCACAGAGTTGTTGATGCCAGTTAATTATATTCAAGAGGGAGTTAGATATGGCCCTTATGGCTAAAGGAATCAAGGAGTATGGAGAGAAAGCAGGAAAGGGGTACTGAGGTGAATGATCAGCCACGGTCTTATTGAATGGTGATGCAGGCTCAAAGGGCTGAATGGCCTACTCCTGTACCTATTTTCTATGTTTCTATCGACAACATTTGAATCCATTCATAGATGAGAAGGGGGACAAACAGATATCCAGTAGGATTGGAAAGGATGATTGCCATTTGGTATGAAATGCACAATGGGACAAAATACAAATGGATACATTTATGGAGGAGCTGCTGGTATTGGGTTTATAAATTGATGGAACAGACATGGGGGAGGGGAAAACAGGAGGAAAAGTTTCAAGAGAAGTATTAATTCAGCTAATTAATTAAATAAATCTGGAATAAAAAGCTAGTGTCAGTACTGGTGATCATTAAATGGGCAGACTGTCATAAAAACCCATGTGTTTCTTAAATCTCCTTCAGGGCAAGAAACCTGCTGTGCTTACCCAGTCTGGCCTATATGTGAATCCAGGTCCACAGCAAAGTGGTTGACTATCAACTGCTCTCTGAAATGGCCCAGCAAGGCACTCAGTGCTACAAGGCTGTTCACCTTCAAGGGCAATTAGAGATGGACAATAAATGCTGGCCTTGAGCTCAGACATTACTGGTCTGTATGGCAGTTAATTGTTTCTTTGCCCACATTGCTCAACAGGAAGTCTGTAGCAGCAGTGGTGTGTTTAGTTTACTGAGCTACCCGCAGTAATAACTCTGAATGCAAAGAGCACAGATGTATTTAAGGGGAAGCTATATAAACACATGAGGCAGAAAGGTATAGAAGGATATGCTGATAGGTCTAGATGAAGTGGGGTGGGAGAAGGCTCACATGGAGCATAAACCACAGCATAGCCCAGTTGGCCTGAATGGTCTTTTTCGGTGCTGTAAATTTGATATAATTAACACGGGCACCTGTGACGTTTTTCAAATCAAGTGAGCTGAAGATTTTGTCAGGAACGGGAAGTTGTCAAATCCATCAGCTGCAAACCCAGGCCGACTCGTTGAATTGCAGCTCATCAATATATGAAATTTTGTAATATCAATACCCGAAAAGTGCCTTTGAGAGTTGCAAAGACATTAACATGGAATGGCTGAAGATGGCAGTTTAATTGCAAACAATAGTTTTCAGCTAAATTTCTAAAACTAACTTGTAAACACTGGATTATTACAGCTGTAGCATTAACATTTGAATCCATTCATAGGGGAGAAATGCAGATCCAGTAGGATTTTGACAGGATGATTGCTATTTGATATAAAATGTAAAATGGGATTAAATACAAATGGATGCATTGGGTTTGTGAATTGAGGCACGGGGTGGGGGAAATGTTTTTCCAAAGGTCTGTGTTTAACTTCTTGGGCCTTTCGCTTTGCATCAGCAGAAAAACAAGGAACTATCTTCCTGTTATTAGTACAAGCGATATACATCTGTTTGCCTTTCCAACTGCCCATTGTGTTACTTCCCCTATCTCCATGACTCAGTCACCGGACTGGAGACTACATCTGCCTTCTGCTTAAGTATACATTTGTTACTTGACCACTCTCACTGTCCCATAATTCATCAGAGAAAGACCGGGGAGCTGGCTACACATTATAAAAGTTACAAAAGGTTATAGGTTAAGAAATTTCTCTCCAACAACACATTTTACAGCAATTTGTATTTTGTTGCATTAAGATGTAATTTCTGTTTAAGCAGACAGAATTTTCACGAGCAGGAACAGGTATTTTTATTCCACTGTTTAGATCCCAAGTTCTAACATTCCCTCTCTAAACCTATTTAATACACTCCCTAAAACCAACCTGTGACCATGCTTTGTCTCAGTCAGTAATGGCCTGAATTTACATTTGAAAAATTTAGACCTTGCAACAGGTTTCTGAATATCCAACGCAATACATTGCTATTATACTAGAGGAAAAAACACTTTCATAGGACTGAATTCCATAACACTATTGCCCAACGCCGTGTAATTCTTGTTTGATTTAAACTACGTTATATTCATTGAAAAATAAGCAATGACTCAACTATAGAAAGAAACAACCCCAATGTTCAACTGTTTATTTACAGATGTGACATTTTGCTTCCAGGTCTCAGCTCTTTGTACAAAGTCACAAGCCATCATTCCTTACAAGACAGGGGGCTAACTTATATAAATAAGAGTAACAAACAAAATGCTTGATCCCATCAGTCAGTTTAGTTGCTCTCCCCCAGAGTGTGCTGGTCAAACAGGTACTCTCCCAGGCCATTCTCAGGGGCTCCCAGTCTCTTCAGGTTGGTGATGTGATCTCCAAGCTTCTTGATCATCTTCACTTGTTCATCCAAGTAGTGGGACTCCAGGAAGTCACACAACTGAAAGAGGGAAACTAGTTATGTCCAGCAGCAGATACCAAGGAATGTCAGCTTCCCCTTCAGAGTTTGGATTTTAATCCTTTTGAAAAAGAGGATAGTCAAGTGGTACAATTGAGATTGATGAAATTACTGCACCATTAGATTAAACTTACTGCACAATAGATGCTCAGATCCTGGGATCATAGACATATCTAGTCACTATCCACAGTAGGCTAACTTCCCTCGTCCTTTGTCACTGCTCCCAAATACAGACCGATGAGACCAACACAAAGCTATTAGGCGTGGAGAGCTTTTAATTAGGCCCGAGGAGACCAAGGTACCACACCATCCAACTTACCCAACAGCCACATTAAAATCATTAACAACTTACATAACGGTCAGTGCTCCCAGTGGAGAGTTTGTGCAGATCCAGCAGACTCTGGTTCACATTCTTCTCCAGCTGCAGAGCTCTCTGCATCGCCTCCAGACCATTGCTCCACTCATTCTGCTCTGGTTTCTGGAAAGAAAGTACATGCTCACAGTTCACTTACAATAGATTAAACAAATTAGAAAGTATTGAAGGAAATTAGTGGTGCAAAAGTCTACTTTACCATGAACCGGTGTGTTAGAATATAAAATTGACATTGAGCTATCACAACCACTAGAGTGATATTGATGAGGCAAATTGCATAGATGTATTTAAGAGGAAGCTGGGCAAGTGTATGGAGAGAAAGGAATCGGATGATATGCTGAGGGGGTGAGATGAAGCCAGGTGGGAGGAGGCTCGCCTGGAGTATAAACACCGGCAAAGACCAGTTTGGCCAAATGGCCTGTGTGCTGCAAATAGGAACAATCAATCTATTGGGAGCCAGACAGAAGGCCACTCCTTTATTGAATCCAACCTTAATGTCAGACATGATGATCCATACTCCACGCCGATTCTGGAATTCCATCAGTTTCTCAGCATGCTCACGTTCCTCATGTGACTGCTCCTTGAAAAACTCCACAGAGTGACGCAGGGCAACATCATCCCGGTCAAAGTAGAAGGACTATGGAGAGATCAGTACAGTAGTTGGGTAATGCATGGCAGACCCAGCATCATGTGCGCAGTACATAACTTCAAGCTCAATTTTGCTTGCTTTCTTTCAAGGGTTCAAAGTCTCACTGAACCTGAATATACAGGCATCTCTCAATTATCCGGGTCCCTTGGGGATTGGTCTATGCCAGTTAAACGATTTCGCCTTCGAGCAAGTTGACATTACAGTTAATGCTTACAGTACTGCAGGTGTGCTCTAATCAATAGCTGTAACATCTCTTCTAATGCTTGAATTCTAGTCCTCGAGATCTAAAGAGCATTAGGCTTGTTGATTACTTCCTGTAACTGCTCATGGCATTTTAATGAATTATGAGAGGCAATGGAACGATGTGGGAGTAGTAGTGGGAGCCGAGGCAGGGTGGAGCGCTTAAAAGCGAGGCTCAACAGGCAACATTTGAAAGGAACATCAGCATTCCAAAGTGATGTCGGCAGAGCGCACACATGGAATTTTAAATGCCGTTACAACGGTTTCCCATTGCATCCGTGTGCGGATAAAGCGAGAGTTGCCTGTACATACATTGTTATGGAGACAATCTTTTGATTCCTTTACCCAATGGAAAACAATAGACCAGCATCAAAGCCTTGATTTTCCTGAGGAGGTAGGTGGGTGGGGGAAATAATGTATTCCAGGTAACCTTGGCACAGCATTGAGTTTTTTTATTAAACTATTCAAGTGGAGGGTGGGGGGTGGTGAAATGGGAAACAGTGTTGCAGATTTCTTCCACACTTGCAGGAAAAAGATACTTCTTGATTTCCCCCTAAAATGTCCCATTACATCCCCTCATTGCAAAGGCAAGTAGGGAAAGTCCATGGAGTGATTTAGAATGAGGATACAAATTCTGAAATCCATGTATTGAGTGCAGAATGTATTCCAAATAAACTTCAACAACAAGCTCAAAAAAGCCCAGGAAAGTGAGTCATTTAAGATACTCAGAAGAGGTGGGCTACATACAACACAGAATTTAGTAAATTCACATTACATAGACCACTTCACAATGGAGACTAAAATACAAAATTCACCATAGAGAGATAAACATAGGAGGAATAGAGCTCCATGTTGATCTGCTTGTTGACAGCATCCTCACAGTCCTGGTGGTAGTTCTGACGCACTTGAAAAGGCATCTGGATTCTTTAATACAAATCAAATATTTGTTGAAACAGCAAACTGAGATTGAACCAACCTCAACTCCTGTATTTATACTGCTGGATACTCCAGGGCGTGGCAACCTAGATAATGAGTGACGGTCCTCAATATCCAATCAGAAGTTGCAGCCTCTCAGAGCACCAATCAAGTAATGGGAGGAGGGGGATGCACTCCCAGAGCCATTCAGATCTTTGAAGAATGAGCATCATTGGCTAACAACTCAATGAGGATCTCAATTGTCCTAACTTTCCTCAAACACAGTTCAGATATTCAGAATCACAGGTTCAGAGTTGGATCCTCTACTCTTTCGACCAATCAATTGGGAAAAACTTAAACTACAAGTACCCCCTTTATAAAGCAGAATAAGCAAGACATTTAAATGTGACAAAACTAACATAAACACTTTTCCAAATTATAATTTAGTTCCCTGTATCCACACTGCAGTCCAGTCCCTCTGGCCCACCAGTCACAGAAAGCCTCAAGCATACCAGCAGACATCGCGTGCTCCCTCTCCAGGGACACCGGGGCAGGGACATAGCCGCAGAAGAGAGGCAGGCAGATGGAGAGAACACCCCATCGACCGTGCTCTGTCTGGACCAGTTAATGGCCACCTTGAAAGGTTCATTGAATCCTCTTTTTGTTTGCGACTCAGTGTCTTTTTAATAGTTCTGGATGGTTCAGTGTGTGTATGAGGATCACCATCGTTCCTTGGGTTGGTCATGTGCAGGCATCTGTGGGTTTGATGTAACATCTAAACATAGTGGTTATGTTATAGGACTAGTAATCCAGAGGCCTGGACTAATGATCCAGAAACATGAGTAAAAGTCCCACCATGGCAGCTGGGGAATTTAAATTCAGTTAATTAAATAAAAATCCGTGATAAAAAGCAGTAATAAAATCCGTAATGTTGACCAGGGAGCTATCGGAATGTTGTAAAATCCCATCTGGTTCACTAATGTCCTTTAGGGAAGGAAATCTGCCGTCCTTACCTGGTCTGGCCTATATATGACTCCAAACCCACAGCAACGTGGTTGACTATTAACTGCCCTCCGAAATGGCGTAGCAAGCCACTCAGTTTTAACAAACCGCTATGAGAAACAATAATAAGAATAAAACAGGACAAGCCCCCCGGCATCCACCTCGACATACCCAGCCCAGTCGACCCTGCAAAGTCCTCTGCACGAACCTCTGGGGAATTATGCCAAAATTGGGAGATGAGCCCCACAGACTAGTCAAGCAACAACGTGACATAGTCATACTCACAGAATCATACCTTTCACCAATGTCCCAGATTCCTCCATCACCATCCCTGGGTATGTCCTATCCTACCGGCAGGACAGACCTACCAGAGGTGGTGACACAGTGGTATACAATCAGGAATGGGTGGCCCTGGTAGTCCTCAACATTGACTCTGGATGGCATGAAGTCTCATGTGTTCAGGTCAAGCATGGGCATAGCTGAGAGACATAGCTCCCAGATTGGGCCTGCGACAGGTGGTGAGAGAACCAACAGAAGGGAAAAACCTATTTGACGTCGTGCTCACCAATCTACCTTTCGCAGATGCATCTGTCCATTACAGTATTGGTAACGGTCCATACAGACAGTACTTGTGGAGAAGAAGTTCCATCTTCACACTGAGGACACCCCCCCATCATTCTGTGTGGCACTACCAACGTGCTGAATGTGATAAATTCAGAGTAGATCGAGCGGCTCAAAATCCATGAGGCAACGTGGGTCATCAGCAGCCGCAGAATTGTATTGCACCGCAATCTGTAACATAATGGCCCGGCCTGTCGTTCACTCATTACCATCAAGCCAATGGACCTAAGGTGGTTCAAGGAGGAGTGCAGAAGAGAATGCCAGGAACAGCACAAGTTGTACCTAAATAGAGATGCCAACCTGGGGAAGCTGCAACACAGGACTGCATGCTAAACAACAGAAGCAGCATCCAATAGACAGAGCTAAGCAATCCCACAATCAACAGATCAGAGCAAAGTTCTGCAGTCCTGCCACATCCAGTCATGAATAGTGGTGGACCATTAAACAACTAACGGGCGGAGGAGGCTCCATGAATATTCCTGTCCTCAATGTCGTCAGTGCAAAAGACACAGCTGAAGTGTTTGCAGCCATCTTCAGACAGAATTGCCTCATGGATGATCCATCTCAGCCTCCTCCTACAGTCCCCAACATCACAGAAGCCAGTCTTCAGCCAATTCAATTCGCATCACATGATATCCAGAAAGGGCTGAGTGCACTGGATATAAAAAAGACTATGGACCCCGACAACATTCCGGTTGCCGTGCTGAAGACTTGTGCTCCAGAACTAACCTTGCCTCTTGTCATGCTGTTCCACTACAGCTACAACACTGACATCCACCCGACAAAGTGGAAAACTGCCCAGGTATGTCCTGTCCACAAAAATCAGAACAAAGCAAATCTGGCCAATTACCGTCCCAATCATCAGCAAAGTGATGCAAGGTGTCATAGACTGTGCTAACAAGTGCGACTTACTCTCCAATAACCCACTCACAGATGTTCAGTTTGTGTTCGGCCAGGAATACTCATCTGCAGAACTCATTACAGCTTTGGTTCAAACATGGACAAAAGAGCAGAATTCCAGGTGAGGTGAGAGTGAATGTCCTTGACATCAAGACAGCATTTGATCATGTTTGGCATCAAAGAGCCCTGGTAAAATTGAAGTCAATGGGAATCAGGGAGAAAACTCTCCACAGGCTGGAGTCATATCTAGCTGCACGGAAGATGGTTGTGGTTGTTGGAGGTCAATTATCTCAGCCACAACACATCGCTTCAGGTGTTCCACGGGGCAGTGTGCTAGGCCCAACCAGCTTCAACTGCTTCATTAATGAACTTTCCTCCTTCATAAGGTCAGAAGTGGGATGTTTGCTGATGATTGCATAGTATTCAGTTCCATTCCCAACTCCTCAGAAAATGAAGCAGTCCATGGAAATGCAGCAAGACCTGGATGACATTCAGTGTGGGGCTGATGAGTGGAAAGTATCATTTGCGTCACACAAGGTTCAGGCAATGACTATCTCCAACAAGCGAGAGTCTAACCGCCTGCCCTTAACATTGAAGAGCATTACAGTCACAGAATCGCACATCATCAACACCTGGGAGTCACCATTGTCCAGAAACTTAACTGGACCAGTCATATAAATACTGTGGTAACAAGAGCGGGTCAGAGGCTGGGAATTCTGCGGCGTGTCTCACCTTCTGACTCTCCAAAGCCTTTCCACCATCTAGAAGGCACAAGTCAAGAATGTGATGGAATACTCTCCAATTACCTGGATGAGTATAGCTCCTACAAAACTCAAAAAGCTCGACACCATCCATGACAAAGTAGCCCACTTGACTGGTATCTCATACAACTCATTCAACATTGACTGCCTCCACCATCAGCATACCATGGCTACAGTGTGTACCATCTACAAGATGTACAGCAGCAACTCGCCAAGGTTTCTTCAGCAGCACCTGCCAACCCATGAGTTCTACTAACTAAAAGGTCAACGGCAGCAGGCACATGGGAACACCGTGTTCCCATCCAAGTTACACACCATCCTGACTTGGAAATGTAACGCCATTCCTTCATCGTTGCTGGGACAAAATCATGGAACTCCCTCCCTAACAGCACTGTAGGAGTATCTTCACCACAAGAACTGCAGCGGTTCAAGAAGGCAGCTCACCACAACCTTCTCAAGGGCAATTAGTGATGTGCAACAAATGCTGGCCTTGCCAGTGGCGCCCACATTCCGCAATGAATAAAAACGACATTAACATGGAAAGACTAAAGGAGATAATTTAATTGCACCCAGTGCAGTTCTCAGAAAAGTCCTTAATTAACTTGTAAACACTGGATTATTGCAGCTCCAGCATCAACAACATTTGAATCCATTCATGGACGAGAAGGGGAAAAATGGAGATCCAGTAGGATTTGGAAAGGATGCTGGCTATTTGATGTGAAATGCACAACAGGTTGAAATATAAATGGATACATTTATGGTGGAGCTGCTGGTATTGGGTTATAAATTGATGCAACAGGCATGGGTGGGGACAACAGAGGGAAGAGTTTCAGACAAGTATCTATTTAACTTTAGTGTTTTCCTTTATGCATTCAATGCATTTAATCCTTGCCCAATTCCTTATTCATGTGGCAGCCTAGTCAGGGATTGTTGGCAGATTAATCAACCATGAGTTGAGGTGGGTGGGGTCCCAGCCCCAAGCCCAATAGCGTACCTATGTGGGGTAAGGTAGAATAGTGGTGATGCTACTGGATAAATAGGTAGGATAAATATAAAAGCGAATTATTATTTAAATGGGGAGGCATTACAAAATGCTGCGGTACAGAGGGATCTGGGGGTCCTTGTACATGAAACTCAAAAAGTTAGTATGCAGGTACAACATTTAAATAGGAAAGCAAATGAAATATTGTTCTTGATTTCAACGGGAATGGTGTATAAAAGTAAGCAAGTCCTGGTACAACTGTACAGGACGTTGGTGAGACCACACCTGGAGTACTACATACAGCTTTGGTCGCCTTATTTAAGGAGGGATATACTTGCAATGGAGGCAGTTCAGAGAAGGTTCATGAGGTTGATTCCTGAGATGAAGATGTTGTCATATGGAGAAAGGATAAGCAGGTTGGACTCATTGGAGTTTAAAAGATTGAAAGATGATCTTATTGAAGCGAATAAGATTCTGAGGTGTCTTGACAGGGTCGATTCAGAGAGGATATTTCCCCTCGTGGGGGAATCTCGACCTAGGGGACATTGATTCAGAATATGGGAATGCCCATTTAAAACAGAAATGAGGAAGAATTTCTTCTCTCAGAGGGTTGTGAATCTTTCGAATTCGCTCCCCCACAGATCTGTGGAGACTGGGTCACTGAATATATGTCATCATCATCATCATAGGCAGTCCCTCGGAATCGCTTGCTTCCACTCTTATAATGAGTTCTTAGGTGGCTGAGCAGTCCAATATGAGAGCCACAGACTCTGTCACAGGTGGGACAGATTGACATTGAGGGAAGGGGTGGGTGGGACAGGTTTGCCGCACGCACTTTCCGCTGCCAGCGCTTGATTTCTGCATGCTTTCGGCGATGAGACTCCAGGTGCTCAGCGCCCTCCCTGATGCAATTCCTCCACTTAGGGCAGTCTTCGGCCAGGGACTCCCAGGTGTCAGTGGGGATGTCGCACTTTATCAGTGAGGATTTGAGAGTGTCCTTGTAATGCTTCTGCTGCCCATCTTTGGCTCGTTTGCCGTGAAGGAGTTCCGAGTGGACCACTTGCTTTGGGAGTCTCGTGTCTGGCATGCGAACTATGTGGCCTGTTCAGCGGGGCTGATCAAGTGTGGTCAGTGCTTCAATGCTGGGGATGTTGGTCTGGTCGAGGACGCTAATGTTGGTGCATCTCTCCTCCCAGGGAATTTGTAGGATCTTGCGAAGACATCGTCGGTGGTATTTCTCCAGCGACTTGAGGGGTGTCTATTGTACATGGCCATGTCTCTGAGCCATACAGGAGGGCGGGTATTCCTACAGCTCTGTAGATTATGAGCTTGGTGGCAGTTCTGAGGGCCTGGTCTTCAAACACTCTTTTCCTCAGGCTGCTGAAGGCTGCACTGGCACACTGGAGGCGATGTTGGATCTCGTCATCAATGCCTGCTCTTGTTGATAGGAGGCTCTAAAGATATGCTGTCCTCGCCGCACAGCACTGCCCCCATGTCATCAACATCCACGCCGCAGCCCTGGACAATGTGGACCACTTCCCATATTTCGGGAGCCTAAATATATGTCAGGTGGAGATCGACCAATTTCTGAACAATAAGGGAGTCAAGGATTATGAGGAGTGGGCATGGAAGTGGAGCTGAGGCCATGATTAGATCAGCCATGATCTTATTGAAAGGCGGAGCAGACTCGCGGGGCCAAATTACAAACTCCTGCTCTTATTTCATATGTTCTTATATAAGTAATCCAGGGGCCTGGACTAATGATCCAGAGTCAAAAACGAGGATGACTTGTTTCCTCTCTAAAAGTGAGTTCCCAGGTAGCTGAAGAGACCAATGTGGGACTTACAGTCTGTGTCACAGGTAGGGCGGACAGTGGTTGAAGGAAAGCGGGGCTGGGTTGACACATGCTCCTTCTGCTGTCTGTGCTTGGTTTCTGCTTGCTCTCAATGATGAGACTTGAGGTGCTCAGCGCTCTCTTGGATGCTGTTCCTCCATTTTGGGCGGTCTTCGGCCAGGGACTCCCAGGTACCGGTGGGGATGTTGCATTTTATCAACAAGGCTTTGAGTGTGTCCTTGAAGCGTTTCCTCTGCCAACTGGAGCTTACCTGCCGTGACGAAGGCTTTGGGAGTCTCGTGTCGGGCATGCGGACGATGTGACCCGCCCAATGGAGCTGATCGAGCGTGATCAGTGCTTAGATGCGGGGCAACGTTGGCCTAAGCGAGAACACTAACGTTGGAGCGTCTTTGCTCCAAATGGATTTGCAGGATCTTGCAGAGGCAGTGCTCGTGGTACTTCTCCAGTGTTTTGAGCTGTTGCCATTTAGGAGGGCAGTTATCACTACTGCCATGTAGATCATAATCTTGGTGCCAGTTTTGATCATTCCATTCCTCAGGCGATCGAAGGCTGCGCTGGTGCACTGGAGCCGTTGTTGGACCTCATCATTGATGTCTGCCCTTGCTGACAGTTGGCTCCTGAGATATGGAAAATGGCCCATGTTGTCCAAGGCCACGCCTTGGATTTTGATGATCCGTGCCAGTGCTGCGTGGTGGGGTCAGGTTGGTGGAAGACCTTTGTCTTACAGATATTTAGTGTAAGGCCTATGCTTTTGTATACCTCGGAGAGTGTGTTGACGCTGGCTTGGAGTTCAGCATTAACATGTGAATCTATTCAAATGGGTGAAGCAAAGAAATGGAGACCCACTGGAATTTGGACAGAATGATTGATATTTGGTATGAAATGCACAATGGGAAGCAAATACAACTGGATACATTGGGTTGATAAATTTGGCATTGGGGCAAATGTTTTTCCAGAGCCTTGTGTTTAAAATCTTGGATCTCTTGCTTTGTGCATTTACTCCACCTTCCAGCAAGATTATAGTTTGTTGGAGTGTAGGTGCACAGGTATTCCTTCGATACCTTATTTATGTAAGCATCGATTATATTGGCAAGTTATTCAATCGCAATGGGAGCAGGCAGAAGAGAATCTGTCCCAGAACCAGCACACTTGGGTATCCATACTAACCAATGAAGCTGTGACAGCAAGCTGATGCCACCTGTTGCTTTCCTGCTTTACCCAATTACAGTCCCCAGGGTTCCATGCTCTCAGACATGACTGGTGTGTACAGCAGGTGTTGCTCTACCTACAAAGTTTAACAATGGCTACAGCAGTAGTGGTGAATTTAGTTACTGAACTCCCTGCAATAATAAGTCGACAAGATCTACAACAAATACTGAATAAAAAACAGCTAGTTCCAGAGCTTTACGTAAATATACATCAGAGTCAAACCAAATCCCATAACACTGTTGCAGAGGGTAGTGTAATTCTGGTTATATTAATTGTAAGATAAAGCAACCACTCACAAGGAGACAAAACCAGTCCATTGTTGAACAGTTTATTTAGTTATGTTACATGTCACATTTTAGCTCTTTGTACAAAGCAGAAGCCATAGTTCCCTACAGGATAGGGGTCCTAATTATATAAATACAATAAGCTTGAACCTATCAGTCAGTTTAGTCACTCTCCCCCAGGGTGTGCTTGTCAAACAGATACTCTCCCAGGCCATTCTCAGGGGCTCCCAGTCTCTTCAGGTTGGTGATGTGATCTCCAAGCTTCTTGATCATCTTCACTTGTTTATCCAAGTAGTGGGTCTCCAGGAAGTCACACAACTGAAAGAGGGAGAAGCAAGTTATGGCCAGCAGCAGATATCAAAGAATGTCAGCTTCCCCTTCAGAATTGGGATTTCAATTATATTGAACTGGAGGATAGTCAAGTGGTGCAATTGAGATTGATGGAATTACTGCATTATTAGATTAAATTTATTGCACTTTATGTACGGAGATCCTGGGATCACTGGGACACATTTACTAGTCATTGTCCAGTCCGCCAACATTCCCCCATCCCTTCCCACTGCTGCCCAAACGAGACACCAACACAAATTTGTTATGTGTGGAGACCTTTTAATTAGGCCCCTGTAGCAAGTTTGCACAACCTCCAACTTACCCAAAAGCCCACATTAAATGATTAAGAACTTACATCAGGGTCCGTGCTCCCAGTGGAGAGTTTGTGCAGATCCAGCAGACTCTGGTTCACATTCTTCTCCATCTGCAGAGCTCTCTGCATCACCTCCAGACCATTGCTCCACTCATCCAGCTCTGGTTTCTGGAAAGAAAGTTCTAACAGTTCGCTTTCTAATGTTTGTTTAATTCATTGTAAGTACTAAAGGAAATTGGGGTGCAATCAAAAGTCTACTTTACCATGAACCTATTTGTTAGAATATAAAATTGCCATTACACTATCACAGCTACTGGAGTTATATTGATAAGGCAAATAGCCTAGATGTATTTAAAGGGAAGCAATGCAAGTGCATGGGGATTAAAGAAAAGAATGCTTTGCTGACAGGGCGAGATAAAGCAAAATAAGAGGAGGCTCATGGAGTATAAACACCAACTTGACTGAATGTCCTGTGTGCTTTAATTGCTTTAGAATGTATTGTGAAGATTCAGTCTAAGAGGAGCTAGACAGAAAGCCACTCCTTTATTGAACCAAACCTTGATGTCCGCCAAGATAATTCGGCCTCCACGCCGATTCTGGAATTCCATCAGTTTCTCAGCATGCTCACGTTCCTCATGTGACTGCTCCTTGAAGAACTCAGCAAAGTGATGCAGGGCAACATCATCCCGGTCAAAGTAGAAGGACTATGGAGAGATCAGAAGAGTATTATATCACAGACCCATCATGTGTACAGCACAAAACTTCAACCTCAATATTTTGCTTTCTTGCAAGGTTTCAAAACCTCACTGAATGTGGAACTCCTTAATGGCAGACAAAACATTACAGGGACACCCTCAATCACCCTGAAAAATTGTAACATCCCCACTGACACCTGGGAGTCCCTGGCTAGAGATCGACCCAAGTGGATGTTTACCATGGAGGGTACTGAGCACCTAGAGTCTCATCACTAAGAGCAAGTAGAAATCAAGCACAGGCAACAAAAGCATTCAGCAAACTAGTCCCACCCATCCTTTCCCTCAACAACTATATGCCCTACCAGTTTTAGACTGTGGTTCTCATATTGGACTGTTCAGCCACCCAAGGACTCAGAGTGGAAGCAAGTCTTGCTTGATTCAGAGGGCCTGCCTTTGATGGACATTTTCATGAAAACAATCTTTTGATACCCTTACCCAATGAGAAATCAAGGCTTTGATGTTGAGCCAAGGTGTGTGTATGGTGGTGCAGTGGTTGGAGAAAAGAATAAAGGCATTAGATTTTCACCACCTTTGCAGGAAAGACTTCCTGACTTCCCTCCTAAATGGCCTGACTCTAATTTTAAGATTCCATCCCCTCATTGAAAAAGGCAAGGTGGAGGAAGTCCATGGAGTGATTGAGAATGAGGATACAAATTCTGAATTCCATGCATTGAATGCAGAATGTATTCAGAATAAACTTCAAGCTCAAAAGAGTTCCAGAATAAAAGTCATTATTAAAGATAGGCAGAATAGATAGACTGGGTACAGCACAGAATTTAGTAAATTCACATTACATTGTCTCCATTGTGAAGTGCTCTAAAATACAAAACTCACCATAGAGAGATAAACATAGGAGGAATAGAGCTCCATGTTGATCTGCTTGTTGACAGCATCCTCACAGTCCTGGTGGTAGTTCTGACGCACTTGAGAAGCCATCTAGATTCTTTTTCACAAATCAAAACTTTGTGGAAGCAACAAACTCCTGTAAAGATTCAACCAACCACATATGCCTGTATTTATACTGCTGGATAATCCAGGGTGTGGCAGTCTGCAGGATGATTGACAGTCCTCAATAACCAATCAGAAGTTGCAGCATCTCAGAGCATCAATCAGGTAATGGGAGGAGGGGAGATGGATTCCCAGAGCCAGTCAGATCTTTGAAGAATGAGCATCATTGGCTGACAACTCAATGAGGATCTCAATTGTCCTAACTTTCCTCAAACACAGTTCAAATATCCAGAATCACAGGTTAAAATGAATCCTCTATTATTTAGGCTAATCAATTGGGAAAAACTTAAAATATAAGTGCTCCCTTCCAAACATGACAAAACTAACCTGAACACTTATCAATTTATAGTTTAGTTCCCTGTATCCACGCTGCATTCCAGTCCCTCTGGCGCCCACCGGTCATTGGAGGCCTCAAGCATACCGGCAGACACTGTGTGCTCCCTCTGCAGGGACACCCGGACACGGACATAGTTGCGGAAGAGAGGCACGCAGCCGTAGAGAAAACACCCCATCGACTGTGCCCTGCCTGGACCAGTTAATGGCCACCTTGAAAGGTTCATTAAATCCTCTGTTGTTTGCGAGTCAGTATCTTTTTAATAGTTCTGGATTGTTCAGTGGGGTCATTTGCAGGTATCTGCGGGTTTGATGCAACATCCAAAAAGATCGGTGAGTATGCAAAGCAAACAAAAGTGGGTCAGATGAATGCAAATTGCTTGTGATCAATGTGTCAAACACAAATACTCAGATACTCCATCACTTACAAGTTTAGCTCAAATGTAGAGAGGACCATGCGATGTTCAGTTCTTGTTTTTTATCATGACATTTTGGAAACAATGAAACAGACTGCAGTCCAAAAAGAAAGACAAGCATTTACATAGCGCCTTTCACAACCTCAGGAAATCCCTGAGAATTTTACAGCCAATAAGGTACTTTTTAAAGTGCAGTCACTTTTGTAATGTAGGAAATGTGGCCGCCAATTTGCACATGGCAAAACTCCAGAAACAGCAAGGTGAACATGACCACATTATTTGTTTTCAGTGACATTGGTTGAGGAATAAAAATTGGCAAGATCACAGGGGATAACTCCCCTGTTCTTCTTCAAAGTAGTGCTCTGAGATCTTTTATGTCCAACTCAGAGGGCAGTCAGCACCACGGTTGACCATCGCATCCTAAAGATGACAACTGCGACAGTGCAGCACCCCCTCATAACTGCACTGTAGTGTCAGCCGAGATTCCGTGCTCATGTCTCTGTCATGGGGACTTGAACCCACTACCTTCTGACTGAGAGGCGAGAGTGCTACCCACTGAGTTCATTTGACTGCTCTCCGAAACTTAAAACTCTCAGTTACCCACAACGCCAATATCTATCTCAATCATCTGTGAAATCTCCACGTTATCAGCCTCCGGTATTCCCAGACTCAGCTCCTGTGTTAGAACACGTGTTAGAGCTGAGCGCAGAGAGAGGCTGGGAAATATAAAACAAGATTGAAACAAACAGCAGGAACTTGAGCCAAGTGCTGCACAGCAAGGGGAAGACAGGCTGAAGAGATGGAGAAAGCAGCCAGGTAACTACAGGAGGAACTGCTGGAGATTTGGTCTCATTGCTCAGCGCTTCATCTGAGTTTGCAACATGCCCAAGTTTGGATGTCACTGGCAAGGCCGACATTTATTGCCCATCCCTAGTGGCCCTGAGAAACCACTGGTGAGACTCCTTCTTGAACCATGTTCAGGTGCTCAATGGTTGAGACGATTTGCTCGGTCAATTCAGAGGGCAGGTAAGAATCAACCACATTACTGTGCAAATAGAGTCACATTTAAGCCAGACGAGGTAAGGATGGCAGGTTTCCTTCCCTAAAAGGAAATTAGTGAGCCAATTGGATTTTTACAACAATCCTAAAAGTCCATGGTTACTGATATCAATTTGTTTTAAATTTTAAACTGAAAGCAAATGATGGTGGGATTTGAACTCACATTCCGTGTATTATTGGTCCAAGCCTCTGCATTACTAGTCCAGAAACATAACCACTGCACTATTGTACCCCTAGCATACAGCTTGAAAAAAGGCTGAATCTCCTTTATTCATTCTCTATGGAAATTGGCCTAGTTCACAGACGCTGGTAGTTATGTTCAGTGTATATATTAGCAGTTTACATTAAGATACCCAACTATGTTACCAATTTTTCCTTTCCACACGCAAATTTAGTAAGGCCTTATCCGATGTTCCTTGTGCTTTGGATCAATACCTGCTTCAGCGAACACTTTCCTGTGTTCCCAAAACAGAAAGACTTTCAGCAGTAATTCTTGGGGGTTGTCTATTCAGAAGGTGCAGACTCTGTAATGTAACAGCACACCCTTGGTAAAGTGGTTCAAACATGAGGGGCGAGGTCTTACCGTGACCAGATTACACTGAAATCTCTTTCTCCAGTTCATCCAAATTGAAAACCAGTTAAAGACTAAGATTAGACTTGTAGCTATGACCATCTTAGGCTACCATTGAACCAAAGTCATTAGTCTGGAGGGGAAGAGATTAAAACAGCCACATGCCCAAGCAAATCAGGTTTGATCAAGATCACAACCAATTTCTCAGCAGAAGTAGTTCTTGTTCAATGCAAGGTCACACGACATTGATCTGAAAATGTGCTCAGTTACTTAAAAGAAGAAAAGGAACAAAAGCAAAATACTGCGGGTGCTGGAAATCTGAAATAAAAACAGAAAATGCTGGAAATACTCAACAGGTCAGGCAGCATCAATGTAGAGAGAAACAGAGTTAACGTTTCAGGTCAATGACCTTGTGTCAGAACGGAAAAAGTTAGTGATGTAACTGATTTTAAGCAAGTGCAGGGCACGGAATGTGTTGGGGGAGGGGAGGAAAGAGCAAAAGGGAACGATTGTTGCTATTTATGTATGTAAACCTTACCAAAATGTAAGATTTGCCATTAGAGGGCACACCTGTGGGAGACCTAAGGGTCACCTGTGCACCCTGGCCCAAGCAGGTATAAAAAGGGATCCACCTTGCTGCATCCTCACTCAGGAGTCTGAATAAAGAGGCCAAGGTCACAACAGTTTGAGCTTGTGATATAGTCCTTTGGATTTATTCTGAACATAACAAATTAGCGACGAGTAACGGATCACGAACTTTCATGTGGTAATGGTTGCCGTTGATATTCTTGAGTGATTTGTTGAGGGTGGTGATTGGGAAGCCTTTGTTGAGGGCCTCGACCAGTACTTTGTGGCCAATGAATTGGACACGACTGAAAAGAGATCAAATGCAGGGCGATTCTCCTCACCGTATGTGGGTCATCGATATATGGCCTCCTTAAAAATTTGCTGCCACCAGTCAAACTAACGGACAAATCTTACGCAGAGCTGTGTACGCTGTCTAAGGGACACCTCAAGCGAAAGGAGAACATCCTGATGGTCAGGTACCGCTTTTAGACGCACCGTCGCTCTGAGGACCAGAACGTGGCGAGGTCTGTCACCGACCTAAGACACCTTGCGGGGCAGTGCAACTTGCAGGATCCTTGGGGGGAAATGTTGCGGGACTTTTTCGTGCTTGGAATTGGCCATGAGGTCATCCTTTGCAAACTGCTGTCTGCCGAATCCCTAGATCTGAGCACGGCCATTACGATAGCCCAAGACTTCATATCCACGAGCGATAACACGAAACAGATATCTTCACCGAATCGAAGCTCACCGGCAAGCACCGTGCATAAAATAATGTTTTCAGCAGGCAGAACGGCACAGGGCAGGATCCACACAATTGCAGATGCCAGACCTAGGCCTAGAGTGACTCAGAGTCCGCCGTGTGGCGTGAATGTGTATCCATTTGCACCATGTTGGCGCTGCGGGGGCAGCCATAGAGATCATCAATGTCGATTCAAACCCTATGTGTGCAAGGGCTGTGGAACAATGGGGCACCTCCAGCGAATGTGCAAACGATCTCTGACTCACCACGTGGCAGAGTCAGGAGAGGACGATGGATCCAGCAAGGATTACGATGAACAAGCAGGAGAGGCAACCTGAGGATGAAGAGGAAGTATATGGGACACACACCTTCACCACCAAAAGCCTTCCGATAATGTTAGAAGTTCAACTTAACGGCACTCCAGTCTCAATGAAACTAGACACGGGGGCGAGTCAATCAGTTATGAGCCAGAAGGCATTCAAGAGGCTGTGGGGCGACAAAGCACAGCGACCCAAGCTGATCCCGATTCAGGCAAAGCTGCGCAACGACACCAAGGAACTGATACCAGTTATTGGTAGTGCAGACATAAGGGTATTCCATGAGGGAGCAGTGCACGATTTACCACTGTGGATTGTTTCAGGTGATGGGCCAACACTGCTTGGCAGGAGGTGGATGGGGAAGATTCGATGGAACTGGGAAGACCTCTGCCTACCTTCTCCGGCGAATGGAGTCTCCCCTTCTCAAAGGCAGAGCAAACCCCCACCTTCAGCTGAACCAGGCATTGAAGTGCAGATCCATTTGCAGATCCCAAAGGCACAGGCCGCTCCTCACAACCACAAGGAGGTAAAGTTCAACCGAGCAGCGGTACCCACCACCCAAAGCCGACGACCTCTTCGCGATGATGGAAGAGGCTCCAGGTCGACCATGCGGAGTGGGACTCCGGCCGAAACGATCCGAATGCGTCTTCCCGACGCCAGAGGCAAAATACCTGGGGAGGAAGATCACGGCAGTCGATATCACGGACACGGATGAGAATGCATCCAGACCACTGGACGAGATTGCTTCAAGACCATGGGATGAGAGCACATCCAGACCATGGGACGATAGAGCATCCAGACCACAGGACGATAGAGTGTCCAGACCACGGAAGTTCGCCACAACGGAATGGAAGAATGTGTCGCCCAGCAAGGAAGACGAATGGGTTTGGGGCAAAGGTAAAGGGGCGGCCACTGTGAAGGCCAGGACCCACTCTGCTCCAATAAATTGGGTGCACTATGTAACCCTTGTGAGCGGTCTTTCGCGGTCAATGATGTACCATTATATAGGGTTGGGGGTACCTTATAACAAGCCAAAGTAGCCAACCGGTCATATATGTATCTGACAAAGTACTCATAACAAGTGATGTGTTAATACACGGGGTCGGGTGTGTTGTGCAGCAAGACAAAGTAGTGGGCAAACCCCAACCAGTTGTACATGTATCTAACAAAGTATTCATAGCAAGTGAGATGTTACCACACGGGGTCGGGAGTGTTGTGCAGCAAGCAAAAGTAGCGGGCGAGCCCCAAACGATTGAACATGTATTCAATAAGTTAAATAAAGCATCAGCCTGTATTCACGGGACTAAAGAGATGTAGCAAAGAGTGTCCCAATATGTGCTCGAGTCAGACAAGCTGCTCATCCCACAAGCTTGGGAAGCAGAGGCACCATTATCGATGCATTGCTTCAAGAATGTCTAACTCTGTCTGTGCACTGTAACATGATCCGCCACGGGCCAGACACTGAGAGTGGCACTAATGCCCTCAGTTGGCTACTGTTGCCCACAACCAGGGTGGAAACAGCACAGCCTGCAGACCCACTCATGGTCGTGGAAGTCCGAGAAAGCAAGGGGTCAACCATAACGGCCCCCCAGTCTAGGACCTGGACATGCCAGGATCCCACGTTACCAGTTGCCAAAGGTGAACTGCTAGATGGGATGTGGCAACCTAGCCATCGCAGAGACTGTTATATAGGTATACTTGTATATGCTCTATACAACCACTAGAGGGCTCATCCCCTGGAGTCCAAAGGGATCCCATAATCCCTTGGGAGCACAGGTATTTAAGGAGGCCTCACAGGTTCGAGAGGCACTCTGGAGACCTGAAATAGGAGACGAAGGTTGCACTTCATTTTTAAGCTCACAGTGTTCAGTCTGACACTTTCTCCAGACATAACAACTGGCGATGAGATACAGATAGCGAACCCAAAGATGCAGAGAACAGTGGGCATCCTGGAGAAATTCTCGGAGGGACATGATTGGGAAACTTATGTGGAGCGACTCGACCAATAATTCGTAGCCAACGAGCTAGATGGAGATGAGAACACTGCCAAATGAAGGGTGATCCTCCTCACCGTCTGTGGGACACCAACATATGGCCTCATGAAAAATTTGCTTACTCCAGCGAAACACATGGAGAAATCATAAGATGATTTGTGCACACTGGTCTGAGAGCATTTGAACCCGAAGGAAAGCGTTCTAATGGCGAGGTACCAGTTCAACACCGACAAATGGTCTGAACGTCAGGAAGTGCTGAGTTATGCCGCCGAGCTAAGACGTCTTGCAGGACATTGCGAATTTGAAGGACATTTGGAGCACACGCTCAGAAACTTTTTTGTACTTGGCATTGGCCACGAAACCATACTTCGCAAACTTTTGACTGTAGAGACCCCAACCTTGAGCAAGGCCATAGCGATAGCCCAGGCGTTAATTACCACCAGTGACAATACTAAGCAAATCTCTCAGCACATGAGTGCTGCTACAAGTACTGTGAACAAAGTGATGCTGTTTTCAAATCGCAACATACAGGGCATGTCACACATGCTTGCAGCTGCACGTCCGCAGATGTCTCCACCATCAAGGGTGATGAATGCTAGTCCATTAACACCTTGTTGGTGCTGCGGGGGTGATCATCATTTCCATTCATGCCAATTCATAGGGTACGTTTTCATGGGCTGTGGAACAATGGGACATCTCCAACGTATGTGCAAGAGAGCTGCAAATCCTGTTAATCCTGCAAACCATCATGTTGTAGATAAGGACAGATCCACGGAGGATCACGACGAACCAGAGCCCCAGACCGAGGAGACAGAGGTACATGGGGTGCACACATTCACTACAAAGTGTCCCCCGCAAATGCTGAATGTTGAACTAAATGGACTCCCGGTGTCAATGGAGCTGGACACTGGCGCGAGCCAGTCCCACATGGGAAAAAAGACTTTCGAAAGATTGTGGTGCAGTAAGGTCTCAAGGCCAGTCTCAATTCCAGTTTGCACGAAACTAAGAACTGATTCCTGTAATAGGCAGTGCTCCCATAAAGGTCTCCTATGGTGGAGTGGTGCATAAGCTACCACTGTGGGTGGTAACGGGGCGATGGTCCCACGCTGCTCGGCAGGAGATGGCTGGGAAAGATATGCTGGAACTGGGACAACGTCCGAGCGCTATTGCCCGCTGATGATACTTCGTGTGCCCAGGTCTTGAACAAATTTCCTTCGCTGTTCGAACCAGGCATTGGGAAATTCCAAGGAACAAAAGTGCAGATCCACCTAATTTCGGGGGCGCAACCCATCCATCACAAGGCGAGTGCAGTACCGTACATGATGAGAGAAAGGGGAGAGATTGAACTAGACCGGCTGCAAAGAGAGGGTGTTATTTCACCAATCGAGTTCAACGAGTGGGCCAGTCCGATTGTCCCAGTCCTCAAGGGAGACGGCACAGTCAGAATCTGTGGCGATTACAAAGTAACTATTAATTATTTCTCCCCGCAGGACTAATACCCACTACCAAAGTCCGACGACCTCTTTGCAACGCTGGCGGGAGGAAAGGTGTTCACAAAGCTGGATCTGACTTCAGCCTACATGATGTAGGAACTGGAGGAATCATCTAAGGGCATCACCTGCATCTACACGCACAATGGTCTTTTTATTTATAACAGATGCCCGTTTGGAATTCGATCAGTGGCGGCGATATTCCAGAGAAACATGAAAAGCTTACTGAAGTCGGTCCTGCACATCGTGGTCGTCCAGGATGACATCTTGGTCACAGGTCGGGACACAGTCGAGCATCTGCAGAATCTGTAGGAGGTTCTTAGTCAACTCAACCGCGTGGGCTCAGGTTAAAACGCTAGAAGTGCATTTTCCTGGAGCCTGAAGTGGAGTTCTTGGGAAGGAGGATTGCGGCAGATGGCTTCAGGCCCAGCAACTCGAAGAAGGGGGCAATCGAGAAGGACTGAGGCCACAGAACATGACAGAGCTGCGGTCGTTTCTAGGACTCCTGAACTACTTTGGTAACTTCTTTTCGGGTCTCAGCACACTGTTAGAACCAATGTATGTCTTACTGTGAAAAGTGGATTAATGGGCATGTGGCAAAAGCCAAGAAAATGTCTTCGTAAAAACTAGAAAATTGTTATGCTCAAACAAATTGCTTGTGTTGTATATTCCATGTAAGCGTTTGGTACTAGCATGTGATGCGTCGTCATAAGGCGTTGAGTGTGTATTGCAATAAGCTAATGATTTTGGGAAACTGCAACTGGTTGCTTACACATCCAGGAGTCTGTCTAAGGCTGAGAGAGCCTATAGCATGATTGAAAAAGAAGCGTTAGCGTGTGTCTATGGGATAAAGAAAATGTATCAATATCTGTTTGGGCTAAAATTCGAATTGGAAACTGACCATATCCCTGTTTTCCTAGAGTAAGGGATAAATACGATTGCATCGGCCTGCGTCCAGCGATGGGCGCTCATATTGTCCACATAAAACTACGCCATCCGCCATAGGCAAGGCAAAGACAAATGCACTGATGCTCTCAGCAGACTGCCATTGCCCACCACGGGGATGGAAATGGCGCGGCCCGCAGATTTAGCCATGGTTATGGAAGCAGTTGAGAGTGAGCATTCACTCGTCACTGCCCGGCAGATCAAAACCTGCATGAGCCAGGACCCCCTATTATTCCTCGTCAAAAACTGTGTGCTTCATGGGAGCAGGTCCAGTGTCCCTGTAGAAATGCAAGAAGAAATAAAGCCATTCCAGCGGCGCAAAGATGAAATGTCTATACAGGCAGACTGCCTTCTGTGGGGCGATCATGTAGTGGTACCTAAGAAGTGCAGAGACACCTTCACCAGTTACCTGCACAGTACCCACCCAAGCATTGTAATGATGAAAGCGACAGCCAGATCCCATGTGTGGTGGGCCGGTATTGATGCGGACTTGAGTCCTGCGTGCACAGATGTAATACATGGTCGCAGTTAAGCAAAGTACCTGGGGAGGTGTCGCTAAGTTTATGGTTTTGTCCCAGCAAACCGTGGTCTCGGGTACATGTCGACTATGCAGACCCGTTCTTGGCTGAAATGATCCTTGTCGTTGTAGATGCGTACTCCAAATGGATTGAATGTGAGAAAACTGTCGGCTAGCACGTCCGCTGCCACGAATGAAAGCCCGCGCATCATGTTTGCCACACACGGCCTACCCGATGTCCTGGTGAGCTACAACGGGCCATGTTTTACCAGTGCTGAGTTCAAAGAATTCATGACCCGCAAGGGATCAAACATGTCACATCTGCCGCGTTTAAACCAATGTCCAATGATCAGGCAGAGAGAGCAGTGCAAACCGTCAAGCAGGGCTTGAAGAGGGTAATGGAAGACTCACTGCAGACTCGCCTATCCCGAGTCCTGCTTAGTTAGTGCCAGAGACCCCATTCACTCACTGGGTTCCCACCTGCTGAACTGCTCAAGAAAAGAGCACTTAAGACATGGCTCTCGTTAGTTCACCCTGATCTGCATGAACAGGTAGAGAGCAGGCGGCTTCAACAAAGTGCATACCATGATAGCGCCAATGTGTCACGCGAAATTGAATTCAATGGTCCTGTATTTGTATGGAATTATAGACAAGATCCCAAGTGGCTTCTCGGCACTGTTGTGGTCAAAGAGGGAAGCAGGGTGTTTCGGGTCAAACTTTCAAATGGACTCATTCATCGGAAACACTTGGACCAAATCAAACTCAGATTCACGGACTATCCTGAGCAATACACTTTGGACCCTACCTTCTTTGACCCCCCAACATACACGCCAGTGCCAACCAGCACCACGGTTGACCACGAAGCAGAACCCATCATCCAGAGCAGCCCAGCAGGACCCACCACAATAGGCAGCCCAGCAAGGCCAGCTGCATGGCAGACCAGCGAGGGCCCAACAATTGATTCTCTAACACCAGCTTTCACACTGAGACGATCAACCAGGGCAAGAAGAGCCCCAGATCGACTCACATTGTAAATAGTTACACTGTTGGCTTTGGGGGAGAGTGTTGTTATATATGTATACTTGCATATGCTCTGTGCAGCCACCAGAGGGCTCATCCCCTGGATCCCATAATCCCTTGGGAGCACAGGTATTTAGGAGGCCTCACAGGTTGGGGAGGCACTCTGGAGACCTGCAATAAAAAACTAAGTTCACACTTTACTTTAAGCTCACAGTGTTCAGTCTGACTCTTTCTCCAAACAGAACAGAGAAGAAAGACCCATCCCAACGTTGCAAAGTAAGGCAGGGTGGCTACACACAGTCGGTGGTCCGGAGCCCCCATACTACGGCCTAAGTTCCACGGGGGACCAATAGGCCCCGCGCCACTACCAAAAGTCTCAAGGCCTCAAACATTCAAGTCCAAGTTACTGATATATATCACAAAAAGCAAGGGACCCAGCACTGAGCCCTGCGGAACCTCACTGGATACAGCTTTCCAGTCACAAAAACACCCATCAACCATGTAGGATGTTTGTTTTTTCACTCTATCCTGATTCCTAGACCTCGGAACTTATAGTGGGAAAGGACAACACATAGTACAACATTTTAGGCTTAACCCAGTGTCAGTTTTCTTATGCAACAAAAACTAACTAAAACTACAGAACTAGATATACAATCACCAAAGATTCGTGGTCCTTGAATCCGTGGCCTGCTGTTTCTTCTTCCAGCTTTTCTCTGCAGTTTCTGTTCCTTTTCTGCTGCTTCTTCTTGTGTTGCCTGTCCGTCTTCTGTTGCCTGTCCTTCTTCAGTTGTCTGTCCTCCTTCTTGTGAGCTGCTTTTTGCTCGCATATTTTTCCAGGTTTTGAATAAGTTTCGCCACTGGGCCGAGATCTGATTATCGATATGGTGATCTGTTTAACTGTTTGTGGTGATGTGTTTGAATGGCTACTAATTTGCACACGGAGTCGACAATGCAAAATATATTTCCTTATGCTGAATGCTGTAATCCAAAAATTGGCATTCCTTGGGGTCCTTTGTTGTCCGGTCTTTTTACAGACTCGATGTCTCCAGTGGCTGTTTTCCCCACCCAAGGTCAATCAAGTTCAAAGCATCACGTAACAACTCCATTGTTGTTATGCATGAAGTTAGTTTTATGGCCTTGATCACAGAATTACCTTAATTGTCCAGCTTAATTCAAAAAGCTTGGATCAATCAATTTTTAGTTCATGGTCTGTGTTTTTTTGAAGATTAGTAACCTTACAACCATCAACCTTTGCTTCCTGTTCCTGAACCAATTTTGGATCCAACTTGCCTCTTTGCCCTGGATCACATGGGTTTTTACTTTTATGACCAATCTGTCATGTGGGACCTTATCAAAAACTTTGCTAAAATCCATATGCACCAAATAATATGTACTACCCTCATCGACCCTCCTGGTTATCTCCTCGAAAAATTGAATCAAGTTACAGACACGACCTTCCCTTAAAAAATCCATGCTGACTGCCCTTGATTAATCCATGTCTTTCCAAGTGAAGATTTATCCTGTCCATCAGGAGTTTTTCCAATAACTTTCCCACCACTGAAGTTGGAATAAAGAGCTTCATCTGGTGGACTACTGCTCCACCTAGTGGACTACTGTGGTAATGCAGCCATTGCTGGAACTACAATAAAAGCATCAGGTGACAGGTCACCTGAAAAATACCTGTGTTGAACCATCTTGTAAGTGTGTGTTTGTGATGTTGTAGAGAATATACCACATTGGCGATGAAGGATCAGATTCCTGGATACCCCAGCTGAAATTTTTGTTGGTGGATGATTTCAGCCAAACAGCAGAGAGACTAGAGAGGTCCTTTGTGTTAACAGCTAAACATACAAGGTAAATTACAAGCACACTTGGATGAAATGAAGAGTCCAGATGGCTGCGCCTATAGGACTTGGGTGAATTTCATTAAGACCAAGAGACTTTTGGAGTGTATGTGGAGCGGCTAGAAATGTTTTTTTTACTGCAAATAGTATCATCTAAGTCCCCGAGTTTGAAAACCATAACCGGGTTGTTTTAGAAAGAAAACGGGATATTTTCCTGACTGAAGCAAGCCCCGAGGTGTATGAAACCCTGAAAATTTTGCTTCTTCCCGTCAAGCCATAGGACGTATCAATTACGGAGATTAGCACTACAGTCCAGAGCCACTGGAAATTGCTGAAAGTTACCGTTTTGGGAAACAAGATCAATTTATTCACGAAAGTATCAGTGAGTACATTGTAGTATTAAAAAAGCTATCCATTACTGTCATTTCAGAAACTTTCAGGACCGAGCATTACGTTACCACTTTGTTTGTGGGATGAAAAATGAAGTGATCAGAAGAAAGTTGTTGACAACCCCTAACTTGTCAGACAGCTATGTCAATGGATATGGCCAGCCAATATTCACGAGAATTTTGTACCATTTCCAGTCGTCGGACAACTGAGGGTGAAACACTTACAGGTTAAAAGTGAAAGGCAGTTGGGCCCCAACGCCTCAGCAAATGGCCAAGTTAACAGAGCATTGAAATCGTGCTATCGGTGCCTGGGACAACACATTGATCAAAGTTGTCTGTATGTGAAGGCAGAGTGTTTTTTCTGCAAGAAAACTGTGCATCTTGCAAAGGCATGCTGACTGAAGAGTAAACCAACTTTCAAGGCTATAAGTAAAAATCCCCACAGACGACAGAGAATTGAAGAAAAGCAACAGGATGAAGAGATACATGTCATCAGGGGCACGAGGATATCTAACAGCGATTCGTGAAGTATCGTCATCCAAGTAGACATTGCAGGAACCAGGATACACATGGAAATCGACACTGGTGAATCCGTGAGTGTAGTACCGGAATCACTAAATCTTGACAAGTTGAGTGATTTTCCACAGTCAAAGATAGAGCTGCAAGGCTAATCAGGAGAGAAAATCCCTGTGGTAAGATGTATCAACATATCGGTGAAATACAAGGATCAATTTCAGAGCTTCCCTCTATTTGTAGAGGCAGGAGACAAGCCTGCCTTACGAGGTAGAAATTGGTTGGGATCACTGAAGCTGGATTGGAATGAGATTTTTCTTGTTGAAACGAGATTTGCATTCAAGGAAGGTGTTTTGTGAAACAGGCAGTCCGATCCATGATCTCAAGGCAAGTGTCAGGGTACAGAAGGACACGAGACCAGTTTACTGCAAACTATGTCCCGTACCATACGCACTCAAGGAGAAAGTTGAGCAAGAACTCAAAAGACAAGAAATTGAGACCATTATCTCTAAGGTAGATCTATGTAATTGGGCTACACCATTGTTGTTCTACCTAAGTCAGATGGTAAGGTAAGGTTGTGTGGTGATTATAAAGTAACCGTAAACCAGGTTCTCGAGGGTAAGCTCCCAAATTCATTGCCAAATGTAGAACATTTGTTCACAATGCTGACAGATGATCAGATCTTCTCAAAGTTAGATCTCACAAATGCCTACATACAACGTGAACTCGATGAGGAGTCCAAGTCATAGTTGAATATAAATACTCATCTAGGCCTAGATCAATTTAATAGGCTACCATTTGGAATGTCTTCTGCCCCCACCACATTCCAAGGAGTGATGAACCAGATTTTGCAAGGCTTTGAAGAGGTAGTATGCTATTAAGATGACATACTCATTTCAGCAACAAACAGGCAAATCTATAATAACGTATTGAATGAAGTGCTCAAATGGCAAGAGAAGCACAGAGTACCAGTGACTGTGCACAAGTGTGAGTTATTTAAAAACTCAGTGGCGCACTTAGGGCACAGAGTCGACAAAGATGGTTTGTATGAAACCAAGGGAAAGCTGGATGCAATTAAAAATGCACCCACTCCCAAGAATGTCACTGAACTGCGATCATTTTTGGGTCTTTTGAACTATTATGGGAAGTTCGTACCAAATTTGGCTACAGTGTTACATCCACTGAATTAGCTGTTAGCTCACTATGCCGTATCTAAGGAGATCAAATGGGCATGTGATGCCTCTCAGTATGGAGTTTGGACAGTGATCTCTCATGTACTACACAGTGGGGCGGAGAGACCAATTGCTTTTGCTTCATGCATTCTTTGTGCCAGTGAGCGTAAATATGCGCTAAATCGAAAGGGAAGTTTTGGCATTAATTTCTGGTGTCAAGAAGCGCCACAAATATTTGTATGTTTGTAAGTTTAGCATTGTTACAAACCATAAGCCTCTGATAGTGATCCTCCATCAAAAGTCCCCAATTCCAACCTTAGCTGCAGCCCGAATGCAGAGATGGGCTTTTATTCTGTCAGCAGATATGTATGACATTGAATACAGACGATCAGCTGATCACAATAGTGCTGATTCTATGTCTAGATTGCCTTCCCCATCAGAAGTTACAGCCAATAGGGAAGAAGTGTTCTATATTTCATACATTGATGAAGTGAAATTCACAGCTGAAGAAACTGGTAGAGCAACCAAACGTGTCCCAGTTATGTCAAAGTTGTATGATTACATCGCAAATGGCTGGCCAAACCAAGTATTCATCCATACTTCGTTTGTAGGAATGTATTATCAGTGGATAAAGATTGTATCATGTGGGGCACAAGAGCGAATATACCAAATAAATTCAGGTCCAGATCATTAGGAGATCTTCATGATCAGCACCTGGGAATGTGCTTGACCAAGAGTTTTGCACGCAGTTATTTATGGTGGCCAGATCTAGATAAAGATATAGAGTACATCATTAGTCAGTTTACAACATGTCAATCGGTAAGCATGAAACCACCATCAGTACTATTACAGCGAAGGAAATGGCCTCCCAGGGTGTGGCAAAGGTTACATATCGATTTTGCTGAGCTAGAAGGAGAGCAATTGTTCATTGTGATTGAAAGCCATTCGAAGTGGGTCGAGGTATTTCCAATGTGTAAAATAACAATAAAACAGTAGACAATTTGCAAATATAATTTTCTTCTTATGGCCTCCCAGAAGAAATTGTGTCTGATAATGCACCACAATTTTGTTTAGAAGAATTTGCAGAGTGCACGAGCAGAAATGGTGCGAAATATATCAATGTTCCACCATACCACCGTGCTTCAAATGGTGCAGCAGAGCGCACATTACAAATTGTAAAATGTGCCCTCATCAAACAAATGTTTTATTCAAATCCAAACAAACAGTAGCTGTCGTTGGACCACAAATTGGCTAATTTTCTCATTACTTACTGTAATACTCCTCATCCAACTACTGGTAGAACACCAAAAAGTTGTTTCTCAAATGACAACAAAGAACCAGGTTCTCGTTGTTAAAGCCAAACTTGGTACAGTCAGTAGAAGAGAAACAATTGAGACAGAAAGAGTATCATGATAGAGGTAGAATAGGAGAGAGAAGTGTGAAATTAAATCAGAAGGTGAGAGTGAAGAACCATCACCATAAATGGTTAAAGTGGTTACCAGAAAGAGTGGTGAAGATATGTGGTCCTCGCACATATTTGATAAAGATTTTTGATTATGGAAAGGTTAGGTTTTTTCACCTTGATCGTATTGTACCTACAGATATGGAAGCAGTTGAAAGTTGGAATGATTTTGATTAATTCCGACTCATCAGATAGTTTTGTTACAAGTAGAATACCAATAGCAAATCCCACATCAGATGTACTGGAAACAAGCCCAAGAGAAAATCAGAATCTGAGTCAGGCAGACAAACAGTCTGAAGTTGTCGAGTTCAAATGTAGATCAAGGGCATCCCTTGGAGGAAAACTTTCCTCAGGCTCAGCCTAGAATGAATCTAAGTTCGACATCATGTTTGCTAAGTTCCTTTCGAGAAACAGGTATCCTCTTCGAAACCGAGAACAAGTGAAGTTCGATTTGTAAATATGGCAAAATAAGTCAATATCTTTTGTTATGTATAACAATGCAAGTTATGTATGATGATTATTTAGTTGTAATTACTTCTTCATTAAGGAGGGGGAAATGTAATAAAGAGCTCCATCTAGTGGACTACTGTGGTAATGCAGCCATTGCTGGAAATACAATAAAAGCAACAGGTGACAGGTCACCAGACAAGTTGCTGTGTTGAAGCCATCTTCTAAGTATGTGTTTGTAATGTTGTAGAGAAGATACCACAGAGATTAGGCTGACTGGCCTGTAATTACTCAGTCAATCCATTTCTTTCCTTTTAAACAGATGTACATTAGCAGTCTTCCAGTCCTTTGTCATCACACCTGTAGCCAGAGAGGACTGGAAAATGATGCTCTTATCCAGGATGAGCTTTAATAGTATTTCTCCGTGGAGGAGGAGAAATGGATCCCCTTGCCGTGGACAGCAGGCTAAAATCCAGGCTGCATCTTTGAACAGGACAGGAATTATTTTGACTTTTAAAAAAAAAAAAAAAAAAATTTGATGCAAGGGTTTGGAAATTTACAAATGAGATGCCTCTTAAATTTAGTTTTCACTCTCCACTGACGGGCTGTGGGCACATTCCTCAGTTGCTGCAGCCCTTCATTGCTTGTTCCTCCTTGTATTATGAATGAATACATTTGGAAGGGGAATTATAATTTGAGCTTCCATACATACATACCTGTGAGTAGTGCAGAGTGTTTCCTATAGTTGAGCAGTGTTGCAAATCCACCTGTGTACTTTCATCCAAATCCAGATTGCCCCATTGCAAACAGACTGATGGGGGACATTTGTGTGTGTAAATTGACCACTTAAAAAAAAACTCATTGCCTGAACAGCAAAAGAACTTCAAGGGCTATGACGTCCTTTGGGCTGTCCTGTATGAAAGGCATCAAATCAAGGCAAAATTTGATTAACCTTGACTCAGGCACTCACACACTTGTCTCTGCAGTTGTCAGTCAACTATGATCTTATGGAATGGTGGAACAGGCTCAAGGTGCAATTGGGCATGCTCCTACTTCTGTTTTTAGGTATTAGCATGGAGTGGGGTGAACATTGACCCAATATATTTAGGTGATTATGTAGATAAACAGTTAACCATTAGCACAGTCCTCAGTTCAGAGTGAGGAACACATGTCGGAATATCCAACTCAACACATGGATATACACCAGAGGAAAAATAAATTTCATAGGACTTAATCTATAAAAAAAAACCTGTTACACAACTCAGTGTAATTCTTGTTTGATGTAAACCACGTTATGTTAATTGAAAAATAAGCAACCACCTCAAATATACAAGATGACAAAATCCAGTCTAATGTTGAACATTTTATTGACAGCTATGTTACATTTCACATCAAGCACACAGGTCACACAGCTCTTTGTACAAAGTCATAAGCCCTAATTGCCAACAGGAAAGGAGTTTAAATTTTAGGAATACAAAGTACTAAACAAATCCCATCAGTCAGTTTAGTCACTCTCCCCCAGTGTGTGCTTGTCAAACAGGTACTCTCCCAGGCCAGTCTCAAGGGCTCCCAGTCTCTTCAGGTTGGTGATGTGATCTCCAAGCTTCTTGATCATCTTCACTTGTTCATCCAAGTAGTGGGTCTCCAGGAAGTCACATAACTGAAAGAAGGAAGCTAGTTATGTCCAGCAGTAGATATCAAGGAATGTCAGCTTCCCCTTCAGGAGTTTGTATTTTAATCCTCGAACTGGAGGATAGTCAAGTGGTGCAATTGAGATAGATAGAATTACTGCATTAGATTAAATTTACTGCACAATAGGTAGGTGCTCAGATCCTGGGATCACTGGGACACATTTACTAGTCACAGTCCACAGTAGGCCAACCTCCCCCATCCTTTCCCACTGCTCACCAACAAAAAAAAAAAAGGGGGAGACTTACACAAAGCTATTATGCATAGAGATCTTTTAATTAGGCCCAATGACAGTCAGGTAAATTGGAGACTGTGGGACCTAAAAGCCCACATTAAATCATTAACAACTTACATGAGGGTCAGTGCTCCCAGTGGAGAGTTTGTGCAGATCTAGTAGACTCTGGTTCACGTCCTTCTCCATCTGCAGAGCTCTCTGCATTGCCTCCAGACCATTGCTCCACTCATCCTGCTCTGGTTTCTGGAGAGAAAATTCCACAGTTTATTTACAATTGATGATACAATCATTAGAAAGTATTGAAGGAAATTAGGAGTCCAACCAAATTCTATTTTAACATGAACATATATTAGAATTTAAAATTTGCCATGATGCAATCACAACAACTGGAGCCATATTGATAAGGCAAATAGCAGAGATGTATTTAAGGGGAAGTGCATGGGGTGAAAGGAATAGAACAATATGCTGATGGGGTGAGATGACACAAGGTGGGAGAAGGCTCGTGTGGAGTTATAAACACCAGCAAAGACCAGTTTGGCCAAATGGCCTGTGTGCTGTAAATTGGAACCAATTGCTTTAGCACATATGGGAACATTTAGTCTAAGAGGAGCCATACAGAAAGCCACTCATTTATTAAATCCAACCTTGATGTCAGACAAGATGATCCATCCTCCACGGCGATTCTGGAATTCCATCAGTTTCTCAGCATGCTCACGTTCCTCATGTGACTGCTCCTTGAAGAACTCAGCAAAGTGACGCAGGGCAACATCATCCCGGTCAAAGTAGAAGGACTGTGGAGAAATCAGAAAAGTATTTTTGTGCATTATTTCACAGGCCTATTATGTGTGCTGTACATAAATTCAATCTCAAAATGTTGCTTTTTTTGAAGGGTTCAAAGGCTCACTGAACTTGTATGTATATTGTCACAGAAACAATATTTTTATACCCTTACCCAATAATAAAGTTTGGCCCAGAATCAAAGCCATTTTTTGTGTGCTGTAGGAGGATGGGAAAGAAAGGGTTCCAGATTTCCACCACCCTTACAGGAAAGAATACTTCTGAACTTCCTTTCTAAATGTCCAAGCTCTAAATTTTAAAAGATGACATCCTCCACTAAAAAAAAAGCAAGGTAATGAAAGTCCATGGAGTGCTTTATTATAAAGGATACAAGTTCTGAAATACATGCAGAGTGCAGAATGTATTCCAAATAACTTAACCACAAGCTCAAAAGAGCCCAAGAAAGTGAGTCATTAAGATTCAAGATACTCAGAATAGGTGGGCTGGATACAGCACCGAATTTAATAAATTCACATTACATAGTCTCCATTTTGAAGTGGTCAAATGTACAACACTCACCATCGAGAGATAAACATAGGAGGAATAGAGCTCCATGTTGATCTGCTTGTTGACAGCATCCTCACAATCCTGGTGGTAGTTCTGACGCACTTGAGAAGCCATCTTGATTCTTTAATACAAATCTAAACTTTGTTGAAACAACAAACTGGGATGTAACTTACCTTAAATGCCTGTATTTATGCTTCGGTATAATCCAGGGTGTGGCAGTCGAGATCATGAGTGACAGCCCTCAATACCCAATCAGAAGTTGCAGCCTCTCAGAGCACCAATCAACTAAAGGGATAGGGGAGATGGACTCTCAGATCTTTGAAGAACGAGCATCATTGGCTGACAACTCAATGAGGATCTAAATTGTCCTAACTTTCCTCAAACAGAGTTCAGATATCCAGAATCACAGGTTAAAATAAATCCGCTACTCTTTAGGCAAATCAATTGGGAAAATCTTAAACCATAAGTGTCCCCTTTATAAAGGGGAATGAACAATAAGTTCAAATGTGACAAAAGTAACATAAAAACTTTTCAAATTATAATTTAGTTCCCTGTATACACCCTGCACTCCAGTCCCTCTGGTGCGCACCTGTCATGGAAAGCCTCCAACATACCAGCAGACAACGCTCCAGGGACAGCCGGGGCATGGACATAGCTGTGAAGAGAGGCAGGCAGACGGAGCGAACTCCCCATCGACCGTGCTCTGCCTGGACCAGGTAATGGCCACCTTGAAAGGTTAATTGAATCCTCTGTTGTTTATGAGTCAGTGTCTTTTTAATAGTTCTGGATGCTTCAGTGCGTGTATGAGGATCACCATCGTTCATTGGGTTGGTCATGTGCAGGTATCTGTGGGTTTGTTGTAACATCTAAACATAGTGGTTGTGGGCCCAATTTTGACAATGATTTGCATCAATTTTTTTGGAGTAAGTTTTTTCTGGCGTAAGTTAAAACATGCCATTTTCCCCCCAAAATTTGCTCCAGAGTAAGTCAGTTAGGTGCGATTTTTTTGAGTTCAGTTTTTTTTTCTAAAGTTGGTGTTCCCAGACACTTACACCATTTATTCCACTTTGGCCAGCAAAAACTTACTCCAAATCGACTTCGGTCAGCATATGTGGCCAGCTCTGAAAAACATTGCGGGCAGTTAAGAAATCGGCGCAGGTTAGTACATTTAAAGCACCAAGACTTACAAAGCACTAAACAAATCACAAAAAGTAATAAGCAATCAATCAACAAGAAATTTTTATGCCTTTATGACAGAATCAAGTTTTTTTTAAAGTCCACCCCGCCCTCATCAAAACACTCTTTCTTCTCCCCCCCGCCATCTAAACACTCTTTCTCCACCCCCGCCCACCCCCCCATCAAAACACTCTTTCTCCCTTTCTGCGCCCCGATCAAAACACTCTTTCTCTTCCCTCCCCCATCAAAACACTCTTACTCCCTTTCTGCGCCCCGATCACAACACTCTTTCTCTCCCCTCCCCCATCAAAACACTCTTTCTCCCTTTCTGCGCCCCTATCAAAACACTCTTTCTCTCCCCACCTCCCACCTCCCCCATCTCCCCCACCTCCCACATCAAAATCCTCTTTCTCTCCGCCCCCCCCATCAAAACACTCTTTCTCCCCCACAGCCCCGCATCAAAACACGCTTTCTCCCCCTGCCCCCAAACGTTCTTTCTCCGCCCCCCCCCGCCAAAAAAACTCTCCTCCTCTTCCCCCTCCCACCAATCAAAACTCTCAAGCACAACTATCAATAAATAAAAAATAAAACCAAGTCCTACCTCGCCCGCGAACAAAGCGGGCCGGCCGGCCGGTGTGGGAGGCCACTCGGCCGGGGATAGGGTGCGACGAGATCAGGCCGTCCCTTTGGCCGGGGATAGGGGCTGCGAACATCAGGTCCAGCTCACAGCCAGCAGGACACGCTGGGAGGGCAGGAGCATGCGTGCAGACTTCAGTGCGCATGCGCGCAGCTGCCGGCAATGCTTTCTGCGCTGGCCTGTTGGTCCGCCCCCCACTGCACAATGCACGCCACGCTGGGACTCCGGGGACTCGGAAGAGCGGCCAGGATGGGGCAAATTTTTTCCGGCGCCGTTTCCAGCGTGCAAAGTCGCCGCATTTAAGGTAAGTGTGCCAAAAAACGGGTTGGGTAAAATTGAGTCCTATGTTACTGGACTAATAATCCAGAGACCTGGACTAATGTTTAATCCCACCACAGCAGCTGCGGAATTTAAATTCAATTAATTAAATAAAAATCTGGAATAAAAAGCTGGTATCAGTAATGTTGACCAGGGAGCTATCGGATTTTCATAAAATCCCATCTGGTTCACTAATGTCCTTTAGGGAAGGAAATCTGCCACCCTTCCCCGGTCTGGCCTGTATATGACTCCAAACCCACAGCAATGTGGTTGATTCTTAATTGCCCTCTGAAATGGCCTAGCAAGCCACTCAGTTTTTACAAACCGCTATGAGAAACAATAATAAGAATAAAACAGGACGAGCACCTGGCATCGACCACGGTACACCCAGCCCAGTCGATCCTGCAAAGTCCTCCTCACTACTGTCTGGCGAATTGTGTCAAAATTGGGAGAGCTGTCCTACAGACTAGTCAAGCAACAGCCTGACATAGTCATACTCACAGTATCATACATTTCAGCCAATGTCCCAGATACCTCCATCACCATCCCTGGGTATGTCCTGTCCCACTATCAGGGCAGAAACACCAGAGGTTGTGGTAAAGTGGTATACAATCGGTAAGGAGTTGCCCTGGGAGTCCTCAACATTGACTCTATATCGCATGAAGTCTCATGGGTTCAGATCAAGCATGAGCATAGCTGAGAGACATAGCTGCCAGATTGGGCCTGCGACAGGTGGTGAGAGAACCAACAGAAGGTAAAAAGCTATTTGAACTTGTCTTCCTCAATCTACCTGTCGCAGATGCACCTGTCCATTACAGCATTGGTAGTGGTGACCACCAGACTGTTCTTATGGAGATGAAGTCCGGTCTTGACACTGAGGACACTCCCCATCTTGCTGTGTGGCACTACCTCCGTGCTAAATGGAATCAATTCTGAACAGATCTAGCATCTCAAAACTGGGCATCCAGGAGGTGCTGTGGGCCATCAGCAGCCGCAGAATTGTATTCCACCACAATCTGTAACCTTATGGTCGGCATATCGTTCACTCATTACCACCAAGGCAAGGGACCAAACCTGGTTCAAGGAGGAGTGCAGAAGAGATTGCCAGGAACAACACCAGTGGTACCTAAATAGAGGTGCCAATCTGGGGAAGTTGCAACACAGGAATATATGCATGCTAAACAACAGAAGCAGCATGCTATAGACAGAGCTAAACAATCCCACAATCAATGGCTCAAATCAAAACTCTGCAGTCCTGCCACATCCAGTCGTGAATATTGATGGACCATTAAACAACTAACGGGAGGAGGAGGCTCCATGGATATCACTGTCCTCAATGATGGAGGAGCCCAGCTCGTCAGTGCAAAAGACAAGGCTGAAGCGTTTGCAATCATCATCAGCCAGAATTGCCTCATGGATGATCCATCTCAGCCTCCTGCTGTGGTCCCCACCATCATCGAGGTCAGTCTACAGCCAATTCAATTCACGTCACGTGATATCAAGAAATGGCTGAGTGCACTGGAGATAGAAAAGATTATGGGCTGCGACAACATTCCGGTTGTCGTGCTGAAGACTTGTGTTCCAGAACTAGCCGTGCCTCGAGCCAAGCTGTTCCAGTACAGCTACAACACTGGCATTTACCCGACTAAGTGGAAAACTGCCCAGGTATGTCCTGTCCACAAAAATCAGGACAAAGCAAATTCGGCCAAATACTTCCCCGATCAGTCTGCTCCCAATTATCAGCAAAGTGATGTAAGGTATCATCAATTGTGCTAACAAAGTGTTACTTACTCACCAATAACCCGATCACTGATGCTCATTTGGGTTCTGCCAGGACCACTCAGCTCCAGACCTCATTACAGCATTGGTCCAAACATGGACAAAAGAGCTAAATTCCAGGGAGAAGCCATTCGGCCCATCGAATCGTGTCAGCTCATTCAACTATTGAATCTGTTTCCACCACCCTATCAGGCAGAGCATTCCAAATCCTAATCACTCGTTGAGTTAAAAAATGTTTCTTCATGTCGCCTCTGGTTCTTTTGCGAATCACCTTAATTCTGTGCCCTCTAATAATTGACCCTTCAGCTATTGGAAATAGTTTCTGCTGATTGACAGAGCTAAGTGATCCCACAATCAACAGATCAGATCAAAGCTTTGCAGTCCTGCCACATCCAGTCATGAATGATGGTGGATAATTAAATAACTAACTGGAGGAAGAAGCTTCATTAATATCCCCATCCTCAATGATGGCGGAGCCCAGCACACGAGTGCAAAAGCCAAGCCTGAAGCACTTGCGACGACCTTCAGCCGGAAGTGCCTCATGAATGATCCATTTCAGCCTCCTGCTGATGTCCCCACCATCACAGAAGCCAATCTTCAGACAATTCAATTCACTTCATGCGATATCAAGAAACGGCTGAGCTCACTGGATGCAGCAAGAACTAACCGTGCCTCTAGCCAAGCTGTTCCAAGTACAGCTACAACACTGACATCTACCCGACAATGTGTAAAACTGCCCAGGTATGTCTTGCCCACAAAAGCCAGGACAAATCTAATCCAGCCAATTACTGCCCCATCAGTCTACTCTCACTCATCAGCAAAGTGATGGAAGGTGTAGTCGACAGTGTTATCAAGCAGTACTTACTCACCAATATTCTGTACACTGATGCTCAGTTTAGGTTCGCCCAGGACCACTCATCTGCAGTACTCATTACAGCCTTGGTTCAAACATAGACAAAAGAGCAGAATTCTATGTGATGTGAGAGTGACGGTCCTTGACATCAAGGCAGCATTTGACCGTGTGTGGCATCAAAGAGCGCTGGTAAAATTGAAGTCAATGGGAATCAGGGCGAAAACTCTCCACTGGCTGGAGTCATATCTAACACCAAGGAAGATGGTTGTCAATTATCTCAGCCACAGGACATCGCTGCAGGAGTTCCTCAGGGCAGTGTCCTAGGCCCACCCATCTGCAACTGCTTCATCAATGACCATCCCTCCTTCATAAGGTCAGAAGTGGGGATGTTTGTTGATGATTGCAGTGTTCAGTTACATTCGCAACTCCTCAGAAAATGAAGCAGTCCATGGCAAATGCAGCAATCTGGATGAGATTTAGTGTGAGGCTGATAAATGTCAAGTAACATTTGCACCACACAAGGTTCAGGCAATGACTATCTCCAACAAGCGAGAGTCTAACCATCTGCCCTTAACATTCAAGAGCATTACTATCACAGAATCGCCCACCATCAACACCTGGGAGTCACCATTGACCAGAAATGTACCTGGACCAGTCACATAAATACTGTGGTAACAAGAGCGGTTCAGAGGGTGTGAATTTTATGGCAAATGTCTCACCTCCTGACTCCCCAAAGCCTTTCCATCATCTACAAGGCACAAGTCAGGAGTGTGATGGAATACTCTCCACTTGCCTGGATGATTGTAGCTACTATAAAACTCAAGAAGCTCGACACCATCCAGGACAAAGTAGCCAACTTGATTGGCACATTCAACATTCACTGCCTCCACCACCAGCGTACCATGGCTGCATCATCTACAAGATACAATGCAGGAATCACCAAGGTTTCTTCAGCACCACCTGCCAACCCGCGAACTCTAGCAACTAGAAGGACAAGGGCAGCAGGCACATGGGAACACCATATTCCCATCCAAGTTACAAACCATCCTGACTTGGAAATATATTGCCATTCCTTCATCGTTGCTGGTACAAAATCATGGAACTCTCTCCCTAACAGCACTGTAGGAGTACCTTCACCACAAGAACTGCAGCGGTTCAAGAAGGCAGCTCACCACAACCTTCTCAATGGCAATTAGTGATGAGCAATAAAAGCTGGCCTTGCCAGTGATGCCCACATTCTGCAATGAATAAAAAAGACATTAACATGGAAAGACTAAAGGAGACAATTTTATTGCACCCAGTGAGTTCTCAGTAAAGTTCCTAAATTAATTTGTAAACACTGGATTATTGCAGCTCCAGCATCAACAACATCTGAATCCATTCATGGATGAGAAGGGGACAAATGGAGATCCAGTAGGATTTGGAAAGGATGATTGCTTATGGTATGAAATGCACAACAGGATGAGATACAAATGGATACATTTATGGTGGAGCTGCTGATATTGGGTTATAAATTGATGGAATAGGCATGGGTGGGGACAACAGGGGGAAGGCTTTCAGGAGAAGTATCTATTTAATTTGGGTGTTTTCCTTTATGCATTTAATGCATTTAATCCATGCCTAATTCCTTATACATGTGGGAGCCTAGTCAGTGAGTGTTGGCAGATTAGTCAACCATGAGGTGGGGTGGGATGGGTCCCAGCACCAAGAACAATAGGATACCTATGTGGGATATGGTAGAATAGTGGATATGCTACTGGATAAATAGGTAGGAAAAATAAAAAAGCAAACTATTATTTAAATAGGGAGGGATTACAAAATGCTGCAATACAGAGGAATCTGGGGGTCCTTGTAAATGAAACTTACAAAGTTAGTATGCAGGTACAGCATTTAATTGGGAAAGCAATGGAATGTAGTCTTTGATTTCAAAGGGGACAGAATATAAAAGTAAGCAAGTCCTGCTACAACTATACAGGATGTTGGTGAGACCACACCTGGAGTACGACGTACAGCTTTGGTTTCCTTATTTAAGGAGGGATATACTTGCAATGGAGGCAGTTCAGAGAAGGTCCACGAGGTCGATTCCTGAGATGAAGGTGTTGTCACATGGAGAAAGGATAAGCAGGTTGGGCCTATACTCATTGGAGTTTAGAAGACTGAAAGGTGATCTTATTGAAACGTATAAGATCCTGAGGTGTCTTGACAGGGTAGATGCAAAGAGGATGTTTCCCTCATGGGGGAAACTAGACCTAGGGGGCATAGTTTCAGAATAAGGGGATGCACATTTAAAACAGAAATGAGGAAGAATTTCTTCTCTCAGAGGGTTGTGAATCTTTGGAATTCTCTACCCCAGATATCTGTGGAGACTGGGTCACTGAATATATGTCATCATCATCATCATAGGCAGTCATTCGGAATCGAGGAATACTTGCTTCCACTCTTAAAATGAGTTCTTGGGTGGATGCATTCGAATTCGAGAGCCACAGACTCTGTCACAGGTGGGACAGATAGTCGTTGAGGGAAGGGGTGGGTGGGACAGGTTTGCCGCACGCTCCTTCCGCTGCCTGCGCTTGATTTCTGCATGCTCAGCGCCCTCCCGGATGCACTTCCTCCACTTAGGGTGATCTTTGGACAGGTGTCAGTAGGGTTGTCTCACTTTATCAGGTTGCTTTGAGGGTGTCCGTGTAACGCTTCTGCTGTTCACCTTTGCTCATTTGCCCTTAAGGAGTTTCGAATAGACTACTTGCTTTGGGAGTCTCGTGTCTGGCATGCGAACTATGTGGCCTGTCCAGTGGAGCTGATCAACTGTGGTCAGTGCTTCAATGTTGGGGATGTTGGTCTGGTTGAGAACGCTAGTGTTGGTGCATCTGTCCTCCCAGGGGATTTGTAGGATCTTGCGGAGACATCGTTGGTGATATTTCTCCAGCGACTTGAGGTGTCTACAGTACATGGTCCATATCTCTGAGCCATACAGGAGGGCACGTATTACTACAGCCCTGTAGACCATGAGCTTGGTGGCAGTTCTGAGGGCCTGGTCTTCAAACACTCTTTTCGTCAGGCGGCCGAAGGCTGCACTGGCACACTGGAGGCGGTGTTGGATCTCATCATCAATGCCTGCTCTTGATGATAGGAGGCTCCCAAGATATGCTGTCCTCACCGCACAGCACTGCCCCCATGTTATCAACATCCACGGCGCGGCTCTGGACAATGTGGACCACTTGCCATATCTCGGGAGCCTGAATAATGTAAGGTGGAGATCGACAGATTTCTGAACGATAAGGGAGGCCAGGGTTATGAGGAGAGGGCAGGGAAGTGGAGTTGAGGCCATGATCAGATCAACCATGATCTTATTGAATGGCAGAGCAGACTCGAGGGGCCAAATGAGCTACTCCTGCTCTTATTTCATATGTTCTTATACAAGTAATCCAGAGGCCTGGACTAATGATCCAGAGTCAAAAATGAGGGTGACTTGCTTCCACTCTAAAAGTGAGTTCTCAGGTGGCTGAAGAGACCAATGTGGGACCTGTCACAAGTCGGGCAGAAAGTAATTGAAGGAAAGCAGGGCTGGGGAGCCTGGGTTGAGACACGCTCCTTCTGCTGTCTGCGCTTGGTTTCTGCTTGCTCTCAGCAATGAGACTCGAGGTGCTCAGCGCTCTCCCGGATGCTGTTCCTCCACTTTGGGTTGTCTTAGGCCAGGGACTCCCAGGTGCCGGTGGGGATGTTGCACTTTATCAAGTAGGCTCTGAGGGTGTCCTTGAAGTGTTTCCTCTGCCCACCTAGAGCTAACCTGCTGTGACGAAGCTCCGAGTAGAGCGCTTGCTTTGGGAGTCTCGTGTCACGCATGCGGACAATGTGACCCACCCAACGGAGCTGATCGAAGCACTGACCATGTTCAATGCGGAGGGGTGTTGGCCGAAGCATGAACAGAGATTTTGGTGCGTCTTTGCTCCAAATGGATTTGCAGGATCTTGCTGAGGCAGTGCTGGTGGGACTTCTCCAGTGTTTTGAGCTGGTTTCTGTATGTAGTCCACATCTCTGAGCCACATAGGAGGGCTGCCTTCATTACAGCCCTGCAGACCACAAGCTTGATGCCAGTTTTGAAGTCCTGATCTTCAAATATTCCTTTCCTCAGACGACCGAAGGATGCGCTGGCGCACTGGAGCCGGTGTTGACCTCATCATCAATGTCTGCCCTTGCTGACAGTAGGCTCCTGAGATATGGAAAATGGTCCATGTTGTCGATTTTGATGACCAGGGGGAATGCTGTGTGATCTATATCTTACGGATGGTTAGCTTAAGGCTCATGTTTTTGTACGCCTCGGTGAGGGTGTTGACGATGGCTTGGAGTTCAGCATTAACATTTGAATCCATTCTCAGGGGTGAAGCAATGAAATGGAGGTCCACTGGGATTTGGACAGGATGATTGCTATTCGGTATGAAATGCATAATGGGAGCAAATGCAACTGGATACATTGGGTTGCTGAATTCAGATATTTGGCATTGGGGCTCAGGATGTTTTTCCCAGAGCCTTGTTTAAAATCTTGGGCCTCTTGCCTTGTGCATTTAAGGAAATACATTTACTGTTTCTTCCAGCCGAATCCTTCAGTACCTTATTCACGTGAGCATAGATCATGTTGGCAAGTTATGCGATCACGCTGGGAGCAGGCAGAAGAGAATCTGTCCCAGAACCACCATGCTCGGGTATCCACACTAAACAATGAAGCTATGACATCAAGCTGATGCCAGCTGTTGCTTTCCCTGTTCACCCAAATTGTAGTTCCCAACATTCAATGCACTCAAACATTACTGGTCTATACAGTAATTGCTGCTTTGCATACAAAGCCTAACAAAGTCAACAGCAGAAGTCAGTTCAGTTACTAAACAAACTGCAATAATAACTGAATAGGATCTGCTACAAATACTGAATACAAACTGCTAATTCCAGGGCTAATATTAAAGAGGATGTTAATCCAGGTCATTTTCTTCCATAGACTGAAATTGTGAAACTGATTTACTGGAAAATGCTGCCACTGTTTAATGTGTTAAAACAACTTGGATTTTGTTAAATTAAAAATTAAATATATTTAATAGCCCAGAGAATGTTCACTAGAGGGAACAGCTATTTTTTTACCTCTCTGAAGCTTAAGCTCGGCCATTCCCCCTCTAAACCCAAGACACTCCCTAAAACTTACTTCTGACCATGCTTTATCCCTCAGTCAATATCTCATGAATGTGTTCAGACCATTAACATCCCCCCTTGAACATTTTTAGGCCTTGCAACACGTTTCTGAATAATCAAACTCAATACTTCAATATATCAGAGGAAACCAAATTTAATTTGCCTGATCACATAACATTGTTCCATAACTCATTGTAATTCTGCTTAATTGAAAGATAAACAACCACTCATCCATACAAGGAGACAAAACCCAGTCCAATATTGAACAGTTTATTTACAGTTTGTACAAAGTCATAAGCCATCATTATATAATAAGGACCCCACTCCTGTAGGCAAATACAATAAGCTTGAACCAGTCAGTTTAATCACTCTCCCCCAGGGTGTGCTTGTCAAACAGGTACTCTCCCAGGCCATTCTCAGGGGCTCCCAGTCTCTTCAGGTTGGTGATATGATCTCCCAACTTCTTGATCATCTTCAATTGTTCATCCAAGTAGTGGGTCTCCAGAAGTCACACAACTGAAAGGGGGAAACTAGTTATGTCCAGCACCAGATATCATGGAATGGCAGCTGTCCCTTGAGAATTTGGATTTTAATCTTCAAAGTGGAGGATAATCAAGTGGTACAATGGAGATTGATGGAATTACTGTATTAGATTAAATTTACTGCACAATAAGTGCTCAGATCCTGAAATCACTGGGACAACTTTACAAGTTACTGTCCACAGTCGGCCAACCTCCCTTCCCTTCCCACTGCTTACCAAACAAAAACAGACACGAATACAAAGCTATTAGGTATGGAGATCTTTTAATTAGGCCCAAGGACAGCAAGGTTGCACAAACTCCAACTTACCCAAAAGCCCACATTAAATTATTAAGAACTTACATGAGGTTCTGTCCTCAGGAGTGTTTGTGCAGATCCAGCAGACTCTGGTTCACATTCCTATCCATCTGCAGAGCTCTCTGCATCACCTCCAGACCATTGCTCCACTCATCCTGCTCTGGTTTCTGGAAAGAAAGTTCTAACAGTTCTCTTACAATGGATTAAACAAACATTAGAAAGTATTAAAGGAAATTGGGGTGCAATCAAAAGTCTACTTTACCAAGAATCCATTTGTTACAATAAAAAAATTGCTATTAAGCTATTACAACTACTAGAGTTATATTGATAAGGCAAATAGCGTAGATGTATTTGAAGGGAAGCAATGCAAGTGCATGGGGGGAAGAGAATAGAATGATATGATGACGGAGAGATAAAGCAAAATGTGAGGAATCTCATGTGGAGTATAAACACCAGCAAAGTCCAGCTTGGCCAAATGGCCTGTGTGCTATAAATTTGAAATAATGGCTTTATCACATATGGGAACATTCAGACTAAGGGGAGCCAGACAAAAGGTCACTTTTATTGAACCAAACCTTGATGTCCACCATGATTATTCAGCCTCCACATCAATTCTGGAATTTCATCAGTTTCTCAGCATGCACACATTCCTCATGTGATTGCTCCTTGAAGAACTCAGCTAAGTGACACAGGGAAACATCATCCCCATCGAAGTAGAAGGACTACGGAGAGATCAGAAGAGTACTATATCACAAACCCATCATGTGTAAAACACATAACTTCAACCTCAATATTTTGCTTTCTTTCAAGGGTTTAAAACCTTACTGAACATGGAACTCCTTAATGGCAAACAAGCCAAAGATGGGCCGAGGAAACATTACAGGGACACCATCAAAGCCTCCCTGACAAATTGTAATATCCCACTGACACTTGGGAGTCCCTGGCCAGAGATTGCCCCAAGTGGAAGTGGTGCATCCAAGAGAGTGCTGAGCACCTACAGTCTCACCACCAAGAGCAGGCAACAAAAAAAAAAAAGTGTACAGCAACCCTTTCCCTCAACAACTATGTCCCACCTGTGACAGTTCATGGTTCTCATATTGGACTGTTCAGCCACCCAAGGGCTCATTTTAAGAGTGGAAGCAAGTCTTCCTCTATTCTAAGGGACTGCCTTTGATGGACATTTTCATGGAAACAATCTTTTGATAGCCTTACCCAAAGAAAAATCTTGGCTCAGCATCAAAGCCTTCGTGTCTTTGGGTGTGGTGGAGGAGAGAGAAAAAAAAAGTGTTCCAGACTTCTAACACCCTTGTATGAAAGAATACTTCCCGACTTCCCTCCTAAATGGCTTGACTAATTTTATTACACCCGCTCATTGCAAAAAGGCAAGGTAGAGAAAGTCCATGGAGTGATTTAGAATGAGGATACAAATTCTGAATTCCATGCATTGACTGCAGAATGTATTCCAAATAAACTTCAAGCTCAAAAGAGCCCAGGAAAGTGAGTCATGAACATTCAAGATGCTCAGAATAGGTGGGCTGGATGAAGCACAGAATTAAGTAAATTCACATTACATAGTCTCCATTGTGAAGTGCTCTAAAATGCAAAACTCACCATAGAGAGATAAACATAGAAGGAATAGAGCTCCATGTTGATCTGCTTATTGACAGCATCCTCACAGTCCTGGTGGTAGTTCTGATGTACTTGGGAAGCCATCTAGATTATTTTTCACATATCTAAACTTTGTAGAAGCAACAAACTGAAACGTAGCCAACCTCAAACACCTGTAGAAATTCAACCAACCACAAATGCCAGTATTTATACTGCTGAACAACCCAGGGTGTGGCACACTGCAGGATGAGTGACAGTCCTCAATACCCAATCAGAACTTGCAGCCTCTCAGAGCACCAATCAAGGAATGGGAGGAGGGGAGATGGTTCCCAGAGCCAGTCAGATCTTTGAAGAAGGAACATCATTGGCTGACAACTTAATGAGGATCTGAATTGTGCAAACTTTCCTCAAACACAGTTCAGATATCCAGAATCACAGGTTTAAATGAATCACAGGTTTAAATGAATCCTCTATTCTTTCGGCATTGGGAAAAACTTAAACCATAAGTGTCCCCTTTATAAGGGGGAATAAACAATATGTTCCAAACATGACAAAACTAACATAAGCACTTTTCAATTTATAATTAAGTTCCCTGTATCCACGCTGCACTCCAGTCCCTCTGGTGCCCACCAGTCATGGAAAGCCTCCAGCTTACCGGGAGACACCGCGTGCTCCCTCTCCAGGGATACCCGGGCACGGATATAGCCGCGGAAGAGAGACAGGCAGACTGAGAGAACACCCCATCGACCGTGCTCTGCCTGGACCAGTTAATGGCCACCTTGAAAGGTTAATTGAATTCTCTGTTGTTTGCGAGTCAGTGTCTTTTTAATAGTTCTGGATGGTTCTGTGGGTTGGTCATTTGAAGGTACCTGCGGGTTTGATGCAACATCCAAACAGATCAGTGAGTGTGCAAAGCAACCAAAAGTGGGTCAGATGAATGCAAATTGCTGGTGATCAATGTGTCAAACACAAATACTCAGATTCTCCATCACTTCCAAGTTTAGTGAGCACCTGTACACACATCAGCTAGAATGTGGAGGGGACCTTTAGTGTCCCCCTCCCCTTTTATAGGGGGCACTTGTAAATTATATGATTTTATTGCCCAAAAAAAAATCACAAAAGGAAAAAAACACAAAAAAAATACCAAGAAACCCCCCCAAAAAAACAACAACAAAAAAAGAGGGCAGGTATAAGTATCTAGAGTGTCTCCCAGATCGGGGGGCACTCGATCTAATGTTATTTGGTACTCCCCAAAAAGAGTTGTGGAGGGGACCTGAGCACACGGTGTCCACCCGTACGCTCACGGCCTTCCGCGAGAGGTGGGCACCGGAGGGACTGGAGTGCATTGTCACCCCCGGCAACCAAATTTTAATTTGATTTTATGTTTTAAAGTTAAATTTGTTTTAATTGCCGGGTTTTAAGTGTCCCCCTCCCCTTTTATAGGGGGCAATTGGAAAAAAACTATGATTTTAGTGCTCAAAAAACCCCCCAAAAAAACACAAAAGTCACCAAAAAAAAAAAAAAAGGGCACGTGAAAAGTGTTTGGTGTGTCCCCCAGATCGGGGGGCACTTGATTTAATTGATTATGTTTTCCTCAAAAAGAGTTGTGGAGGGTACCTTTGGTGTCCCCCTCCCCTTTTATAGGGGGCACTTGTAAATTATATGATTTTAATGCCCCCCAAAAAAATCACAAAAGGAAAATAACACAAATAAAATACCAACAAAAACCCCCAAAAAAACAACAATAAAAAAAGAGGGCAGGTATAAGTGTCTGGAGTGTCCCCCAGATCGGGGGGCACTCGATCTAATGTTATTTTGTACTCTCCAAAAAGAGTTGTGGAGGGGACCTGAGCACGCGGTGTCCACCGGTACGCTCACGGCCTTCCGCGATAGGTGGGCACCGGAGGGACTGGAGTGCATCGTCACCCCTGGCAACCAAATTTTCATTTGATTTTATGTTTTAAAGTTTAATTTGTTTTAATTGCCGGGTCTTTAGTGTCCCCCTCACCTTTTATAGGGGGCACTTGTAAATTATGGTTTTAGAGCACAAAGAAAACCACAAAAAAAACCTACAAAAATACAAAAAAAAAGGGCCTTGAGAAATGTTTGGAGTGTCCCCCAGATCAGGGGGCACGATTTAATGTTTGTGATTTAATGTTCATTGTTAACTCCAAAAGAATTGTGGAGGGGACCTGAGCACGCGATGTCCACCCGTACGCTCACGGCCTTCCGCGAGAGGTGGGCACCGTAGGGACTGGAGTGCATCGTCATCCCCTGGCAACCAAATTTTAATTTGATTTTATGTTTTAAAGTTTAATTTGCTTTAATTGCCGGATGTTTAGTGTCCGCCTCCCCTTTTATAGGGGGCACTTGTAAATTATATGATTTTAATGCCCCCCAAAAAATCACAAAAAAACCCACAAAAAAAAAAACAAAAAACAAAAAAATAAAAAATGAGGGCAGTTAAAAGTGTCTGGATGGAGTGTCCCCCAGATCGGGGGGCACTCGATCTAATGTTTATTTTGTCTCCCCCAAAAAAGAGTTGTGGAGGGGACCATGGGATGTTCAGTTCATGTCTTTTATCATGAAATTTTGGAAACAATGAAATAGACTGCAGGCCAAAAAGAAAGACGTGTGTTTATATCACGTCTTTCACAACCTCAGGATGTCCCTGAGCACTTTACAGCCAATGAAGTACTTTTTGAAGCACAGTCACTGTTGTAATATAGGAAGTGTGGCAGCCAATTTGCACACAGCAAGGCTCCACAAACAGCAAGGTGAACATGATCACATTATCTGTTTTCAGTGACATTGTTTAAGGAATAAATATTGACCAGGTCACCTGGGATAATTCCCCTGCTCTTCCTCAAAGTGGATCATTTATGTCCAGCTCGGAGGACAGACGGGGCAGCGGTTTTACATCTCATCCGAAAGACAACTCTTGACAGTGCAGCACTCTCTCATTACTGCACTGTAGTGTCAGCCGAGATTCTGTGCTCACGTCTCTGGAGTGAGGACTTGAACCCACAACCTTCTGACTCAGAGATAGAATGCTACCCACTGAGTCTCTGACTGATCCTGGAAACTAAAAGCTTTCTGTTACCCATTACGCTAATATCTATCTCAATAATCTGTGAAATCTCCACGTTATCTGCCTCCGGTGTTCCCAGACTCATCTCCCATGTTAGAACACGTGTTAGAGCTGAGTGCAGAGAGAGGCTGGGAATTACAAAACAGAATTAAAACAAACAGCAGGAGCTTGAGCCAAGTGCTGCACAGCAAGGGGAAGACAGACTGAAGAGATGGAGAAAGTAGCCAGGTAACTATAGGAGGAACTACTGGAGATTAGAACTTCATCTGAGTTTGGAACATGCCCAAGTTTGGATATCGCTGGCAAGGCTGACATTTATTGCCTATCCCTAGTTGCCCTGAGAAGGCGCTGGTGAGACTTCTTCTTGAACTATATTGAGGTGCTCAATTTGCCCGGTCACTTCAGAGGGCAGGTAAGAATCAACCACATTACTGTGCAAATGGAGTCACATATAAGCCAGACTGGGTAAGGACGACAGGTTTCCTTCCCGAAAAGGAAATTAGTGAGCCAGTTGTATCTTGGCAACATTCCTAAAAGTCCATGGTTACTGATATTAGTTTGTTTTAAATTTTAAACTGAATCCAAATGATGGTGGGATTTGAACTCACATTCCATGTATTATTGGTCCAGGCCTCTGGATTACTAGTCCAGTGACATAACCACTGCACTATTGTACCCCTAACATACAGCTTGAAAAAAAGCTGACTCTCCTCTTTTTATTCTCCATGAACATTGGCCTAGTTCACAGAGGCTGGTAATTATGTCCAGTGTATATATTAGCAGTTATGTTAAGATACCCAACTACGTTACTAATTTTTCCTTTCCACTCGATAGATAAATTTAGTGAGGCCTCATCGGACGTTCCTTGTGCTTTGGATCGGAACCTGCTTCAGCGAACACGTTCCTAGTGTTCCCAAAAGTGAAAGACTCTCAGCAGTAATTCTTGGGGGTTGTCTATTCAGAAGGTGCAGACTCTGTACTGTAACAGCACGCCCTTGGCAAAGAGGTTCAAACATGAGGGACAAGGTCTTACCGTAACCAGATTACATTTAAATCTCTTTCTCCAGTACACCCAACTTTAAAACCAGTTAAACACTAAGATTAGACTTGCAGCTATGACCATCTTAGGCCACCACTGAACCAAAGTCAGTATTCTGGAGGGGAAGAGATTAAAATAGCCACATGCCTGTAAAGTCCTGTCCCCTCAGTACGGATTCACACGAGGCATATAGTGAAGTCAAGGTCACTCTGGACCTGCACCTTTATTTCACAGCTCTGGAATGCTGCACTTGCCTGAGACCTGTCCTTATATACCTGTCTCTTGCAAGTGCACCCCTGGTGGTAAGGTATGCTGGTGGTTACAGGTCATATCTTATTACAGTCATGTATAGCATGTTAGGATACAGTTATATATAATAATGTAAGATACATGACATCACCCTCCCCCAAGGTCTTATTGTCTTTATAGGTTCAGTCTCTCAGGTGGTCTACGCTCTTGCTTGGAGCGTCTGAGTTGTGGTTCAGTTGTTTGCCTTGGTGTCTGTTTTTCTTTGGGTGTGGTTGCTGGTATCTCGCTTGGGCTGTCTGTTTCGATTGGTGTGATTGTTGTTGACTCGCCTGGGCTGTCTGTTGGGATTGCCCTTTCCTCAGGTTGTCCCCTCTGTCTGTCCACCAGGTGTGGTGCGAGTTCCACATTGTAGTCTGCCTCTGGTTCCGCAGTGTTGTTGGTAAATCTGTTTTTGACTTGGTCTACATGCCTCCGGCAGGTTTTGCCATTGTCCATTTGTACTACCAGTAGCCTGTTTCCTTCCTTGCCCGTTACTGTCCCTGCAAGCAATTTGGGACCCCTGCCATAGTTTAGTACAAACACTTTGTCCCCTATCTATTCCATCTCCCCCTCGAATTTCTGTCATGGTACTCAGTCAGCTTACGGCGCTTTGCCTCAAAGATTTTGTGCATGTCTGGGAGGATTAATGAGAGCCTTGTTTTTAAAGTCCTTTTCATCAACAGTTGCGCGGGCGGGATCCCAGTCAGTGAGTGCGGACGAGATCTGTATGCCAGCAGCAGTCGTGACAGGCGACCCTGCAGCGTGGGACCTTGGATTTTAAGCATGACTTGTTTAATGATTTGCACTGCTCTCTCCGCCTGACCGTTGGAGGCCGGCTTGAACGGTGCCGTCTTGATGTGATTTATGCCGTGGTCAATTATAAAGTCTTGGAATACTGCGCTGGTGAAGCACGGACCATTGTCACTGACCAATATGTCAGGGATTCCGTGCTTTGCAAACATGGTTGCGAGGCTCTCCACAGTGGTGGAGGTTGTGCTAGAGTTTAAAATGGTGCACTCGATCCACTTTGAAAATGCATCTACAACTACGAGGAACATTTTGCCCATGAATGGGCCCACATAGTCTACGTGCACCCTCGACCACGGTTTGGTAGACCAGGGCCAGGGGCTCAGTGGAGCCTCCCTGGGGGCATTGCTGAGTTGGGCACAAATGGTGCACCTTCGGACGCAGAGCTCCAAGTCCGCGTCAATACCAGGCCACCAGACGTGGGATCTGGCCATGGTCTTCATGAGAACGATCTACGGGTGCTCGCAGTGGAGCTCCCGGACAAATGCCTCTCTGCCTCGCAGGGGCATGACTACTCGGCTGCCCCACATCAGGCAGTCTGCTTGTAGTGATAGCTCATGCATGCGTCTGTGAAAAGGTTTTAATTCCTCGGGGCAGGCATCGCGAGCCTCTGCCCAGTCATCGGTTGGGACACATCTTTTTACGAAGGATAACGTGGGGTCACTGGCCGTCCAGGCTCTGATTTGGCGAGCCGTCATGGGCGAAGCTGTGGACTCAAAGGCATTGATTGCCATGACTATCTCACAGTCCTGTTCGTCAGACCGTTCCGTGGTCGCCAGGGGTAGCCTGCTGAGCACGTCGGCACAGTGCCTGGTCTGTACCTTATGGCGTAGGATGCCAGAATGAGTGCCCACCGTTAAATTCACGCCGAGGCGTTGGCATTTATTGCCTTGCTCTCAGATAGGAGGGACGTGAGGGGCTTGTGGTCGGTTTCTAATGCAAACTTGGCCCCGAAAAAGTATTGGCGCATCTTTTTGACACCGTACACGCACGCAAGCACTTCCTTCTCTACCATTCCGTACCCGCGCTCTGCCCGCGAAAGTGACCTGGAGGCATAAGCTACGGGTTGTAATTTGCCCGCACTATTGACATGTTGCAAAACGCACCCGACCCCATACGCTGAAACATCGCATGTGAGAACTAGTTTTTTACCTGGGTCAAAGAAAGTCAGAGCACTGTTGGAACACAGAAGGTTGCGTGCCTTATTGAAGGCGCGTTCCTGGGCGTCCCCCCAAAACCAATCGCACCCCTTCCTGAATAGCACATGGAGACGCTCCAGCAGCGTGCTTAAGTTCTGCATAAAGTTCCCAAAGTAATTGAGTAGCCCGAAAAAGGCGTGCCGTTCTGAGACATTCCAGGGCCTGGGTGCCAGGCGAATTGCTTCTGTTTTGGACTCTGTTGGGCGGATTCCATCAGCGGCAATCCTTCTGCCCAAAAATTCAAGCTCGGGTGCGAGAAACATTTATTTGGATTTCTTGACTCGTCGGCCTACCCGATCCAACCGCTTTAGTACTTCCTCCAAATTACGGAGATGGGAGTCGGTATCCCTGACCGTGATAAGTATGTCGTCTTGAAATACAACCGTCCCCGGGATGGACTTGAGCACACTCTCCATATTGCGCTGGAATATAGCAGCTGCCGACCTGATGCGGAATGGGCATCGATTGTACATGAAAAGGCCTCGATGTGTGTTGATGGTGGTGAGTAGCTTGGATTCCTCGGTCAATTCTTGCGTCATATACGCAGATGTGAGGTCTAATTTTGAGAAAAGTTTACCTCCAGCCAATGTGGCAAATAAGTCCTCCGCTCTGGGCAGCGGGTACTGGTCCTGTCGGGAGACTCTGTTTATGGTAGATTTGTAGTCCCCACAGATTCGTACTGGGACGATGGGACTTGCCCAGTCGCTAAATTCCACAGGTGATATAATGTCTTCCCGCAGAAGCCTGTCTAGTTCGTGTTCAATCTTTTCCCTCATCACATAGGGTACAGCTCTGGCCTTGTGATGGACTGGTCTAGCATCTTGTGTGATGTAGATTTTGACTTTGGCCCCTTTGAAAGAGCCCACACCTGGCTGAAAGAGATGTTCAAATCGCTTTATAACTGTTGAGCAGGAGGTCCGTTCATCTCGTGACATAGCATGGACATCATCCCTTTCCAGTTTAGTTTTGCCAGCCAGCTTCTCCCCAGCAGTGCTGGGGGGTCTCTGGGGACAATCCACAGGGGAAGTCTGTTCACTCTCCCTTTGTGTGTGACAGAGAGCATGGCGCTGCCGAGGACTGTATGATTTCTTTGGTATAGGTCCTTAGTTTGGTGTCGACCCTTGTGAGTTTTGGTCTGTCTCTTTTATGCGGCCACAGTTGTTCAAATTGTTGAGCGCCCATGAGAGACTGACTCGCTCCCGTATCCAGCTCCATGTTAACAGATATCCCGTTGAGTAGGACCCTCATCATTATAGAAGGCATCCTATTGTAGGAGCAGCGGCCATTGATCGTGTTGACCCGCTGTACATCGGTGTCCCGGGTACTGACCCCACCATCTTCTGGTCCGCTTTCTGACCCATCTGATTCGTATACCAGCCGAGCTGCCATTTGTTTGCACATGTGGACCAAATGCCCTGTATATTTACAATTTCTGCAAACAGCCTGCTGAAATCGACATCCCCTTGATGAGTGCCCACCCCCACACCGCCAGCACAGACCTGTTCTGCGTCTGGCTGATCTCTCTTGACCTTCTTCAGTTTGTAGTTGATTGCTCGCATTGTGGGTTGATGAGATGTGAACGGCCGTTCCTGTGGCCCTTGATGGCTTCTGCCTGCTGTCGAGAGCCTGTTCTCCCGGTTTTGTCTGTGTGTGTGGGTAGCAGCTTGTTTAGTGCTGTGAACTTCTTGTTCTGATATTTTGTTAGTTGTCGTACCTGCATTGGAAATCAACCTCGTTTCTTCTTCCTCTACCAAGAATGTCTGTGCAACCAGTGCTGCTGCCTCTAAGGTCAGGTTCTTGGTCTCTATGAGCTTTCGGAATATGCCTGCGTGGCCTATTCCTTCAATGAAAAAGTCTCTCAGCATTTCTCTCCTCAGTTCATCGGAGAACTCACATAAACTAGCCAACCTCCAAAGTTCCACCACGAAGTCGGGTATGCCCTGGCCCACACAGCGTCTGTAGTTGTAGAATCTGTGTCTGGCCATGTGTAGGCTGCTCGCTGGCTTCAAGTGGTCTCTTACCAGTGTGCTCAATTCTTCAAACGACGTGCTTGCTGGTTTCTCGGGTGCCAACAGATCCTTCTTTAAAGCAGATGTTTTCGAGCCACAGCTGGTCAAGAGATGGGCTCTTCTCTTGTCTGCCTTATCGTCGCCTAACTAGTCTTTGGTTACAAAGCTTTGCTGGAGCCTTTCTATAAAGTCCTCCCAATTGTCTCCCGCATTGTACTTTTCATCTGATCCATTGTTCGCCATTTTGTGTATTCTGTAATCCCGTAACTCGTCGCCACTGTAAAGTCCTGTCCCCTCAGTACAGATTCACATGAGGCATGTAGTAAAATCAAGGTCACTCTGGACCTGCACCTTCATTTCACAGCTCTGGCCTGCTGCACTTGCGTGAGACCTGTCCTTATATACCTGTCTCTTGCAAGTGCACCCCTGGTGATAAGGTATGCTGGTGGTTACAGGTCATATCTTATTACAGTCATGTATAGCATGTTAGGATAAAGTTACATATAATAAAGTAAGATACATGACAATGCCCAAGCAAATCAGGTTTGACCAAGATCACAACCTATTTCTCAGCAGAAGTAGCTCTTGTTTAATGCAAGGTCACACGACATTGATCTGAAAATGTGCTCAGTTACTTAAAGGAAGTAAAGGAACAAAAGCAAAATACGGCGGGGGCTGGAAACCTGAAAGAAAAACAGAAGATGCTGGAAATACTCAACAGGTCAGTCAGCATCTATGAAGAGAGAAACAGAGTTAACATTTCAGGTTGATGACATTTTGTCTGAACTGGAAAAAGTTGGAGATGTAACATATTTTAAGCAAGTGCAGAAAGAGGGAAAGGGGTGGGGGAGGGAAGGAAAGAACAAAAGGGAAGGTTTGTGATCGGGTGGAAGGCCGGAGTGATTAAATGACAAAAGGTATGAAAGTACAAAGCAAAAGGAGATGCAATGGGACAAGTAAAGGAACAAAAGTTGGGTCTAGAAGAGATGTAAATGGGTGCAGCAGGATCATCAACAGCCACCAGCTGAAAAAGATAGGAACAGAGGTTTTGGTCTGAAATTGTTGAACTCGATGCTGAGTCCAGAAGGCTATAACGTGCCTAATAGAAAGCTGAGGAGCTTATGTTGAGCTTTGTTGGAACAGTGTAAGAGGCCGATAACAGAGAGGTCAGACTGGGAAGGGAGCGGAGAATTAAAGTGACAGGTGACCGGAATTTGCAGACTGAACAGAGGTGTTTTGCAAAGCGGTCACCCAATCTGCATTTGGTCTCCCCAATGCCTACTCTCAACAAGGGCAGACATCGACGACGAGGTCCAACGCACCTTCAGTGCAGTCTTCGGTTGCCTGAGGAAGAGAGTGTTTCAAGACCAGGACCTCAAACTCAGCACCAAGCTCATGGTCTACAGAGCAGTGGTAATAACCGCCCTTCTATATGGCTCAGAGACATGGACTATGTACAGCAGGCATCTCAAAACACTGGAGAAGTACCACCAATCTTGAATGCGCGAGATTCTGCAAATCCATTGGCAGGATAGGCACACCAACATCAGTGTCCTCACTCAGGCCAACATCCCCAGCATCGAAGCATTGACTACACTTGATCAGCTCCGCTGGACGGGCCACATCGTCCGTATGTCTGACACGAGACTCCCAAAACACTTGGAGCTCCTACACGGCAAGTGAGCCGCAGGTGGGCAGAGGAAATGCTTCAAAGTCTCCTTGAAAAGTATAACATCCTCATCGACACCTGCTAATCCCTGGCTCAAGACCGCCCAAAGTGGAGGAAACACATCCTGGAAGGCACTGAACAACTCAAGTCTCTTGCCGAGAGCAAGCTCAAGCCAATCATCGACAGCGGAAGGAGCGCACAGCAACCCACTCTCTCGTTCCACCACACCACCATCTGCCCCACCTGTGACAGAGAATTTACACATCACGTTGAACTCTTCAGTCACCAGAGAACTCATTTTGAGTGTGGAAGCAAGTCATCCTCGACTCCGAGGGACTGTCGAAGAAGAAAAGAGGATTTAGTCTCCCCAATGTAGCGGAGACCGCATTGTGAGTGTAAAGTCCTGTCCCCTCAGTACAGATTCACACGAGGCATATAGTGAAGTCAAGGTCACTCTGGACCTGCACCTTTATTTCACAGCTCTGGAATGCTGCACTTGCCCAAGATCTGTCCTTATATACCTGTCTCTTGGAAGTGCACCCCTGGTGGTAAGGTATGCTGGTGGTTACAGGTCATATCTTATTATAGTCATGTATAGCATGTTAGGATACAGTTATATATAATAATGTAAGATACATGACATCAAGCAGCAAAAACAGTATACTAAATTGCATGGAGTACAATTAATTCGCTGTTTGAACTAGGAGTGTTTGGTGCTCTGAACAGTGGGAAGAGAGGAGGTAAAGGGACAGGTGTTGCATCTCCTGCATTTTCACAGGAATGTACCGTGGGAAAGGAAGGAGGTCTTTTGGGTGATTGAGGACCAGAGTGTCACGGCCGGACAGGTCACTTCACAATGCTGAAAGGGGAGGGAAAGGGAAGATGTGTTAGCGAGTAGGATTGCACGAAGTTGCAGAAAAGGCAGAGGATGATTCGTTGAATGTGGACACTCGTGGTAGGGAAGGTGAGAACAAGGGGAACTGCAGCGTGGATCTGCGAGTGAGGGAAAGGGGTTGGAGTATAACTGTGGGAAATAGAGGCCAACGTCACTGGCAGGTCTTCAATACCTTATTCATGTGAGCATTGATCAGGAGGCTAAGTTATTCGATCATGATCGGAGCGGGCAGAAGATAAGCTGTCCCAGAACCACCACACGAGGGTATCCACACTAACCAATGAAGCTGTGACAGCAAGCGGATACCAATTATTGCTTTCCCTCATCCAATTGTCCCCAGGGTTCAATGCACTCGGACACTCATGGTCTGTACAGCAGTTGCTAGTCTGCTTACAAAGCTTAACAGGAAGTTTACAGCAGCGGTGGTGAGTTCAGTTACGAAACAACCTGCAATAATAACTGAACAGGATCGGCAGCAGTGACTGAATACAAACTGCTAATTCCAGGGCCAATATTCTTATTAAATAGGATGCTAATCCTGGACTTTTTCCTTTTACTGATCTGAAATGGTAAGACTGATTGAGTGGGAAACATTGCCGGTGTTTAACTTGTTACAACAACCTTTATTTTGTTGTATGGAGTTATCAATTATGTAATGGCAGAGAGAATGTACACTCGTGGGAACAGGTATTTTTAATCTGCTAACTAGATACCATGCACTGCCATTCCCTCTCTGAACCTATTTAAGACACTCACTAAAACCTACCTGTGACCATGATTTGCCCCCCCTCAATCAATATCTCATGTGCCTGTTAATGGTCTGAACACACCCTCATCCATTTCACACCCTGTAACAAGTGTCTGAATGTACAACTCAAACCCCAGAGGAAAAACAAATTTCATACAACTGAAACCCATAACACAGTTGCACAACTCAGTGTAATTCTTGTCTGATGTCAGTCATGTTATTTTTAATTTAACAACCACTCAAAACATACAAGGAGACAAAACCCAGTCCAATGTTGAACAGTTTATTTACAGTTATGTTATATTTCACACCAAGAGCTTCAGTCTCAGATCTTTGTCCAACATCACAAGCCATCATTCCTTACAGAACAGGGGTCCCAGTTATTATACATACAAGTACTAAACACAATAATCTTGATCCAGTCAGTCAGACAGTTTAGTCACTCCCACCCAGAGTGTGCTTGTCAAACAGGTACTCTCCCAGGCCATTCTCAGGGGCTCCCAGTCTCTTCAGGTTGGTGATGTGATCTCCAAGCTTCTTGATCATCTTCACTTGTTCATCCAAGTAGTGGGTCTCCAGGAAGTCACACAACTGAAAGAGGGAAACTAGTTATGTCCAGCAGCAGATATCAAGGAATGTCAGCTTCCCCTTCAGAGTTTGGATTTTAATCCTTTCAACTGGAGGATAGTCAAGTGGTGCAATTGAGATTGATGGAATTACTGCATCATTAGATTAAACATGCTGCACAATTGGTGCTCAGATCTTGGCATCACTGGGACACATTTGCTAGTCACTGTCCACGGTCGGCCAACTTCCCCCGTCCCTTCCCAAACAAAAAAAACGACACCTGCACAAAGCTATTAAGCAGGGAGATCTTATAAGTCGACGCCAAAACAGCAAGGTTCCAAAACCTCCAACTTAACCAAAAGCCCACATTAAATCATTAGGAACTTACATGAGGGTCGGTGCTCCCAGTGGAGAGTTTGTGCAGATCCAGCAGACTCTGGTTCACATTCTTCTCCATCTGCAGAGCTTTCTGCATCACCTCCAGACCATTGCTCCACTCATCCTGCTCTGGTTTCTGGAGAAAAAAAATTCAAACATTGTTTAATCTGTTGTCAGTGCAAACATTAGAAAGCATTGAAATTAGGGATGCAATCAAAAGTATACATTAACATGAATCTATGTGTTAGAATATAAAATTGCTGTTAAGCTAACAACCACTGGAATCATATTGGTCAAGTAAAAAGCATAGATGTATTTAAAGGGAAGCTAGGCAGGTGCATGGGGAGAAAGGAACAGAACAATAATATGCTGATAGAGGAGGGTGAGATAAAGCAATATGGGAGGAGGCTCGCTGAAATATAAACAGCAGCAAAGACCAGTTTGGCCAAATGTCCAGAGTCCTGTAAATGGAAAATAATTGCTTTACAATGTATTTGGAACATTCAGTCTAAGGGGAGCCGGACAGAAAGCCACTCCTTTATTGTATCCAACCTTGATGTCCGCCAAGATGATCCGTCCTCCACGCCGATTCTGGAATTCCATCAGTTTCTCAGCATGCTCACGTTCCTCATGTGACTGCTCCTTGAAGAACTCAGCAAAGTGACGCAGGGCAACATCATCCCAGTCAAAGTAATAAGACTATGGGGGGGGGGGGGGAGGAATATCAGAAGAGTAGTTTGGTATTATATTGCAGAATCATGTACAGTAATTCAACCTCAATATTTTGCTTTCTTTCAAGCGTGCACAATCACCACTGAACCTTTAACCCAATGAAAAACCACAGCATAGCATCAAAGCCTTGATTTCTTTTTTACAAGTGGACAGGAGGGTTTGGGGTTGGGGGGGGGGGGGTGCGGGGGTAGGCTGGATGCAAAGGAATGTATTCTAGATTTCCACCATCCTTGCAGGAACAAATGCTTCCTGACTTCCCTCCTACATGGTCCAACTCATTTTAAAATTACATCCCCTCATTGCAAAGGTAGAGAAAGACCCGCAGTGATTTAGAATGAGGATACAAATTCTGAATTCCATGCAGGGAGTGCAGAATATTCTCCACATACACTTCAAGCTCAAAAGTTGCCAGGATACTCAGAATGGGCCCACTTTTGGCCATGACTCACATCATTTTATTTGGAGTAAGTTGGTTTTTCCCGACGCAAGTTAAAACACCCGATTTTGCCCAATAAACTTGCTCCAGAGTAATTTAGCGAGGTACATTTTTTTTTTGCCCCCAAGTAGGGGGCAGTCCCAGACACTTCCACCAGTTTTGGCCATTTATGGCTCTTTGGCCAGCTAACATTTAAACCAAAATCGACTGAGGTCAGTGTATGTGGCCAGCTCTGAAAAACGTTGCAGGCAGTTAAGAAATCAGCGCAGGTAAGTAAGGACCTGCACCCAAGCACCAATTACAAATAAAAAGTTGTTAAAATAACTAAATAAAAATAAAGAATTCAGGTAAACAATTGAACAACAATTAAATATTTGAAGTAAATCCTAGCTTGAGCTGGGAAAGGTAGCGGGCCAGCCTGTACAGCAGGCCATTTGGCATGGGATGGGGCATCCGGCAAAGATGCATTGGAAAGCTGGGGGAGGGTTTGGGAAGAGGAAAGGCTGGGGTGGGCAGCATCTCAGGTAGGGTTCTGCCAGTCTGGGCTGCACTCAGATGCGGGCGACCATTCAATCACAGCTGGGTGGCGGGGCGGAAGATATCAGGGCCTGCTGACAGCTTGTAGGACATGCTGGGAGAATGAGGAGCATGCACACAGACTCCACTGTGCATGCGACAGCTGTCAACAGTGTTTTCAGTGCAGAGCTGTAACTCGGCCCCTCCCACTCCCCACTCCACCATGGACACCGCTCCAGGGCACCAAAGACACTCAGCAGAGGGGCCAAGATACCAAGTAAGTTTATTGGCAGCCTTTCCAGCGTATAAAGGGTCAGTGCCCCAAAAATATGGGTTGGCCAAAATTGGGCCCAATAAGTGGACTGGATACAACACAATTTAATAAACTCACATTAAATAGTTGCCATTGTGAATTAGTCTAAAAGGCAAAACACACCATAGAGAGATAAACATAGGAGGAATAGAGCTCCATGTTGATCTGCTTGTTGACAGCATCCTCACAATCCTGCTGATAGTTCTGATGCACTTGAGAGACCATCTTGATTCTTTTTCCCAAAACAAAGTTTGTTGAAGCAACAAGCGAAGATTTAACCAACCGCAAACTCCTGTATTTATACTGCTGGATAATCCAGGGTGTGGCAGGTTAGATGATAAGTGACATTCCTCATTACCCAATCAGAAGTTGCAGCCTCTCAGAGCACCAATCAACTAAAGGGAGGAGGGGAGCTGGACTCCCAGAGCCAGTCAGATCTTTGATGAATGAGCATCAGTGGTTGACAACTCAATGAGGATCTCAACTGTCCTAACTTTCCTCAAACACAGTTCAAATATTCAGAATCACAGGTTTAAAGGAATCCTCTACTCTTTAGGCTAATCAATTGGGAAAAAATTAAAACATGTGTCCCCTTTATAAGGATGAATAAATAATAAGTTCCAAATATGACAAAACTAACAAGCACTTTTAAAATTATAATTTAGTGTCCTGTATCCACGCTGCACTCCAGTCCCTCTGGTGCCCACCGTTCATGGAAAGCCTCCAGCATACCGGCAGACACCGCGTGGTCCCTCTCCACGGACACCCGGGCACGGACTTAGCCGCAGAAGAGAGACAGGCAGCCGGAGAGAACACCCCATCGACCGTGCTCTGCCTGGACCAGTTAATGGCCACCTTGAAAGGTTCATTGAATCCTCTGTTGTTTGCGAGTTAGTGTCTTTTTAATAGTTCTGGATGGTTGTGTGGGTTGGTCATTTGCAGGTATCTGCGGATTTGCTGCAACATCCAAACAGATCAGTGAGTGTGCAAAGGAACCAACAGTGGGTCAGATGAATTCAAAGTGCTCGTGATAAATGTGTCAAACACAAGTGCTCAGATACTCCATCACTTCCAAGTTTCGTGAGCACCAGTACACACATCAGCTAGAATGTGGAAGGGACCATAGGATGTTCAGTTCGTGTTTTTTATCATTAAATTTTAGAAGCAATGAAATAGACTGCAGGCCAAAACGGAAGACTTGCATTTATATAGCGCCTTTCACAATCTCAGGCAGACCCTGACCGCTTCACAGCCAATGAAGTACCTTTTGAAGCACAGTGACTGTTGTAATGTAGGAAATATGGCAGCCAATTTGCACGCAGCAAGGCCCCACAAACAGCAAGGTGAACATGACCACATTATCTGTTTTCAGTGACATTGGTTGAGGAATAAATATTGGCCAGGTCACCGGGGATAACTCCCCTGCTCTTCTTCAAAGTATTGCTATGGGATCTGTTATGTCCAGCTCAGAGGGCAGTCAGGGCCACGGTTGAACATCTCATCTGAAAAACGACAACTCCGACAGAGCAGCACTCCCTCATGACTGCACTGTAGTGTCAGCCGAGATTCTGTGTTCACATCTCTGGAGTGGGGACTTGAACCCACAACCTTCTCACTCATAGACGAGAGTGCTACCCACTGAGTCCACCTGACTGATGCCCGAAACAAAAAGCTCTCAGTTACCCACTCTGCCAATAACTAACTCAATCATCTGTGAAATCTCCAATTTATCTGCCTCCGGTGATCCCAGTCTCATCTCTCGTGTTAGACCACGTGTTAGAGCTGAGCGCAGAGAGAGGTTGGGAAATATGAAACAAGATTGATACAAACAGCAGGAGCTTGAGCCAAGTGCTGCACAGCAAGGGGAAGACAGGCTGAATAGATGGAGAAAGCAGCCAGGTAACTGTAGGAGGAACTACTGGAGATTTGGTCTCATTGCTTTGAACTTCGTAACATGCCCAAGTTTGGATGTCGCTGGCAAGGCCGACATTCATTGCCTATCCCTAGTTGCCCTGAGAAGGTGCTGGTGAGACTCCTTCTTTGAACCATGTTCAGGTACTCAATGGTTGAGAGACACCTTGCTCGGTCACTTCAGAGAACGTTTGTTGGAATTTTTTGAGGCTGTAACAAACAGGATGGATAAAGGGGAACCAGTGGATGTGGTGTATTTGGAATTCCAGAAGGTATTTGACAAGTTGCCACATAAAAGGTTATTGCACAAGATAAAAGTTCACAGGGTTGGGGGTAATATATTAGCATGCATAGAGGATTAGCTAACTAACAGAAAACAGAGAGTCGAGATAAATGGTTCATTCTCTGGTTGGCAATCAGTAACTAGTGGGGTGCCACAGTGATGAATGCTGGGATGCCAACTATTTACAATCTATATTAACGACTTGAAAGAAGGGACTGAGTGTAATGTAGCCAAGTTTGCTGATGATACAAAGATGGGAGGAAAAGCAATGTGTGAGGAGGACACAAAAATACATAGACAGGCTAAGTGAATGGAGAAAATTTGACAGATGGAGTATAATGTTGGAAAGTGTGAGGTCTTGTACTTTGGCAGAAAAATAATCAAAGAGCAATATATTATTTAAATGGAAAAAAGATTGCAAAGTGCTTCAGTACAGTGGGACCTGGGGATACTTGTGCATGAAACACAAAAGGATAGTATACAGGTGTAGCACGTGATTAGGAAGGCCAATGGAATCTTGGCCTTTATTGCAAAGGGGATGGAGTATAAAAGCAGGGAAGTCTTACTACAGCTCTACAGGGTATTGCTGAGGCCACACCTCGAATACTGCGTGCAGTTTTGGTTTCCATATTTACGAAAGGGTGTACTTGCTTTGGAGGCAGTTCAGAGAAAGTTCACTAGGTTGATTCCAGAGATGAGGGGGTTGACATATGAGGAAAGTTTGAGAAGGTTGTGCCTCTACTCATTGGAATTCAGAAGAATGAGAGGTGATCTTATCGAAACATATAAGATTATGAGGGGGCTTGATAAGGTGGATGCAGAAGGGATGTTTCCACTGATGGGGGAGACTAGAACTAGGGGGCATGATCTTAGAATAAGGGGCTTCCCATTTAAAACTGAGATGAGGAGAAATTTATTCTCTCAGACGGTTGTAAATCTGAGGAATTTGCTGCCTCAGAGAGCTTTGGAAGCTGGGACATTGAATAAACTTAAGACAGAAATAGACAGTTTCTTAAACGATAAGTGGATAAGGGGTTATGAGGAGCGGGCAGGGAAGTGGAGCTGAGTCCATGATCAGATCAGCCATGAACTTATTAAACGGTGGAGCAGGCTCGTGGGGCCATATGGTCTACTCCTGTTCCTATTTCTTATGTTCTCATGTAAGAATCAACCACATTACTGTGCAAATGGAGTCAGATAGAAGCCAGACTGGGTAAGGACAGCAGGTCTCCTTCCCGAAAAGGAAATTAGTGAGCCAGTTGGATTTTTACAACAATCCGAAAAGTCCATGGTTACTGATATCAGGTTGTTTTACATTTTAAACTGAATCCAAATGATGGTGGGATTTAAACTCACATTCCGTGTATTATTGGTCCAGGCCTCTGGATTCATAGTCCAGTAACATAACCACTGCACTATTGTACCTCGATCATATAGCTGAACAAAAGCTGAATCTCCTCTTTCCCTCTTTGAGTCAGGGCGGTTTAAAGGCTGCAATGAGACTGAGGTGATTCCGCACCTATTACATCCTGGTAACCACTGGTATTTGAATTCAAACAACAGTTTCATTAATTCATAACTGATGGGAAAGGCTCATATCCATTAATTGCAAATTCACTATTTTGTTCCATTATCGTCAATAATTACATTTAGATGAATATGACTGGAAGAGAATATTGCACAATGTTAAATCATTCTCTGTGATCATTGGCCTAGTTCACAGAGGCTGGTAGTATATAGATTAGCAGTTTACATTAAGATATCTAACTATGTTACCAATTCTTCCTTTCCATATGATACGTGCATTTAGTGAGGCCTCATCCAGCGTTCCTTTTGCTTTGGTTCGACACCAGTTTCAGCGAACATTTTCCTGCTGTTCCCAAAATAGAAAGACTCTCAGCAGTAATTCTTGGGGGTTGTATATTCAGAAGGTGCAGACTCTGTACTGTAACAGCACACCCTTGGCAAAGTGGTTCAAACATAAGGGGCAAGGTCTTACCATGACCAGATTACACTGAAATCTCTTTCTCCAGTTCACCCAACTTTAAAACCAGTTAAAGGCTAAGATTAGAATTGTAGCTGTGACCATCTTTGGCCACCACTGAACCAAAGGCAATATTATGGAGGGGAAGAGATTAAAACAGCCACATGCCCAAGCAAATCAGGTTTGATCAAGATCACAATCATATTCTCAGCAGTAGTAATTCTTGTTTAATGCAAGGTCACACGACATTGATCTGAAAATGTGTTCAGTTACTTAAAAGAAGAAAAGGAACAAAAGCAAAATACTGCGGGTGCTGGAAATCTGAAAGAAAAACAGAAAATGCTGGAAATACTCAACAGGTCAGGCAGCATCTGTGAAGAGAGAAACAGAGTTAATGTTTCAGGATGACATTTCACCAGAATTGGAAAAGGTTTGTGATGTAACAGATTTTAAGCAAATGCAGGGGCAGGGAAAGGGGTGGGGGAGGGGAGGAAAGAACAAAAGGGAAGGTCTGTGATAGGGCGGAAGGCCGGAATGATCAAATGACAAAAGGTATGAAAATGCAAAGCAAAAGGAGATGCAATGGGACAAGTAAAGGAACAAAAGATGGGTCTAGAAGAGGTGTAAATGGGTGCAGCAGGATCATCAACAGCTGCTATCTGAAAAAAATATGGACAGAGGTTCTGATCTGAAATTGTTGAACTCGATGTTGAGTCCAGAAGGTTGTAACGTGCCTAATAAAAAGCTGAGGAGCTTATGTTGAGCTTCACTAGAACAGTGCAAGAGGCCGAGGACAGAGAGGTCAGATTGAGAGTGGAATGGAGAATTAACTTTACAGACGATCGGAAAATCTGGGTCACAATTGCGGACTGAACAGAGGTATTTCGCAAAGCGGTCACCCAATCTGCATTTGCTCTTCTCAGTGTAGAGGAGACCACATCGTGAGCTGCGAATAGAGTATACTAAATTGAACTGAAACACAAGTAAATCGCTGTTTTACCTGGAAGGAGTGTTTGAGGATCTGAACAGTGGGATGGGAGGAGATAAAAGAGCAGGTGTTGCATCTCCTTCACAGGAATGTGCTACAGGAAAGGGAGGGAGTGTTGGAGGCGATTGAAGAGTGGACCAGGGTGTCACGGAGGGAGAGGTCCCTTAGGAATGCTGAAAGGGGAGGGGAAGGTTAGTGGTGGAAATGGTGGATGATTATCCATTGAATGTGATGGCTGGTGGGGTAAAAGTTGTGGACAAGGGGAACAGTATTGTGGTTCTGGGAGGGAGGGAAGGGGTGAGAGCAGAGCTGCGGGAAATGGATGGACATGATCAAGAGCCATGTCCACCACGGAGAGGATATGGAGTTGAAACCTCAGCTCAGGGTCAAATTGGATAGCATGGTTGTGAACAGTCTGGTTCAGCCTCAGATAGTGGCCAGGAAGAGGGATGGAGTCCGTTGCTGGGGAACGGAGTTCGTGGCGGAGAAGTTTATTTAAAAATAAATACCTGATTTTTGTTGTAATACTTTTATTGAATGGATATAACAAAGTTTGTTGTGCAGCTGACGACACTCTAGAAATATTATAGAATAGTGCAAGAGATTGACCTGTTGTGAAACCATATTCTGGAATACTAACACTCACTAAACCATGGGGCATTAGGAGGTTAGACATACCTAGTATAAATTCTGTTCCTGGGGGTGATGGTGCACTCCAGTCCCTCTGGCGTCCACCTCTCACGGAAGGCCGCGAGCGTACCGGTGGACACCCTGGCTTGAACATAACCATGGAAGAGAGGCAGGCAGTAGGGATGAACACCACCCTCGACCGCCCGCTGCCTGGACCGGTTAATGTCCACCTTGGCAATGCCCAGCAGCAGTCCGAAAAGGAAGCCTTCCGACCTACCCACTCGCCTTCACACAGAATGCCCAAAGATCAGTCGCGTGGGACTGAAGACCAGAAATTTAACTGGACCAGCCACATAAATACTGTGGCAACAAGACCGGTCAGAGGCTGGGTATTTTGTGTTGAGTGTCTCACCTCCTGATAACCCAAAGCCTTTCCACCATCTACAAGGCACAAGTCAGGAGTGCGATGGAATACTCTCCACTTGCCTAGATGAGTGCAGCTCCAACAATTCCCCAGAAGCTCAACACCATCCCTGACAAAGCAGCCCACTTGATTGGCACCCCATCCATCACTGTCAACATTCACTGCCTCCACCACCGGCGTACCATGGTTGCAGTGTGTACCATCGACAGGATGCGCTGCAGCAACTCAATAAGGCTTCTTCAGCAGCACCTGCCAACCCGCGAGCTCTACCAACTAGAAGGACATGGGAACACTATCACCTACAATTTCCCCTGCAAGTTACACACCATCCTGACTTGTAAATATATCGCCATTGGGTCAAAATCATGGTACTCCCTCCTTAACAGCACTGTGGATGTACCTTCACCATAGGACTGCAAGAAGGCAGCTTACCACCACGTTTTCATGGGCAATTTGGGAGGGGCAATAAATGCTATCCATTCGGCTGATGCCCACAGCCCACAACAAATTTTTGAAAAAAAAGACATTAACATGGATAGACTAAAGATTGCGATATAATTGCACACAGTGCAATTCTCAGCAAAGTTGCTCACATAACTTGCAAACCTTGGAATATTGCAGCTCCAGCATCAACAACATTTGAATCCATTCATGAATGAGAAGGGAACAAAGAGCCAAGGGGATTTGGAAAGGATGATTACTTTTGGTATGAATTGCACAACAAGACTAAATGCAAATATGGAGGAGCTGCTAATATTGGGTTTAAAAGTTGATGGAACAGGTATCTATTTTAATGGCGGTGTTTTTCTTCATACATTTACTCTTTCCAGAGGATTGTATTTAGATATATCCACTGATCCAAGAGACAAAACCTACCCTGGCAGCTGCATAATTTAAATTTTGTTAAACAAAGACATCTAAAAATAAGCAACTAGTAACAGTACCAGTGATCATGAAACCCATATCAGTAATGTTTGGGAAAGAAAATCTGCCGACTTACACTAGCAGGCCTATATGGGACTCCAGACCCATATCCAGGTGATTGACGCTTAACTGCCCGAGCAAGCCACTCAGTTGACTCACGCTCAAGGGCAATTGGAGATAGAAATAAACGCTGGCCTTGAGCTCAGACATTGCTGATCTGTATGACGTCACTTGCCCTTAAATACATAGTTTAAGAGGAAGTCGATAGCAGCAGTGTGTTTAGTTTACTGAGCTATCCACAGTTCTCACTCTGAATGCAAAAAAGTTAAGTTAGATAAACACAGGAACAGAAAGATATGCTAATAGGTCCAAAATAAACACCAGTTTTCTGTGCAATGCTGCAAACACAGGCAGATGAAAAGTTTTTGATAGTGAGAGGCAAAGACAATTTGGGAAATAGTAAGCTGTCAATCACAGGCCAACTCATGGCTCATTAATGTATGAAATTTCAAACTAAATCCTTAGGCAATGCTTTGATATGAGCAAAGTAACATTAATCAAAAAATAAGTAACTGCTCAAACATACAAAAGAGACAAAACCCAGTCCCATGTTGAACAGTTTATATACAGTTATGTTACATTTCACATCAGGAGCTCAGGTCTCAGATCTCTTTGTACAAAGTCACAAGCCATCATTCCTGACAGCACGGGGGTCACAATTATATAAATTGGAAGCACTAAACACAATAAGCTTGATCCCAATCAGTTTCGTCACACTCCCCCAGGATGTGCTTGTCAAACAGGTACTCTCCCAGGCCATTCTCAGGGGCTCCCAGTCTCTTCAGGTTGGTGATGTGATCGCCAAGCTTCTTGATCATCTTCACTTGTTCATCCAAGTAGTGGGTCTCCAGGAAGTCACAACTGAAAGAGGGAAACCAGTTATGTCCAGCAGTAGATATCAAGGAATGTCAGCTTCCCCTTCAGAGTTTGGATTTTAATCCTTTGAATTGGAGGATAGTCAAGTGGTGCAATGGAGATTGATGGAATTACTACATTAGATTAAACTTACTGTACAATAAGTTCTCAGATCTTGGGATCACTGGGACACATTTACTAGTTACTGTCCACAGTAGGCCAACTTTCCCCATCACTTACCACCACCCCACAACACCCAACCAAAAGCTATTGTGCACAGAGAACTTTTAATTAGGTTCAAGAAAAGGTTTCCTCAACCTAAGCCCACATCATTTAAAAAAAAAAATCTTACACAAGTGTCGGTGCTCTCAGTGGAGAGTTTGTGCAGATCCAGCAGACTCTGGTTCACATTCTTCTCCATCTGCAGAGCTCTCTGCATCGCAACCAGACCATTGCTCCACTCTTCCTGCTCTGGTTTCTGGAAGGAGATAACATTTTAACAGTTCACTTACACAGGATGAAACAAACATGAGGATGTATGGAACAAAATTAGGGCTACATTCAAAAAAGTCTACATTACCATGAACCAATTTGATGGCCTAGGCCATCATCACCACTGGAACTATATGGAAGGTGAATTTAAAAGGGAATATTTAAGGGGAAGCAAGGCAAGTGCATGGGGAGAAAGGACTAGAACAATATGCTGACAGGGAGAGATGAAGCAAGGTGGAAGGAGGCCCTCTGGAGTCTCAACACCGGCAAAGACCAGCTTAGCCAAATGGCTCGTTTATCCTGCATATTGTTTGGTTCCAATCAGTCCAAGGGGAGCCAGACAGAAGGCCACACATTTATGAAATCCAAATGTCCACCAAGATGATCCGTCCTCCTCGCCGATTCTGGAATTTCATCAGTTTCTCAGCATGCTCACGTTCCTCATGTGACTGCTCCTTGAAGAACTCAGCAAAGTGACGCAGGGCAACATCATCCTGATCAAAGGACTGTGGAGAGATCAGAAGCATAGTTGGATATTGCATGGCAGACCATTATCCTGGGCCTTATAATGGAAACTACCTACTTAGCTAACCTTGTACAGACAGTGGATAATTTCACAACTAAATCTGGAAACTTAGTGATTCGCAAAAGAACCAGTGGAATTACTATTTTTTATTTTAAATTTAAGATGCATACAGGGCATGAAAGGGTGGTGGAAGCAGATTAAATGCCAACATTCAAAAGAAAATTGGATAAATACTAGACAGGGCTATGGGAACATGCAGGGAGTGGACAAGTTGTATCGCTCCACCCAACAGTCAGCAAGGCACAATGGACTGAATGGTCTCCTGTGCTGCATCATTTCATGATCACCAATTCAGCTTTGATTGAACATGCTCAAAATTGGAACCTTCATCTTGGCACCCAATATTCATTGTAGCTCTGGAAATTAGTGAAGGAACTTCAAGATTTATACCCTTCTGGTCACCAGAATCATTGTTTATTAACCCAACTATATTTTCTACAGGCTAGTTAAGGGGAACTACTAGAACTGTTAGCAGACCCCTTAAAGTAAGAGACGTGGTCATAGTACACAGTTCACATAGTACAAAGGAGGAGAAAAACTGGTCCAGTTTTACTGGCCAATTTATCCCAAGGAACCAAATCTACCATAAGCAGTATAAATTTGGAACCTTCCACACTAGACAAGGCATTTCAGAGGAGAACCAGATAGCAAGGAATAGAAGTTATCAGAATACAGCATAGAATTTAGTCAATTCACATTACATAGCCACCATTGTAAAGTGGTCAAATATACAACATTCACCATAGAGAAATAAACATAGGAGGAATAGAGCTCCATGTTGATCTGCTTGTTGACAGCATTCTCACAGTCCTGGTGGTAGTTCTGCCGCACTTGAGAAACCATCTTATTTTTTTTTTTTAATATTGAAGTCTAAACTTTGATGAAGTACGAAACTAACATTTAGGCAACCTCAAACCCTTGAATTTATACTGCTGGATAATCCAGGGCGCGGCAGCCTAGATAAATGTCCAATCAGAAGTTGCAGCTTCTCAGAGCACCAATCAAGTAAAGGGAGGAGGGGAATGGATTCCCAGAGCCAGTCAGATCTTTGAAGAATGAGCATCATTGGTTGACAACTCAATAAGGATCACAATTGTCCTGAACACAGTTCAAATATCGAGAATCACAAGTTTAATTGAATCCTCTACTCTTTAGACAAATCAATTCATAGAATCACAGAATGGTTGCAGCAGGGAAGAAAGCCATTCAGCCCATTGAGCCTGTGCCAACTCGCAGATAGGCCCACTGCCCTAATTGAGATGATTAAATCAGCTATCAGAAAAATGTAAATCATAATTGCCCCCTTTATAAGGGGGAATAAATAATAAGTCCAACTGGTGACAATACGAACATAAAACCTTTTAGTTCCCTGTATCTACGCTGCACTCCAGTCCCTCTGGTGCCCATCGGTCACGGAAAGCCTCAAGCCTCGGCAGACACCGCGTGCTCCCTCTCCAGGGACACCTGGGTATGAACATAGCCGTGTAAGAGAGGCAGGCAGACGGAGAGATCACCCCATCAACCGCGCTTTGATCAGACCAGATAATGGCCAGCTTGACATCCTCTGTTGTTTGCGAGTCAGTGTCTTTTCAATAGTTCTGAATGGTTCTGTGGGTTGGCCATTTGCAGGTATCTGCAGGTTTGATGCAACATTAACACAGATCAGTGAGTCTGCAACTACTTTTGTAAAACAATAAATCAATTGTCCCCTTTAAAGGGGCACTAGAACTGAAAAATTAACCAATAAAACTTTCTGAACAACAAAAAGGTCAAATTAAAATTGATTGCTGGGGTGATGATGCATTCAGTCCCTCCGGTGCCCACCTCTCGCTGAAGGCCGCGAGCGTACTGGTGGACACAGCTTGCTCCATTTCCAGGGACACCCCTCACTCGAATGTAACCGTGGAAGAGAGGCAGGCAGTTGGGCTGAACGACCCTCTCTACCGCCCGCTGCCTGGACCATTAATGGCCACCTTGGCCATGCCCAGCACCAGTCCTACGAGGAGCCCTTCCGACCTGCCCACTCCCTGCCACACAGGATGCCCAAAGATCAGGAGCGTTGCACAGACGTGCAACAGAATTTGAGGAGCAGCCCCTTCAAATTTTGAGGGAGGGACTGCAACTCATACATTTGACATAAATATGGAACAGGGAGTCCTCCAGACCACAGAAATTACAGGCGGCCTGGGAATCCGTGAACCGACTTAAAAATCGATTGCACGGGACTGCCCCATGCAACACCCTCCAGGTTAAGTCCCCAATAAATAAAGAGAGGACTCCAGCGTAGAGAGCACTCCATTGGGGATCCCCGCCTCCACCGGTGGCAAGATGGTGCGCCAAGGCGTGTCCGGACGGCAGATGAGGATGTCAAAGTGGAGAGTGTGCCAGAGCAGCCCGTACAGGAATCCCCTCCGCGCAGAACTGAAAGACTCGGAGGGGATTTCCTGAAGGAGGCTCAAGTTGTGAGGCGCCGGCTCCCGAGGGAGGTTTTGGGGCTTGCCGCTGATGAAGAATTCCGTCCGGACGGGGGTCAGTTCGGTTGGGATCGCCCCACATGCTTGGGCCTCCTCGACACACCTAACGGAGTCAGGGTGCAGTGCTGCTTTTAGCGACTCGATGGCATTGGCTGCGCGCCAGATGTTGGCCCAGGATAGGCACCATGCCAGCTCCTCTGGCGCCATCCAGCCCGCTCCTCCGCCATCCAGTAGGTCCCTGGCTCTGGTCACCTTGCCAAACACAGCCCTCTTGTCCGCCTGCCACCTAAAACCGTGCTTCGGTGAGTCTGCAAAGCAACCAACAATGTGTCAGGTGAATGGAAAGTGCTCTTGATCAATGTGTCAAACACAAGTTCTCAAATACTCCATCACTTCTAACTTTATTGAGTACCTATACACAAATCAGCTCGAATGTGGAGGGGACCAAGGGATGTACAGTTCATGTTTTGTTACCATGAAATTGTAGAAGCAATGAGATAGACTGCAGTCCAGAAAGAAAGCCTTGCAATTATATAGCGCCGTTCATGATCTCAGGGTGTCCCAAAGCGCTTCACAGCCAATGAAGTACTTTTTGATGTGCAGTCACTATTGTAAGAAATGCAGAGCCAATTTGCACACAGCAAGGTCCCACAAATAGCAATGTGATCATGAACACATAATCTATTTTCAGTGATGTTGGTTGAGGAATAAATATTGGCCAGGACATCGGGGATAACTCCCCTGCTCTTCTTCGATATAGTGCCGTGGGACCATCAGATCTTTTCTGTCCACCTGAGAGGGCAGACGGAGCCTCAGTTGAACATCTCATCCAAACGATGGCATCTCCAACAGTGCAGCATTCCTTCATTTCTGCACTGTCGTCCCAGCCAAGATTTTGTGCTCAATTCTCTGGAGTGGGGACTTAAACCCATAATTTTGTGACTGTGAGATGAGAGTGCTCCCCACTGAGTCCATCCCTGATACTAAAAGTTCTCAGTCACCCAGTCCACCAATATCTATCTCAATCATGTGTAAAATCTCCACGCTATCCACTTCCGGGATCCCCAGACTCAACTCCCAAGTTGGTGGCTTGTGGCCTAGAACTATTAAGTTTAAATTCCCACTGTTGATTTCCCTTCCCTAGTCTCATTCTCTTGCTTTGTCCTACATTAAATGCCATTTTCCACCAGCAGCACACCTATCCAGGTCCCTTTATATTGGGTTTGCCTCACCCCATTATTAGATTCATGCAAACTTGAAATGATGCTTAACTGAGTGTGTTTTCTTTAATGTCTTAAATATCTGAGGAGGCACCTATTTGTACCAGTACATTCCATGTATTTTACATGTGCTGTGGTAATCTGGTCTATCCACAGAGGTTAAAAGGCAGGACGTTTGTGTCAAGCTGAAGGGATTGCGGGGATTGTGGGAAGAGAGAGAGAAACACTGTGTGTAGTGTTGTTGTGCAGACATTGTCCCACTGGTGTGAAGGGAACATCTGTTTTTTCCTGTGTTTGGTAATGATTAATCTCGCTTGATGTTTGACTGTCCACGGGAAAAGCACAAATGAAAAGAGGCAACGAGAGTGGTGAATGTTTTCTGTTGGAACACGATGTCCAGTAAATATTTCTGAGCTGAGAGTTACTGATGTTTCCACAAATCTGGTCAGGGAAGGATGGTGCTGGGGCTCCATGGATATCTTCCGTTCCTCATCGGATCAGAACACTGTGGGATCAACAGGAAACAACAGGCTAAGAAAGCACATCAAAGGTGGAACACTATTGAAGGAAGAAGTCAGGAAAAGTGGGGCCGATGGACTGACACGCCCGTGTTCATGTGTTACAGGCAAGTTGCGAATAATCTCTGAATTTCAGTATGGACAAAACTCAGATGAAGCTGAAAACACTGTGAGCAAGTCTCCAATTGTTTATTCGATAGATACTTGTCTCTATTATCCAACTCTTCAGTCAGCCAATAAGTGACAGCTTTGGAAGTTGGGATCGAGTGCAATATTGTTCCAGGCCAATGGGACTCCTTGAAGAGCGTATTCAGGAGGTCATGGAGCGCAGAGCAAGAACATTCTAGTGAGAGACTAGAAATCAGCAAGGGAGATCTGTGGGGTTTCCAAGATTGCAACTGAAACTGGAAGCATTTTGAAGCATGTAGGGTCCGGGTTGGAACATGTGTTAGAGCTGAGCACAGAGAGAGGCTGGGAAATATAAAACAAGATTGATACAAACAGCAGGAGCTTGAGTTAAGTGCTACACAGCAAGGGGAAGACAGGCTGAAGAGATGGAGAAAGCAGCCAGGTAACTATAGGAGGAACTACTGGAGATCAAATCTCACCTTGACAATTTGGATTCAGTTTAAAATTTAAAACAACCTGATTGAGCGTGGTCAATGCTTCGATGCCGGGGATGTTGGCCTGAGTGAGAACACTGACGTTGGTACGTCTGAAGATCGAGAAGATCGTTGGTGCGATGACACAGCCGGGCTTGACCCCGGTTCGAACATGGAATAGGTCTGTGATGGATCCGTTGGTCAGGATCATGGTTTTCATGTCATCGTGGAGCAGGTGGTAAACTTTTGATGGTGGCCGAATCTGAGGAGGATGCTCCATAAACCCTCAGGGTTGACCGTGTCGAAAACTTTTGTGAGATCAAAGAAGGCCACGTACCAGGGTTGGTGCTGTTTCCTGCATTTCTCTTGTATCTGCCGCGCAGTGAAGATCATGTCCATTGTGCCCCTTAGTGGGCGGAATCCGCATTGCGACTCTGAGAGGAGCTCTTCAGCCACAGGGAGAAGGCGATTGAGGAGGATTCTTGCGATGACTTTCCCAGTGGTCGACAGCTGGGAGATCCCTCTGTAGTTACCGCAGTCGGACTTGTGACCTTTCCTGAAAATGGTTACGATTTACAGCGTCTTTGAGATCTCCTGGCATGATCTCTTCCTTCCAGATAAGAGAGATGAGATCAGGAATCCACGCCAGTAGTGCTTCTCCACAATGTTTAATGCTTCAGCGGGGATTCCATCTGCTCCTGATGCCTTGTTGTTCTTCAGTTGTCGGATGGTCTTTTCAACCTCATGCCGGGCTGGGGTTGTGCTGAGATGGTAGTGGGTGGCATGCTGTGGGATGGAGTCGAGGACACTCACATTGAAGACAGAGTCTCGGTTAAGGAGATGCTCGAAGTGCTCCTCTCAGCAGGCACTGAATGCCTCTCTGTCCTTGATGAGCAGATCTCCATGTTCTTGGCCAGCAGTGGGGTAGGGCCTTGTGTGCTTGGGCCCAAGGTCATCTTGACTGCGTTGAAGAATCCTTGAAAGTCGTGGTTGTCGGCTAGCTGCTGGATTTCTTGTGCTTTCTCCACCCACCATCTGTTCTTTAGGTCGCGGGTTTTCTGTTGTACCTCGGCCTTCAGACTGTAGAGCTGTTTTCTTGCCCTCGAGTTGTGTTGCGGCTTCCAGTCCAAAAATGCCTTGCGATTGCAGCATATTAGCTCCCGGATCTCCTGGTCATTCTCGTCAAACCATCTTGGTGTTTCCTGGTCGAGTGACTCAGTGTCTCTTCACAGGTGCTAATTATGGAGGCCTTGAAGGCAGAGCAGGCACTGTGGACACTCTGCGTCTCTCGGTCACTGGGAGTCGTCAGGTTGGTCGTGAGGCATTGGCTGAATAGGGATTTCTTAGCAGGATCTTTGATTGCTCCGGCCTTAATTTTCCTGCGGCATTGTTCCTGTTGCTATCGCTTATTTGGAGAAATGTTGATGGTGATGACAGAACGAATTAGGCAGTGGTCCATCCAGCAGTCATCAGCTCCTGTCATGATGTGGTTGATGTGTACCACTTTGCGGTCCCTCGCTCGGACGGTGACATAGTCTAGCAGATGCCAGTGCCTGGAGCGAGGGTGTTGCCATGAGGCTTTATATTTGTACTTCACATGGAACAGGGCATTGTTTATGATGAGGCTGTCTCCAAAGCATTTCATCAGGAGGAGGGTGCCAATGGATTGGCTTTCCCTACACCCTCTCTGCCGATCTCACCTCCCCAGAGGTCTGTGTCCTTACTGACTCTGGCGTTAAATTCACCAAGGAGGATCAGCTTGTCGCCTGTTGGGACTCGGGACAGGGATTCTTCGAGGCTGGAGTAGAATTCCTATTTGGTCTCGGCTGGAACTTCCAGTGTTGGGGCGTATGCACGGAAGATCATAATTCACTAGTTCTGGGCTACGGTGAGCCGAAGAGTCATGAGGTGTTCATTTATCCTGAGTCTCTGAGATCGGCCACAGGCTCATTTTTAAAAATGAAGCCTACGCCATGGAGACAACGTTCTGCTGCTGGTTTGCCTTTCTTTATTCTTTGAGCTGGCCTTCCCCTGCCTGCTGGGTCTCGCTTAGGACAGCGATGTCTCTGTCCAAGCATCTGAGTTCCTGGGCAAAGATTGCATTTGCGGCGTTCCGGTCTGTTGCTGTTGGGGTTGTCCATGAAGGTTCTGATGTTCCAGTTCCCGAACTTCTTTTAACGTGGGATGGCCATTGCACACCAGCTACCACACGGGCTTGACAGAGCAAGGTCTTTTTCCCGTGGCAAGGGGATCTGAGACAAATGGGACTAGGTGTGTGTCAGGATACGGGCAGCAAAGTTTTCGATCAGCTTAAGTTCATAGAACACGTAAGGCCAACATGAGAGCACTGAAATAGTCAATTCTAGAGTTAAAAAGGCACAGATGAGGGTTTCAGCAGCAGAAGAGCTGAGGCAGGGGTGGAAACAGGTGCTGTTACATTGGGGGAAGTAGGCAGATTTAGTGATGGAGCAGATATGTGGTCGGAAGCTCAGCTCCGGGTCAAATAGCATGGCAAGTTATGAACTGTCTGCTTAAGCGTGAAATAATGGACTGGAAGAGGGATGGAGGCTGTGGCTAGGAACGGAGTTTGTGGTAGGGAAGTTTATTTTAAAAATAAGTGCCTGATTCGTGTGGGCAACATTTTAGTTAAGTCAATTTAACAACGTTTTTTGTGCAGTTCTAATCCTGAGCTGACCGCACGTAGAAATATTGCCGAATAGTGCAAGACATTGACCTCTTGTGACACCATATTCTAGAATGCTAACACTCACTGAACCATGGGACATTGGGAGGTTAGACATACCGAGTGTAAGAGACAAGGGAACATACCCAACTTTCTTGGATATTTTCTCATTCCGTGTTTTGTCCTCATTGACCTATGTGGAAGAACATGAGGCTGAAGCAGCTGAGAAGACTATATCGGGGCAAAGCAGTCTATGAGCTCACACTGAGTGTGAAGAGAAAATGGAGGGTGCAAGTGATGACAGAGGAGGTGATTAAGACTGGAGAAAGGGAGTTCTTATCCATGATGAGCTTCAAATAATAGTATTGGACCATGGAGAGGGAGAGGTGGACCTCCTTGAGGGGATTGTGTCTAATCTGGCCGTGGACAGCAGGCTCAAATTCAGGCTGCATCCTTGGTTACGATGTAAATAATTTTGATTTTTAGAAACTTTGAAAAACTACAAACCAGAAGCACCTCAAATTTAGGTTTCATGCTAATTTCCATGAGGTATGTTTAAACTGGTGGTGATATCCACAACCTGACTCTCCACTGACTGACTGTTAACACATTCTTCAGTTGCTGCGGCCCTTCATTGCTTGTCCCTCCCTGTATTGTGAATGAATACATTTGGAAGGGGAATTCCAATCGGGAGCCTCCATACATATATGAATTTGCATTTATTTTGAGTGGTGCTGACTGTCTTTTCGTTGAAGTAGTGTTACAAATCCACCTGTGTACATTCATCCAAATCCAGATCTCCCCATTGTAAACAGACTGATGGGGGACCTTTCTGTGCGTAAATTGGCTGCTACAAAATAGAGACTGAACTTCAAAAGAACTTCATTAGCTATGAAGTGCGTTGGGCTGTCCTGATAAAAAAACATCATATAAATGCAAGATTTGATTAACCTTGCCTCAGTTGCTAACACCCTTGTCTCTGAGTCGGTAGGTATCAGCACAGGGAATCAAAGGATATGGCGATCGGGTGGGAAAGTGCAGTTGACGATCAATCATGATCTTATTGAATGGCGAAGCAGGCTCAAGGTGCCATTGGGCGTGCTCCTGCTCCTAATTTTGTTCTTAAGTTATTAGCTTGAAGCAGGGGGAACATTGATCTGATATATTTTGTGATGCGCACGTAAACAGTTAACCATTAGTGTAGTTCTGAGCTCAGAGCGAGGAATGTCTGCAGCTGAACCTCATCGTGTTCAGCATGTTAAATTTGTATAGAACCTTGGCTAGATAACACTTGGAGTCCTGTGCACAGTTCTGGTCTCCACAGAGTCATATAAGAGTAAAGCACAGAAGCAGGCCTTTCAATGAACAATAATCCATTTAGTCCAGTTCTTTTCCCATAAACCCTGCAATTTTTCTCCTTCAAGTAATTATCGAATTCCCTTTTGAACGCTACTATTAAATCTGTTTCCATCACCCTACCAAGCCGTGCATTCTGAATCCTAATCATTCATCGAGTTAAAAAGTTTTTCTTCGTGACGCCTCTGGTTACTTTGCTAATGACCTTAATTCTGTGGCCTCTGATTATTGAAACAGTTTCTGTTGATTGACAGAGTTAAGCGATCCCGCAATCAATGGATCAGATCAAAGCTCTGCAGTCCTGCCACATCCAGTCGTGAATGGTGGTGGATCATTAAAGCACTAATGGGAGGAGGAGGCTCCATGAATATCTGCATCCTCAAAGATGGCAGAGCCCAGCATGCGAGTGCAAAAGACAAGGCTGAGCCAGTTGCAGCCATCTTCTGCTAGAAGTGCCTCATGGATGATCCATCTCAGCTTTCTCCTGAGGTCCCCACCATCACAGAAGGCAGTCTTCAGCCAATTCAATTCACTTGACATGATATCAAGAAACAGCTGAATGCACTGGATACAGGAAAGACTATGGGCCCCGACAACATCTTGGCTGACCTGCTGAACACGTGTGCTCCAGAACTAACAGCGCCTCTAATCAAGTTGTTCCTGTACAGCTACAACACTGGCATCCACTCGACAATGTGGAAAACTGCCCAGGACTAACCTGTCCACAACAAGGAGGACAAATCCAATCCAGCCAATTATTGCCCCATTAGTCTACTGTCAACCATGAGCAATGTGATGGAAGGTGTCGCGACAGTGTTATCAAATGCCACTTACTCACTAATAATCTGTTCACAGATGCTCAGTTTGGGTTTGGCCAGGACCACTCGGCTACAGACCTTATTACAGCCTTGGTCCAAACATGGACAAAAGAGCTGAATTCCAGAGATGAGGTGAGAGTGAGTACCCTTGACATCAAGGCAGCATTTGACTGAGTGTGGCATCATGGAGCCCTGGTAAAATTGAAGTCAATGGGAATCAGGGGGGAAACTCCACTGACTAAAGTCATACCAGCACAAAGGAAGATGGTTGTGGTTGTTGTAGGTCAATCATCTCAGCCACTGTACATAGCTGCAAGAATTCCTTAGGGCAGTGTCCTCGGCCCAACCCTCTTCAGCTGCTTCATTAATGACCTTCCCTCCATCATAAGGTCAGAAGTGGGGATATTCGCTGATGTTCGCAATGTTCAGTTGGATTTGCAACTCTTCAGAAAATGAAGCAGTCTACGCCCACAGGCAGCAAGACTTGGACATCATTCAGGCTTGGGCTGATAAATGGCAAGTAACATTTGCGCCACACAAGTGCCAGGCAATGACTATCTCCAACAAGTGAGAGTCTAACCACCTGGCATTGCTTTCAACAGCATTACCATTGCCGAATCCCCCACTGTTAATACCTGGGGCCCACCATTGACCAGAAACTCTCATAAATACTGTGGTAACAATAATGGGTCAGAAACCGGGTATCCTGCGGCGAGCGTCTCACCTCTTGACTCCTCCTTTCCATCATCTGCAAGACACAAGTCAGGAGTGTGATGGAATACTCTGCACTTGCTTGGACAAGTGCAGTTCTAATGATACTCATGAAGCTCGACAGCATCCAGGACAAAGCAGCCCACTTGATTGGCATCCCATCCACCACCTTCAACATTCACTGCCTTCACTGTGGCTTCAGTGTGTACCATCTACAAGATGCACTGCAGCAACTGACCAAGGCTTTTTTTAGCAGCATTTGTTAACCCGCGACCTCCACCAACTAGAAGGAAAATGACAGCAGATGCATGGGAACACCATCACCTGTAATTTCCCCTTCAAGTTACGCACCATCCTCACTTGGAAATATATCGCCATTCCTTCATCGGCACTGGATCAAATCATGTAACTCCCTCTATAACAGCACTGTACACTATAAGGACTGCAGCGGGTCAAGAAAGCAGCCCACCACCATCTCCTCAAGTGAAATTTGGCATGGGCAATAAATGCCATCCTTGCCAACGACACCCACAGCCCGGAAAGAATAAAAAAGACATTAACATGGAAAGGTTAAATGAGACAATTTAATTGCACCCTGTGCAGTTCTCAGCAAAGTTCCTTAATTAACTTGTAAACACTGGATTATTGGAGCTCCAGCATTGTTGGGGTAAAAGGTGGACTCCCTGATATAAGGAATGGACACCCGCCGTTTTGGTATAGCGACCACGGAATCACTCAAATGAAACCTCAGTTAACCAGCTTTATTCAATCATGCAGGGGAAGGGTTCCCATGACCACTTCCCAGAAGAACAGTTTGTAATGACAGTTATATATTTTCTGAGGTGTGTGACTCTCCTACAAAACCATTGATTGGCCTACTGCTATCAGCGAAGTTACATTGATTTGTTGACTCTCATCAGACGAGCTCTGAGTGGTTCTTCCCCCGCCCCTGTCCATCTCCCAAAACATGTCACCCTTCTGGAATGTGTTATTCAATGGTACCATCTTTGCCTCAGTTTCTCATGATGTATAGATTAACTTTGTTTTCCAGGGTGGTGCCTCGTTAACCCTCCCCCAAGAACTCTAATCAAAACTACCAGCCATTACAATTCTGTTCCCAAAAATGTGTGTCCATATTCTGTACTGAATATGTGCACTTCCATGAGTCTGAATTAAGATTAATACAACAGATGGTTCATTGCTGCTTCCCTCTTCTTAACCCAATGTAAATGAGTGTATAATTGTGCTTTACATACATAAGTGAGTTTTATATAATCGGCCAATCACAATCCCTACCGAATACTGAGGAACTCCTGATTCCTCAGAACCTCCTAATACTGATAAGCCCATTTAATCTGGACCATTTTACGATCTTCAGTATCCACTTTCGTGACCATCGGTCTGTCTCCACTCTAGTGACTGTTTTTTTTATCCCCTGATAAAAATAGTCTGCATCCCAGAGTACTTAAGGAAGTGGCCCTAGAAATAGTGGATGCATTGATGATCATTTTCCAACAGTCTATCGACTCTGGATCAGTTCCTATGGACTGGAGGGTAGCTAATGTAACACCACTTTTTAAAAAAGGAAGGAGAGAGAAAACGAGGAATTGTAGACCGGTTAGCCTGACATCGGTAGTGGGGAAAATGTTGGAATCAATTATTAAAGATGAAGTAGCAGCACATTTGAAAAGCAGTGACAGGATCGGTCCAAGTCAGCATGGATTTATGAAAGGAAAATCATGCTTCTCAAATCTTCCAGAATTTTTTGAGGATGTAATTAGTAGAGTGGACAAGGGAGAACCAGTGGATGTGATATATTTGGATTTTCAAAAAGCTTTTGACAAGGTCCCATACAAGAGATTGTTGTGCAAAATTAAAGCACATGGTATTGGGGGTAACGTATTGACGTGGATAGAGAACTGGTTGACAGACAGGAAGCAGCGAGTCGGGATAAACGGGTCCTTTTCAGAATGGCAGGCAGTGACCAGTGGGGTGCTGCAGGGATCAGTGCTGGGACCCCAGCTATTTACAATATATATCAATGATTTTGATGAAGGAATTGAGTGTAATATCTCCAAGTTTGCAGATGACACTAAGCTGGGTGGCGGTGTGAGCTGTGAGTAGAATGCTAAGAGGGTGCAGGGTGCCTTGGACAGGTTAGGTGAGTGGGCAAATGCATGGCAGATGCAATATAATGTGGATAAATGTGAGGTTATCCACTTTGGTGGCAAAAACGTGAAGGTAGAATATTATCTGAATGGCAGCAGATTAGGAAAAGGGGAGGTGCAACGAGACCTGGGTGTCATGGTACATCAGTCATTGAAAGTTGGCATGCAGGTACAGCAGGTGGTGAAGAAGGCAAATGGCATGTTGGCCTTCATAGCTAGGGGATTTGAGTATAGGAGCAGGGAGGTCTTACTGCAGTTGTACAGGGCCTTAGTGAGGCCTCACATGGAAATATTGTGTTCAGTTTTGATCTCCTAATCTGAGGAAGGATGTTCTTGCTACTGAGGGAGTGCAGCGAAGGTTCACCAGACTGATTCCCGGGATGGCAGGACTGACATATGAGGAGAGACTGGATCGACTGGATCTGTATTCACTGGAGTTTAGAAGAATGAGAGACGATCTCATAGAAATATATAAAATTCTGATGAGACTGGACAGGTTAGATGCAGGAAGAATGTTCCCGAAGTTGGGGAAGTCCAGAACCAGGGGACATAGTCTAAAGATATGGCGTAAGCCATTTAGGACTGAGATGAGGAGAAACTTCTTCACTCAGAGAGTTGTGAACCTGTGGAATTCTCTACCACAGAGAGTTGTTGATGCCAGTTCATTATATTCAAGAGGGAGTTAGATATGGCCCTTATGGCTAAAGGAATCAAGGGGTATGGAGAGAAAGCAGGAAAGGGGTACTGAGGTGAATGATCAGCCACGGTCTTATTGAATGGTGGTGCAGACTCAAAGGGCCGAATGGCCTACTCCTGCACTTATTTTCTATGTTTCTATCGACAGCATTTGAATCCATTCATGGATGAGAAGGGGACAAACAGATATCCAGTCCAATTGGAAAGGATGATTGCCATTTGGTATGAAATGCACAATGGGACGAAATACAAATGGATACATTTATGGAGGAGCTGCTGGTATTGGGTTTATAAATTGATGGAACAGACATGGGGGAGGGGAAAACAGGAGGAAAAGTTTCAAGAGAAGTATCTATACAGCTAATTAATTAAATAAATCTGGAATAAAAAGCTAGTGTCAGTACTGGTGATCATGAAATGAGGAGATTGTCAGAAAAACCCATGTGTTTCTCAAATCTCCTTTAGGGAAAGAAACCTGCCGTGCTTACCCAGTCTGGCCGATATGTGACTCCAGGGCCACAGCAAAGTGGTTGACTATCAACTGCCCTCTGAAATGGCCCAGCAAGGCACTCAATGCTACAAGGCTGTTCACCTTTAAGGGCAATTTGAGATGGACAATAAATGCTGGCCTTGAGCTCAGAGATTGGTGGTCTCTATGGCAGTTACTTGCTTCTTTGCCCACACAGCTCAATAGGAAGTCTACAGCAGCAGTGGTGTGTTTAGTTTACTGAGCTACCCGCAGTAATAACCCTGAATGCAAAGAGCACAGATGTATTTAAGGAGAAGCTATATAAACACATGAGGCAGAAAGGTATAGAAGTATACACTGATAGGTCTAGATGAAGTGGGGTGGGAGAAGGCTCACATGGAGCATAAACCACAGCATGGCCCAGTTGGGCTGAATGGTCTTTTTCGGTGCTGTAAATTTGATATAATTCTTAAAACACGGGCACCTGTGAAGTTTTTCAAATCAAGTGAGCTGAAGACTTTGTCAGGAACAGGAAGTCGTCAAATCCATCAGCCGCAAACCCAGGCCGACTCGTGGAATTGTGGCTCATCAATATATGAAATTTTGTAACATCGATACCCGAAAAGTGCCTTTGAGAGTTGCAAAGACATTAACATGGAATGGCTGAAGATGGCAGTTTAATTGCATAGCATACAGATTTCAGCTAAATTCCTAAAACTAACTTGTAAACAGTGGATTATTACAGCTGTAGCATTAACAGTTGAATCCATTCATAGGAGAGAAATGCAGATCCAGTAGGATTTTGACAGGATGATTGCTATTTGATATAAAATGTAAAATGGGATTCAATACAAATAGATACATTGGATTTGTGAATTGAGGTATGGGGTGGGGGAAATGTTTTTCCAAAGGTCTGTGTTTAACTTCTTGGGCCTTTTGCTTTGCATCAGCAGAAAAACAAGGAACTATCTTCCTATTATCAGTACAAGCGATATTCAACTTTTGCCTTTCCAACCGCCCATTGTCTTACTTTCCCTATCTCCATGACTCAGGGTCACGGGACTGGAGACTACAGCTGCCTTCTGCTTAAGTATACATTTCTTACTTGACCACTCTCCCTGTCCCATAATTCATCAGAGAAAGATAGGAGAGCTGGCTACACATTATAAAAGTTACAAAAGGTTATAAGTTAAGAAATTTCTCTCCCACAACACATTTTACAGCAATTTGTATTTTGTTGCATTAAGATATAATTTCTGTTAAGGCAGACAGAATGTTCACTAGCAGGAACAGGTATTTTTATTGCACTGTTTATATCCCAAGTTTTAACATTCCCTCTCTAAACCTATTTAATACACACCCTAAAACCAATCTGTGAGCATGCTTTGTCTCAGTCAGTCGTGGCCTGAATTTACATTTGAAAAATTTAGACCTTGCAACAGGAGTCTGAATATCCAACACAATACATCACTATTACCCTCGAGGATAAACCACTTTCATAGGACTGAATCCCTTAACACTGTTGCCCAACTCAGTGTAATTCTTGGTTGATTTAAACTACATTATATAAATTGAAAAATAAGCAATGACTCAACTATAGAAAGAAACAGCCCAGTCCAATGTTGAACTGTTTATTTACAGATGTGACATTTTGAATCGAGATCTCAGCTCTTTGTACAAAGTCACAAGCCATCATTCCCTACAAGACAGGGGGCTAACTTATATAAATAAAGAGTAATAAACAAAATGTTTGATCCCATCAGTCAGTTTAGTTGCTCTCCCCCAGGGTGTGCTTGTCAAACAGGTACTCTCCCAGGCCATGCTCAGGGACTCCCAATCACTTCAGGTTGGTGATGTGATCTCCAAGGTTCTTGATCATCTTCACTTGTTCATCCAAGTAGTGGGTCTCCAGGATGTCACACAACTGAAAGAGGGAAACTAGTTATGTCCAGCAGCAGATATCAAGGAATGTCAGCTTCCCCTTCAGAGTCTGCATTTTAATCCTTTTGAACAAGAGGATAGTCAAACAGTACAATTGAGATTGATGGAATTACTGCACCATTAGATTAAACTTACTGCACAATAGATGCTCAGATCCTGGGATCACAGACATATCTAGTCACTGTCCACAGTAGGCTAACTTCCCCCAAATGCAGACCGATAAGACCAACAAAGCTATTAGGCATGGAGAGCTTTTAATTAGGCCCAAGGTACCACAACATTCATCTTACCCAACAGCCCACATTAAATCATTAACAACTTACATAAGGGTCAGTGCTCCCAGTGGAGAGTTTGTGCAGATCCAGCAGACTCTGGTTCACATTCTTCTCCATCTGCAGAGCTCTCTGCATTATCTCCAGACCATTGCTCCACTCATCCTGCTCTGGTTTCTGGAAAGAAAGTACATGCTCACAGTTCACTTACAATAGATTAAACAAATTAGAAAGTATTGAAGGAAATTAGTGGTGCAAAAGTCCACTTTACCATGAACCGGTGTGTTAGAATATAAAATTGACATTAAGCTATCATAACATTAGTCATATTGATGAGGCAAATTGCAGAGATGTATTTAAGGGGAAGCTGGGCAAGTGCATGGAGAGAAAGGAATAGGACGATATGCTGAGGGGATGAGATGAAGCAAGGTGGGAGGAGGCTCGCTGGAGTATAAACACCAGCAAAGACCAGCGTGGCTGAATGGCCTGTGTGTTGTAAATTGGAAGTAATTGCTTTAGCACATATTGAGAACAATCAATCTAAGGGGAGCCAGACAGAAGGCCACTCCTTTATTGAATCCAACCTTGATATCAGACATGATTATCTGTCCTCCACGCCAATTCTGGAATTCCATAAGTTTCTCAGCATGCTCACGTTCCTCGTGACTGCTCCTTGAAAAACTCTGCAAAGTGGCGCAGGACATCATCATCCCGGTCAAAGTAGAAGGACTATGGAGAGATCAGTACAGTAGTTGGGTAATGCATGGCAGACCCAGCATCATGTGCGCAGTACATAACTTCAAGCTCAATTTTGCTTGCTTTATTTCGAGGGTTCAAAGTCTCACTGAACCTGTATATACAGGCATCTCAATTATCCGGGTCCCTTGGGGATTGGTCTATGCCAGTTAAACGATTTCTCCTTAAAGCAAGTTGACATTAGTTCATGCTTACAGTACTGCAGGTGTGCTCTAATCAATAGCTGTAGCATCTCTTCTAATCCTTGAATTCTAGTCCTCGAGATCTAAAGAGCATTAGGCTTGTTGATTACTTCCTGTAACGACTCATGGCATTTTAATGAATTATGAGAGGCAATGGAACGATGTGGGAGTAGTAGTGGGAGCAGAGGCAGGGTGGAGCACTTAAAAGCGAGGCTCAAAAGGCAACATTTGAAAGGAACATCAGCGTTCCAAAGTGACGTCGGCAGAGCGCACACGTGGAATTTTAAATGCCGTTACAATGGTTTCCCATTGCATCCGTGTGCGGATAAAGCGAGAGTTGCCTGTACATACATTGTTATGGAGACAATCTTTTGATACCTTTACCCAATAGAAAACCACAGACCAGCATCAAAGCCTTGATTTTCCTGAGGAGGTAGGTGGGTGCGGGAAATAACATATTCCAGGTAACCTTGGCACAGCATCAAAACAGTTTTTTTATTAAATTATTTGAGTGGAGGGTGGGGATGGTGAAATGGGAAACAGTGTTGCAGATTTCTTCCACACTTGCAGGAAAAGTATACTTCTTGATTTTCCCCTAGAATGTCCCATTACATTGCCTCATTGCAAAGGAAAGTCGGGAAAGTCCATGGAGTGATTTAGAATGAGGATTCAAATTTTGAAATCCATGTATTGAGTGCAGAATGTATTCCAAATAAACTTCAACAACAAGCTCAAAAAAGCCCAGGAAAGTGAGTCATTCAAGATACTCAGAATAGGTGGGCTGGATACAACACAGAATTTAGTAAATTCACATTACATAGACCACTTCACAATGGAGACTAAAATACAAAACTCACCATAGAGAGATAAACATACGAGGAATAGAGATCCACATTGATCTGCTTGTTGACAGCATCCTCACAGTCCTGGTGGTAGTTCTGACACGCTTGAGAAGGCATCTGGATTCTTTAATACAAATCAAATATTTGTTGAAACAATAAACTGAGATTGAACCAACCTCAAACTCCTGTATAATCCAGGGCGTGGCAACCTAGATAATGAGTGATGGTCCTCAATATCCAATCAAAAGTTGCAGCCTCTCAGAGCACCAATAAAGTAATGGGAGGAGGGGGATGCACTCTCAGAGCCAGTCAGATCTTTGAAGAATGAGCATCATTGGCTGACAACTCAATGAGGATCTCAATTGTCCTAACTTTCCTCAAACACAGTTCAGATATCCAGAATCACAGGTTCAGAGTTGGAGCCTCGACTCTTTCGACCAATCAATTGGGAAAAACTTAAAATACAAGTACCCCCTTTAAAAAGCAGAATAAGCAATAAATTTAAATGTGACAAAACGAACAAAAACACTTTTCCAAATTATAATTTAGTTCCCTGTATCCACATTGCACTCCAGTCCCTCTGGCCCACCGGTCACAGAAAGCCTCAAGCAGACAGGGAGACACCGCATGCTCCCTCTCCAGGGACACCCGGGCACGGACATAGCCGCAGAAGAGAGACAGGCAGATGGAGAGAACACCCCATCGACCGTGCTCTGTCTGGACCAGTTAATGGCCACCTTGAAAGGTTCATTGAACCCTCTGTTGTTTGCGACTCAGTGTCTTTTTAATAGTTCTGGATGGTTCAGTGTGTGTATGAGGATCACCATCGTTCATTGGGTTGGTCATGTGCAGGTATCTGTGGGTTTGATGTAACATCTAAACATAGTGGTTATGTTATAGGACTAGTAATCCAGAGGCCTGGACTAATAATCCAGAGACATGAGTAAAAGTCCCACCTTGGCAGCTGGGGAATTTAAATTCAGTTAATTCAATAAAAATCCGTGATAAAAAGCAGTAATAAAATCTGTAATATTGACCAGGGAGCTATCGGATTGTCGTAAAATCCCATCTGGTTCACTAATGTCCTTTAGGGAAGGAAATCTGCCGTCCTTACCTGGTCTGGCCTATATATGACTCCAAACCCACAGCAACGTGGTTGACTATTAACTGCCCTCCGAAATGGCGTAGCAAGCCACTCAGTTTTAACAAACTGCTATGAGAAACAATAATAAAAATAAAACATGATGAACCACCCGGCATCCACCTAGACATACCCAGCCCAGTCGACCCTGCAAAGTCCTCCTCACTAACCGCTGGGGAATTGTGCCAAAATTGGGAGAGGAGTCCCACAGACTAGTCAAGCAACAACGTGACATAGTCATACTCACAGAATCATACCTTTCACCAATGTCCCAGATTCCTCCATCACCATCCCTGGGTATGTCCTGTCCTACCGGCAGGACAGACCCACCAGAGGTGGCGACACAGTGGTATACAATCAGGAAGGAGTGGCCCTAGGAGTCCTCAACATTGACTCGGGATGGCATGAAGTCTCATGTGTTCAGGTCAAGCATGGACATAGCTGAGAGACATAGCGCCCAGATTGGGCCTGCGACAGGTGGTGAGAGAACCAACAGAAGGGAAAAACCTCTGACATCGTGCTCACCAATCTACCTTTCGCAGATGCATCTGTCCATTACAGTATTGGTAACGGTCCAGACAGACAGTACTTGTGGAGAAGAAGTTCCATCTTCACACTGAGGACACCCCCCCATCATTCTGTGTGGCACTACCACCGTGTTAAATGCGATAAATTCAGAATAGATCTAGCGGCTCAAAATCCATGAGGCAACGTGGGTCATCAGCAGCCACAGAATTGTATTGCACCGCAATCTATAACATAATGGCCCGGCCTGTCGTTCACGCATTACCATCAAGCCAACGGACCTAAGGTGGTTCAATGAGGAGTGCAGAAGAGAATGCCAGGAACAGCACCAGTTGTACCTAAATAGAGGTGCCAACCTGGGGAAGCTGCAACACAGGACTGCATGCTAAACAACAGAAGCAGCATCCAATAGACAGAGCTAAGCAATCCCACAATCAACAGATCAGAGCAAAGTTCTGCAGTCCTGCCACATCCAGTCATGAATAGTGGTGGACCATTAAACAACTAACGGGCGGAGGAGGCTCCATGAATATTCCTGTCCTCAATGATGGTGGAGCCCAGCTCGTCATTGCAAAAGACACGGCTGAAGTGTTTGCAACCATCTTCAGACTGAATTGCTTCATGGATGATCCATCTCAGCCTCCTCCTACAGTGCCCACCATCACAGAAGCCAGTCTTCAGCCAATTCAATTCTCATCACATGATATCCAGAAACGGCTGAGTGCATTGGATATAGAAAAGACTATGGACCCCGACAACATTCCGGTTGCCGTGCTGAAGACTTGTGCTCCAGAACTAACCTCGTCTCTTGCCATGCTGTTCCACTACAGATACAACACTGACATCCACCCGACAAAGTGGAAAACTGCCCAGGTATGTCCTGTCCACAAAAATCAGAACAAAGCAAATCTGGCCAATTACCGTCCCAATCATCAGCAAAGTGATGCAAGGTGTCATAGACTGTGCTAACAAGTGCGACTTACTCTCCAATAACCCACTCACAGATGTTCAGTTTGTGTTCGGCCAGGAATACTCATCTGCAGAACTCATTGCAGCTTTGGTTCAAACATAGACAAAAGAGCAGAATTCCAGGTGAGGAGAGAGTGAATGTCCTTGACATTAAGACAGCATTTGACCATGTTGGGCATCAAAGAGCACTGGTAAAATTGAAGTCAATGGGAATCAGGGAGAAAACTCTCCACAGGCTGGAGTCATATCTAGCTGCACGGAAGATGGTTGTGGTTGTTGGAGGTCAATTATCTCAGCCACAACACATCGCTTCAGGTTTTCCACGGGGCAGTGTGCTCGGCCCAACCAGCTTCAACTGCTTCATTAATGAACTTTCCTCCTTCATAAGGTCAGAAGTGCGATGTTTGCTGTTGATTGCATAGTATTCCCAGCTCCTCAGAAAATGAAGCAGTCCATGGAAATGCAGCAAGACCTGGATGACATTCAGTGTGGGGCTGATGAATGGAAAGTATCATTTGCGTCACACAAGGTTCAGGCAATGACCATCTCCAACAAGCGAGAGTCTCACTGCCTGCCCTTAACATTGAAGAGCATTACAATCACAGAATCGCACATCATCAACACCTGGGCGTCACCATTGTCCAGAAACTTAATTGGACCAGTCATATAAATACTGTCGTAACAAGAGCGGGTCAGAGGTTGGGAAATCTGCGGTGTGTCTCACCTTCTGACTCTCCAAAGCCTTTCCACCATCTACAAGGCACAAGTCAAGAGTGTGATGGAATACTCTCCAATTACCTGGATGAGTATAGCTCCTACAAAACTCAAAAAGCTCGACACCATCCATGACAAAGTAGCCCACTTGACTGGTACCTCATACACCTCATTCAACATTGACTGCCTCCACCATCAGCATACCATGGCTGCAGTGTGTACCATCTACAAGATGTACAGCAGCAATTCGCCAAGGTTTCTTCAGCAGCACCTGCCAACCCATGAGATCTACTAACTAAAAGGTCAACAGCAGCAGGCACATGGGAACACCGTGTTCCCATCCAAGTTACACACCATCCTGACTTGGAAATGTAACGCCATTCCTTCATCGTTGCTGGGACAAAATCATGGAACTCCCTCCCTAACAGCACTGTAGGAGTACCTTCACCACAAGAACTGCAGTGGTTCAAGAAGGCGGCTCACCACAACCTTCTCAAGGGCAATTAGTGATGTGCAACAAATGCTGGCCTTGCCAGTGACGCCCACATTCCGCAATGAATAAAAAAGACATTAACATGGAAAGACTAAAGGAGACAATTTAATTGCACCCAGTGCAGTTCTCAGAAAAGTCCCTAATTAACTTGTAAACACTGGATTATTGCAGCTCCAGCATCAACAACATTTGAATCCATTCATGGACGAGAAGGGGACAAATGGAGATCCAGTAGGATTTGGAAAGGATGCTGGCTATTTGATGTGAAATGCACAACAGGTTGAAATATAAATGGATACATTTATGGTGGAGCTGCTGGTATTGGGTTATAAATTGATGCAACAGGCATGGTGAGGACAACAGAGGGAAGAGTTTCAGACAAGTATCTATTTAACTTGGGTGTTTTCCTTTATGCATTCAATGCATTTAATCCTTGCCCAATTCCTTATTCATGTGGCAGCCTAGTCAGGGATTGTTGGCAGATTAATCAACCATGAGTTGGGGTGGGAGGGGTCCCAGCCCCAAGCCTAATAGCGTACCTATGTGGGGTAAGGTAGAATAGTGGTGATGCTACTGGATGTTTCCAGTAAAGTGGACAAAGTAGAACCAGTTGATGTGGTATATTTGGACTTTCAGAAGGCTTTCGACAAAGTCCCACACAAGAGATTAATGTGCAAAGTTAAAGCACATGGGATTGGGGGTAGTGTGCTGACGTGGATTGAGAACTGGTTGTCAGACAGGAAGCAAAGAGTAGGAGTAAACGGGTACTTTTCAGAATGGCAGGCAGTGACTAGTGGGGTGCCGCAAGGTTCTGTGCTGGGGCCCCAGCTGTTTACATTGTACATTAATGATTTAGACGAGGGGATTAAATGCAGTATCTCTAAATTTGCGGATGACACTAAGTTGGGTGGCAGTGTGAGCTGCGAGGAGGATGCTATTAGGCTGCAGAGTGACTTGGATAGGTTAGTTGAGTGGGCAAATGCATGGCAGATGAAGTGTAATGTGGATAAATGTGAGGTTATCCACTTTGGTGGTAAAAACAGAGAGACAGACTATTATCTGAATGGTGACAGATTAGGAAAAGGGAAGGTGCAACGAGACCTGGATGTCATGGTACATCAATCATTGAAGGTTAGCATGCAGGTACAGCAGGCGGTTAAGAAAGCAAATGGCATGTTGGCCTTCATAGCGAGGGGATTTGAATACAGGGGCAGGGAGGTGTTGCTACAGTTGTACAGGGCCTTGGTGAGGCCACACCTGGAGTATTGTGTACAGTTTTGGTCTCCTAACTTGAGGAAGGACATTCTTGCTATTGAGGGAGTGCAGCGAAGATTCACCAGACTGATTCCCGGGATGGCGGGACTGACCTATCAAGAAAGACTGGATCAACTGGGCTTGTATTCACTGGAGTTCAGAAGAATGAGAGGGGACCTCATGGAAACGTTTAAAATTCTGACGGGTTTAGACAGGTTAGATGCAGGAAGAATGTTCCCAATGTTGGGGAAGTCCAGAACCAGGGGTCACAGTCTAAGGATAAGGGGAAGTCATTTAGGACCGAGATGAGGAAAAACTTCTTCACCCAGAGAGTGGTGAACCTGTGGAATTCTCTACCACAGAAAGTAGTTGAGGCCAATTCACTAAATATATTCAAAAGGGAGTTAGATGAAGTCCTTACTACTCGGGGGATCAAGGGTTATGGCGAGAAAGCAGGAAGCGGGTACTGAAGTTTCATGTTCAGCCATGAACTCATTGAATGGCGGTGCAGGCTAGAAGGGCTGAATGGCCTGCTCCTGCACCTATTTTCTATGTTTCTATGTTTCTATAAATAGGTAGGATAAATATAAAAGCAAATTATTTAAATGGGAGGCATTACAAAATGAAACTCAAAAAGTTAGTATGCAGGTACAGCATTTAATTAGGAAAGCAAATGGAATGTTGTCCTTGATTTCAAAGGGGATGGAGTATAAATGTAAGCAAGTCCTGCTACAACTGTACAGGACGTTGGTGAGACCACACCTGGAGTACTACATACAGCTTTAGTCGCCTTATTTAAGGAGGGATATACTTACAATGGAGGCAGTTCAGAGAATGTTCATGAGGTTGATTCCTGAGATGAAGATGTTGTCATATGGAGAAAGGATAAGCAGGTTGGACTCATTGGAGTTTAAAAGATTGAAAGATGATCTTATTGAAACGAATAAGATTCTGAGGTGTCTTGACAGGGTCGATTCAGAGAGGATATTTCCCCTCGTGGGGGAATCTAGACCTAGGGGACATAGATTCAGAATATGGGAATGCCCATTTAAAACAGAAATGAGGAAGAATTTCTTCTCTCAGAGGGTTGTGAATCTTTCGAATTTGCTCCCCCACAGATCTGTGGAGACTGGGTCACTAAATATATGTCATCATCATCATCATAGGCAGTCCCTCGGAATCGCTTGCTTCCACTCTGATAATGAGTGATTAGGTGGCTGAGCAGTCCAATATGAGAGCCACAGACTCTGTCACAGGTGGGACAGATAGACATTGAGGGAAGGGGTGGGTGGGACAGGTTTGCCGCACGCACTTTCCGCTTGATTTCTGCGATGAGACTCGAGGTGCTCAGCGCCCTCCCTGATGCAATTCCTCCACTTAGGGCAGTCTTCGGCCAGGGACTCCCAGGTGTCAGTGGGGATGTCGCACTTTATCAGGGAGGCTTTGAGAGTGTCCTTGTAATGCTTCTGCTGCCCATCTTTGGCTTGTTTGCCGTGAAGGAGTTCCGAGTAGACCACTTGCTTTGGGAGTCTCGTGTCTGGCATGCGAACTATGTGGCCTGTCCAGCGGAGCTGATCAAGTGTGGTCAGTGCTTCAATGCTGGGGATGTTGCCCTGGTCGAGGACGCTAATGTTGGTGCATCTCTCCTCCCAGGGGATTTGTAGGATCTTGCGGAGACAGCGTCGGTGGTATTTCTCCAGCGACTTGAGGTGTCTACTGTACATGGTCCATGTCTCTGAGCCATACAGGAGGGCAGGTATTCCTACAGCCCTGTAGATTATGAGCTTGGTGGCAGTTCTGAGGGCTGGTCTTCAAACACTCTTTTCCTCAGGCTGCTGAAGGCTGCACTGGCACACTGGAGGTGATGTTGGATCTCGTCATTAATGCCTGCTCTTGTTGATGGGAGGCTCTAAAGATATGCTGTCCTCGCCGCACAGCACTGCCCCCATGTCATCAACATCCACGCCGCAGCCCTGGACAATGTGGACCACTTCCCATATTTCGGGAGCCTAAATATATGTAAGGTGGAGATCGACCAATTTCTGAACAATAAGGGAGTCAAGGATTATGGGGAGAGGGCATGGAAGTGGAGCTGAGGCCATGATTAGATCAGCCATGATCTTATTGAAAGGCGGAGCAGACTCGCCAGGCCAAATTACCTACTCCTGTTCTTATTTCATATGTTCTTATATAAGTAATCCAGAGGCCTGGACTAATGATCCAGAGTCAAAAACGAGGATGACTTGTTTCCTCTCTAAAAGTGAGTTCCCAGGTAGCTGAAGAGACCAATGTGGGACTTACAGTCTGTGTCACAGGTAGGGCGGACAATGGTTGAAGGAAAGCTGGGCTGGGGCGCCTGGGTTGACACACGCTCCTTCTGCTGTCTGTGCTTGGTTTCTGCTTGCTCTCAATGATGAGACTGGAGGTGCTCAGCGCTCTCTTGGATGCTGTTCCTCCACTTTGGGTGGTCTGGGGCCAGGGACTCCCAGGTACCGGTGGGGATGTTGCACTTTATCAACAAGGCTTTTGAGTGTGTCCTTGAAGCATTTCTTCTGCCAACTGGAGCTTACCTGCCGTGACGAAGATCCGAGTAGAGCACTTGCTTTGGGAGTCTCGTGTCGGGCATGCGGACGATGTGACCCAGCCAACGGAGCTGATCGAGCGTGATCAGTGCTTAGATGCGGGACAACGTTGGTGCGTCTTTGCTCCAAATGGATTTGCAGGATCTTGCAGAGGCAGTGCTAGTGGTACTTCTCCAGTGTTTTGAGCTGTTATCATGACTGTCCTGTAGATCATAAGCTTGGTGCCAGTTTTGATCATTCCATTCCTCAGGCGATCGAAGGCTGCACTGGAGCCGTTGTTGGACCTCATCATTGATGTCTGCCCTTGCTGATAGTCGGCTCCCGAGATATGGAAAATGGCCCATGTTGTCCAAGGCCACGCCTTGGATTTTAATGACCAGGGCCAGTGCTGTGTGGTGGGGTCAGGAATAGAAGACCTTTGCCTTACAGATGTTTAGTGTAAGGCCTATGCTTCTGTACAGCTCGGAGAGTGTGTTGACGCTGGCTTGGAATTCAGCATTAACATTTGAATCCATTCAAATGGGTGAAGCAAAGAAATGGAAATCCACTGGAATTTGGACAGAATGATTGTGCTCCCATTGCTATTTGGTATGAAATGCACATACAACTGGATACATTGGGTTGGTGAATTTGGGGATGGGGAAATATTTTTCCAGAGCCTTGTGTTTAAAATCTTGGATCCCTTGGTTTGTGTATTTACTCCACCTTCCTGCAGGATTATATTTTGTTGGAATGTAGTTGCACAGGTATCCCTTTAATACCTTATTTATGTGAGCATAGATTATAGTGGCAAGTTATTCAATCGCACTAGAAGCAGGCAGAAGAGAATCTGTCCCAGAACCAGCACAGTTTGGTTAGTGTGGATACCGATGAAGCTATGACAGCAAGCTGATGCCACCTGTTGCTTTCCTGCTTTACCCAATTACAGTCCCCAGGCTTAAATGCTCTCAGACATGACTGGTGTACAGCAGGTGTTGCTCTACCTGCAAAGCTTAACAATGTCAACAGCAGCAAATGGTGCATTTAGTTACTGAACTCCCTGCAATAATAAGGCAACAAGATCTACAGCAAATACTGAATACAAAACAGCTAATTCCAGGGCTTTACATAGATATACTTCAGAGCCAAACCAAATCCCATAACACTGTTGCAGAGGGTAGTGTAATTCTGGTTATGTTAATTGAAAGATAAAGCAACCACTTACAAGGAGACAAAACCAGTCCATTGTTGAACAGTTTAGTTAGTTATGTTACATGTCACATCTTAGCTCTTTGTACAAAGCAGAAGCCATCACTCCCTACAGGATAGGGGACCTAATTATACAAATACAATAAGCTTGAACCCATCAGTCAGTTTAGTCACTCTCCCCCAGGGTGTGCTTGTCAAACAGGTACTCTCCCAGGCCATTCTCAGGGGCTCCCAATCTATTTAGGTTGGTGATATGATCTCCAAGCTTCTTGATCATCTTCACTTGTTCATCCAAGTAGTGGGTCTCCAGGAAGTCACACAACTGAAAGAGGGAGAAGCTAGTTATGCCCAGCAGCAGATATCAAGGAATGTCAGCTTCCCCTTCAGAATTGGGATTTCAATTATATTGAACTGGAGGATAGTCAAGTGGTGCAATTGAGATTGATGGAATTACTGCATCATTAGATTAAATTTACTGCACTTGATGTACAGAGATCCTGGGATCACTGGGACACATTTACTAGTCATTGTCCAGTCAGCCAACATTCCCCCATCCCTTCCCACTGCTGCCCAAACGAGACACCAACACAAATTTGTTATGTGTGGAGACCTTTTAATTAGGACCCTGTAGCATGGTTGCACAACCTCAAACTTACCCAAAAGCCCACATTAAAATGATTAAGAACTTACATGAGGGTCCGTACTCCCAGTGGAGAGTTTGTGCAGATCCAGCAGACTCTGGTTCACATTCTTCTCCATCTGCATCACCTCCAGACCATTGCTCCACTCATCCTGCTCTGGTTTCTGCAAAGAAAGTTCTAACCGTTCGCTTTCTAATAAAGGAATTTGGGGTGCAATCAAAAGTCTACTTTACCATGAACCCATTTGTTAGAATACAAAATTGCCATGACACTATCACAGCTACTGGAGTTATATTGATAAGGCAAATAGCTTAGATGTATTTAAAGGGAAGCAATGCAAGTGCATGGGGATTAAAGAAAAGAATGCTTTGCTGACAGGGCGAGATAAAGCAAAATAAGAGGCGGCTCATGGAGTATAAACACCAGCTTGACTGAATGTCCTGTGTGCTTTAGAATGTATTGTGAAGATTCAGTCTAAGAGGAGCTGGACAGAAAGCCACTCCTTTATTGAACCAAACCTTGATGTCCGCCAAGATAATTCAGCCGCCACGTCGATTCTCGAATTCCATAAATTTTTCAGCATGCTCACGTTCCTCACGTGACTGCTCCTTGAAGAACTCAGCAAAGTGATGCAGGGCAACATCATCCCGGTCAAAGTAGAAGGACTATGGAGAGATCAGAAGAGTATTATATCACAGACCCATCATGTGTACAGCACAAAACTTCAACCTCAATATTTTGCTTTCTTGCAAGATTTCAAAACCTCACAGAATGTGGAACTCCTTAATGGCAGACAAAACATTACAGGGACACCCTCAATCGCCCTGAAAAATTGTAACATCCCCACTGACATCTGGGAGTCCCTGGCTAGAGATAGACCCAAGTGGATGTTTACCCCAGATGGCACTGAGCACCTAGAGTCTCATCACTAAGAGCAAGTAGAAATCAAGCACAGGCAACAAAAGCATGCAGCAAACTAGTCCCACCCATCCTTTCCAACAACTGTATGCCCCACCAGTTTTAGTCTGTGGTTCTCATATTGGACTGTTCAGCCACCCAAGGACTCAGAGTGGAAGCAAGTCTTGCTTGATTCAGAGAGCCTGCCTTTGATGGACATTTTCATGGAAACAATCTTTTGATACCCTTACCCAATGAGAAATCAAGGCTTTGATGCTGAGCCAAGGTGTGTGTGGTGGGGCAGTGCTTGGAGGAAGAGAGGACAAAGGAGTTAGATTTTCACCACCTTTGCAGGAAAGACTTCCTGACTTCCCTCCGAAATGGCCTGACTAATTTTAAGATTACATCCCCTCATTGAAAAAGGCAAGGTAAAGGAAGTCCATGGAGTGATTGAGAATGAGGATACAAATTCTGAATTCCATGCATTGAGTGCAGAATGTATTCAGAATAAACTTCAAGCTCAAAAGAGCTCCAGAATAAGTCATTATTAAAGATAGGCAGAATAGATAGACTGGGTACAGCACAGAATTTAGTAAATTCACATTACATCATCTCCATTGTGAAGTGGTCTAAAATGCAAAACTCACCATAGAGAGATAAACATAGGAGGAATAGAGCTCCATGTTGATCTGCTTGTTGACAGCATCCTCACAGTCCTGGTGGTAGTTCTGACACACTTGAGAAGCCATCTAGATTCTTTTTCACAAATCAAAACTTTGTGGAAGCAACAAACTCTTGTAAAGATTCAACCAACCACATATGCCTGTATTTATACTGCTGGATAATCCAGGGTGTGGCAGCCTGCAGGATGATTGACAGTCCTCAATAATCAATCAGAAGTTGCAGCCTCTCAGAGCACCAATCAAGTAATGGGAGGAGGGGAGATGGACTCCTAGATCTTTGAAGAATGAGCATCATTGGCTGACAACTCAATGAGGATCTCAATTGTCCTAACTTTCCTCAAACACAGTTCAAATATCCAGAATCACAGGTTAAAATGAATCCTCTATGATTTAGGCTAATCAATTGGGAAAAACTTAAAAAGTAAGTGCTCCCTTCCAAGCATAACAAAACTAACCTAAACACTCATCAATTTATAGTTTAGTTCCCTGTATCCACGCTACACTCCAGACACTCTGGCGCCCACCGGTCATTGGAGGCCTCAAGCATACCGGCAGACACTGCGTGCTCCCTCTGCAGAGACACCCGGACACGGACATAGTTGCGGAAGAGAAGCAGGCAGCCGGAGAGAACACCCCATCGACTGTGCCCTGCCTGGACCAGTTAATGGCCACCTTGAAAGGTTCATTAAATCCTCTGTTGTTTGCGAGTCAGTATATTTTTAATAGTTCTGGATTGTTCAGTGGGTTGGTCATTTTCAGGTATCCGCGGGTTTGATGCAACATCCAAAAAGATCGGTGACTGTGCAAAGCAAACAAAAGTGGGTCAGATGAATGCAAATTGCTTGTGATCAATGTGTCAAACACAAATACTCAGATACTCCATCACTTACAAGTTTAGCTCAAATGTGGAGAGGACAATGCGATGTTCAGTTCTTGTTTTTTATCATGACATTTTGGAAACAATGAAACAGACTGCAGTCCAAAAATAAAGACAAGCATTTACATAACGCCTTTCACAACCTCAGGAAATCCCTGAGAATTTTACAGCCAATAAGGTACTTTTTAAAGTGCAGTCACTTTTGTAATATAGGAAATGTGGCAGCCAATTTGCACATGGCAAAACTCCAGAAACAACAAGGTGAACATGACCACATTATTTGTTTTCAGTGACATTTGTTGAGGAATAAAAATTGGCCAGGTCACAGGGGATACCTCCCCTGTTCTTCTTCAAAGTAGTGCTCTGAGATCTTTTATGTCCAACTCAGAGGGCAGTCAGCACCACGGTTGACCATCGCATCCAAAAGATGACAACTGCGACAGTGCAGCACCCCCTCATAACTGCACTGTAGTGTCAGCCGAGATTCTGTATTCACGTCTATGTCGTGGGGACTTGAACCCACTACCTTCTGACTCAGAGGCGAGAGTGCTACCCACTGAGTTCATCTGACTGATCTCCGGAACTTAAAACTCTCAGTTACCCACTACGCCAATATCTATCTCAATCATCTGTGAAATCTCCACGTTATCAGCCTCCGGTATTCCCAGACTCAGCTCTTGTGTTAGAACGCGTGTTAGAGCTGAGCGCACAGAGAGGCTGGGAAATATAAAACAAGATTGAAACAAACAGCAGGAGCTTGAGCCAAGTGCTGCACAGCAAGGGGAAGACAGGCTGAAGAGATGGAGAAAGCAGCCAGGTAACTATAGGAGGAACTACTGGAGATTTGGTCTCATTGCTCAGCGCTTCATCTGAGTTTGCAACATGCCCAAGTTTGGATGTCACTGGCAAGGCCGACATTTATTGCCCATCCCTAGTTGCCCTGAGAAACCACTGGTGAGACTCCTTCTTGAACCATGTTCAGGTGCTCAATGGTTGAGAGACGCCTTGCTCGGTCACTTCAGAGGGCAGGTAAGAATCAACCACATTACTGTGCAAATAGAGTCACATATAAGCCGGACGAGGTAAGGGTGGCAGGTTTCCTTCCCTAAAAGGAAATTAGTGAGCCAATTGAATTTTTACAACAATCCTAAAAGTCCATGGTTACTGATATCAATTTGTTTTAAATTTTAAACTGAATCCAAATGATGGTGGGATTTGAACTCACATTCCGTGTATTATTGATCCAAGCCTCTGCATTACCAATCCAGTAACATAACCACTGCACTATTGTACCGCTAACATACAGCTTGAAAAAAGGTTGAACCTCCTTTATTTATTATCTATGGAAATTGGCCTAGTTCACAGAGGCTGGTAGTTATGTCCAATGTATATATTAGCAGTTTACATTAAGATCCCCAACTATGTTACCAATTTTTCCTTTCCATACGCAAATTTAGTGAGGCCTTATCCCATGTTCCTTGTGCTTTGGATCAATACCTGCTTCAGCGAACACTTTCCTGTGTTCCCAAAATAGAAAGACATTCAGCAGTAATTCTTGGGGGTTGTTTATTCAGAAGGTACAGACTCTGTACTGTAACAGCACATCCTTGGTAAAGTGGTTCAAACATGAGGGGCGAGTTCTTACCGTGACCAGATTACACTGAAATCTCTTTCTCCAGTTCATCCAAATTTAAAACCAGTTAAAGGCTAAGATTAGACTTGTAGCTATGACCATCTTAGGCTACCATTGAACCAAAGTCATTAGTCTGGAGGGGAAGAGATTAAAACAGCCACATGCCCAAGCAAATCAGGTTTGATCAAGATCACAACCAATTTGTCAGCAGAAGTAGTTCTTGTTCAATGCAAGGTCACACGACATTGATCTGAAAATGCGCTCAGTTACTTAAAAGAAGAAAAGGAACAAAAGCAAAATACTGCGGGTGCTAGAAATCTGAAATAAAAACAGAAAATGCTGGAAATACACAATAGGTCAGGCAGCATCAATGGAGAGAGAAACAGAGTTAACATTTCAGGTCAATGACCTTGCGTCAGAAATGGAAAAAGTTAGTGATGTAACTGATTTTAAGTAAATGCAGAGCACGGAAAGGGGTGTGGGAGGGGAGGAAAGAACAAAAGGGAACGTTTGTTGTTATGTATGTATGTAAACATTACCAAAATGTAAGACTTGCCACGAGAGGGCACACTTGTGGGAGACCTAAGGGTCACCTGTGCACCCTGGGTCAAGCAGGTATAAAAAGGAATCTGCCTTGCTGCATCCTCACTCAGGAGTCTGAATAAAGAGACCAACAGTTTGAGCTTGCGACATAGTCCTATGGATTTATTCTGAACATAACAAATTAGCAACGAGTAACGGATCACGAACTTTCATGTGATAATGGCTGCCGTTGGTATTCTTGAGTGATTTGTTGAGGGTGGTGATTGGGAAGCCTTTGTTGAGGGCCTCGACCAGTACTTTGTGGCCAATGAATTGGACACGACTGAAAAGAGATCAAATGCAGGGCGATTCTCCTCACCGTATGTGGGTCATCGATATATGGCCTCCTTAAAAATTTGTTGCCACCAGTCAAACTAACGGACAAATCTTACGCAGAGCTGTGTACGCTGGCTAATGAACATCTCAAGTGAAAGGAGAGCATCCTGATGGCCAGGTACCGCTTTTAGACGCACCGTCGCTCTGAGGACCAGAATGTGGCGAGTTCTGTCACCGACCTAAGACACCTTGCGGGGCAGTGCAACTTGCAGGATCCTTGGGGGGAAATGTTGCAGGACGTTTTCGTGCTTGGAATTGGCCATGAGGTCATCCTTCGCAAACTGTTGTCTGCCGAATCCCTAGATCTGAGCAAGGCCATCACGATAGCACATCCTTCATATCCACGAGCGATAACACGAAAGAGATATCCTCATATAATCGAAGCTCACCGGCAAGCACCGTGCATAAAATAATGTTTTCAGCAGGCAGAACGGCACAGGGCAGGGTCCACACAATTGCAGAGGCCAGACCTAGGCCTAGAGTGACTCAGAGTCCACCGTGTGGCGTGAATGTGTATCCATTTGCACCATGTTGGCGCTGCGGGGGCAGCCAGACTGCTCATCAATGTCGATTCAAACCCTATGTGTGCAAGGGCTGTGGAACAATGGGGCACCTCCAGCGAATGTGCAAACGATCTCTGACTCACCACGTGGCAGAGTCAGGAGAGGATGATGGATCCAGCGAGGATTACGATGAACAAGCAGGAGAGGCAACCTGAGAATGAAGAGGAAGTATATGGGATACACATCTTCACCACCAAAAGCCCTCCGATAATGTTAGAAGTTCAACTTAACGGCACTCCAATCTCAATGGAACTAGACACGTGGGCGAGTCAATCAGTTATGAGCCAGAAAGCATTCAAGAGGCTGTGGGGCGACAAAGCACAGCGACCTAAGCTGATCCCGAATCAGGCAAAGCTGCGCACCGACACCAAGGAACTGATACCAGTTATTGGTAGTGCAGACATAAGGGTATTCCATGAGGGAGCAGTGCACGATTTACCACTGTGGATTGTTTCAGGTGATGGGCCAACACTGCTTGGCAGGAGGTGGATGGGGAAGATTCGATGGAACTGGGAAGACCTCTGCCTACCGTCTCCGGCGAATGGAGTCTCCCCTTCTCAAAGGCAGAGCAAACCCCCACCTTCAGCTGAACCAGGCATTTGCTGATCCCCAAGGCACAGGCCGCTCCTCACAACCACGAGGAGGTAAAGTTCAACCGAGCAGCGGTACCCACAACCCAAAACCGACGACCTCATCGCGATGATGGAAGAGGCTCCAGATCGACCATGCGGAGTGGGACTCCGGCCGAAACGATCCAAATGCGTCTTCCCGACGCCAGAGGTAAAATACCTGGGGAGGAAGATCACAGCAATCGATATCACGGACACGGATGAGAATGCGTCCAGACCACTGGACGAGATTGCGTCCAGACCATGGGACGAGAAGACATCCAGACCACGGGACGATAGAGCATCCAGACCACAGGACAATAGAGTGTCCAGACCATGGGAGCACGCCACAACGGAATGGAAGAATTGTCGCACAGCAAATAAGACGAATGGGTTTGGGGCAAAGGTAAAGGAGCGGCAGCTGTGAAGGCCAGGCACCCACTCTGCTCCAATAAATTGTGTGCACTATGTAACCCTTGTGAGCGGTCTTTCGCGGCCAATGATGTGCGATTATATAGGGTTGGGGGTACCTTATAACAAGCCAAAGTAGCCAACTGGTCATATATGTATCTGACAAAGTACTCATAACAAGTGATGTGTTAATGCACAGGGTCGTGTGTGTTGTACAGCAAGCCAAAGTAGTGTGCAAACCCCAACCAGTTGTACATGTATCCAACAAAGTATTTATACCAAGTGAGATGTTACCGCATGGGGTCAGGAGTGTTGTGCAGCAAGCCCCAAACGATTGAACATGTATTCAATAAGTTAAACAAAGCATCAGCCTGTATTCATGGGACTAAAGAGATGTAGCAAAGAGTGTCCCAATATGTGCTCGAGTTAGACAAGCTGCTCATCCCACAAGCTTGGGAAGCAGAGGCACCATTATCGATGCATTGCTTCAAGAATGTCTAACTCTGTCTGTGCACTGTAACATGATCCGCCACGGGCCAGGCACTGAGAGTGGCACTAATGCCCTCAGTTGGCTACAGTTGCCCACAACCAGGATGGAAGCAGCACAGTCTGCACACCCACTCACGGTCATGGAAGTCCTAGAAAGCAAGGGCTCAACCGTAATGGCCCCCCAGCCTAGGACCTGGACATGCCAGGATCCCAGGTTACCAGTTGCCAAAGGTGAACTGCTAGACGGGATGTGGCAACCTAGCCATCGCAGAGACTGTTATATCGGTATACTTGTATATGCTCTGTACAGCCACTAGAGGGCTCATCCCCTGGAGTCTCAAGGGATCCCATAATCCCTTGGGAGCACAGGTATTTAAGGAGGCCTCACAGGTTCGAGAGGCACTCTGGAGACATGAAATAGAAGACTAAGGTTGCACTTTATTTTAAGCTCACAGTGTTCAGTCTGACACTTTCTCCAGACATAACAACTGGCGACGAGATACAGATAGTGAACCCAAAGATGCAGAGAACAGTGGGCATCCTGGAGAAATTCTCGGAGGGATATGATTGGGAAACTTATGTGGAGCGACTCGACCAATAATTCGGAGCCAACGAGCTAGATGGAGATGAGAACACTGCCAAACGACATATGGCCTCATGAAAAATTTGCTTACTCCAGCGAAACACATGGAGAAATCATAAGATGATTTGTGCACACTGGTCTCTGAGCATTTGAACCCAAAGGTAAGTGTTCTAATGGCGAGGTACCCGTTCAACACCGACAAAAGTTCTGAAGGTCAGGAAGTGGCGAGTTATGCCGCCGAGCTAAGACGTCTTGCAGGACATTGCGAATTTGAAGGACATTTGGAGCACATGCTCAGAAACTTTTTTGTACTTGGCATTGGCCACGAAACCATACTTCGCAAACTTTTGACTGTCGAGACCCCAACCTTGAACAAGGCCATCGCGATAGCCCAGGCGTTAATTGCCACCAGTGACAATACTAAGCAAATCTCTCAGCACATGAGTGCTGCTACAAGTACTGTGAACAAAGTGATGCTGTTTTCAAATTGCAACGTACAGGGCATGTCACACATGCTTGCAGCTGCACGTCCGCCGATGTCTCCACCATCAAGGGTGATGAATGCTAGTCCATTAACACCTTGTTGGCGCTGCGGGGGTGATCATCATTTCCATTCATGCCAATTCATAGGGTACGTTTTCATGGGCTGTGGAACAATGGGACATCTCCAACGTATGTGCAGGAGAGCTGCAAATCCTGTTAATCCTGCAAACCACCATGTTGTAGATAAGGACAGATCCACGGAGGATCACGATGAACCAGAGCCCCAGACCGAGGAGACAGAGGTACATGCGATGCACACATTCACTACAAAGTGTCCCCCACAAATGCTGAATGTTGAACTAAATGGACTCCCGGTGTAAATGGAGCTGGACACAGGCGCGAGCCAGTCCCACATGGGAAAAAAGACTTTCGAAAGATTGTGGTGCAGTAAGGTCTCAAGGCCAGTCTTAATTCCAGTTTGCACGAAACTAAGAACTGATTCCTGTAATCGGCAGTGCTACCATAAAGGTCTCCAATGGTGGAGCGGTGCATAAGCTACCACTGTGGGTGGTACCGGGGCGATGGTCCCACGCTGCTCAGCAGGAGCTGGCTGGGAAAGATACGCTGGAACTGGGACAACGTCCGAGCACTATTGCCCACTGATGACACTTCGTGTGCCCAGGTCTTAAACAAATTTCCTTCGCTGTTCGAACCAGGCATCGAGAAATTCCAAGGAACAAAAATGCAGATCCACCTAATTTCGGGGGCGCAACCCATCCATCACAAGGCAAGTGCAGTACCGCACCTGATGAGAGAAAGGGGAGAGATTGAGCTAGACCAGCTGCAAAGAGAGGGTGTCATTTCACCAATCGAGTTCAACGAGTGGGCCAGTCCGATTGTCCCAGTCCTCAAGGGAGACGGCACCGTCAGAATCTGTGGCGATTACAAAGTAACTATTAATTATTTCTCCCCGCAGGACTAATACCCACTACCAAAAGGCCGACGACCTCTTTGCAACGCTGGCGGGAGGAAAGCTGTTCACAAAGCTGGATCTGACTTCAGCCTATATGATGTAGGAACTGGAGGAATCATCTAAGGGCCTCACCTGCATCAACACGCACAATGGTCTTTTTATTTATAATTGATGCCCGTTTGGAATTCGATCAGCTGCGGCGATATTCCAGAAAAACATGGAAAGCTTACTGAAGTCGGTCCTGCACATCGTGGTCGTCCAGGACGACATCTTGGTCACAGGTTGGGACACAGTCGAGCATCTGCAGAACCTGTAGAATGTTCTTACTCAACTCAACCGCATGGGCTCAGGTTAAAACACTAGAAGTGCATTTTCCTGCAGCCTGAAGTGGAGTTCTTACGAAGCAGGATTGCGGCGGATGGCATCAGGCCCACCAACTCAAAGAAGGGGGCAATCGAGAAGAACCGAGGCCACAGAACATGACAGAGCTGCGGTCGTTTCTAGGACTCCTGAACTACTTTGGTAACTTCTTTTCGGGTCTCAGCACACTGTTAGAACCAATGTATGTCTTACTGTGAAAAGGGGATTAATGGGCATGTGGCAAAAGCCAAGAAAATGCCTTCGTAAAAACTAGAAAATTGTTATGCTCAAACAAATTGCTTGTGTTATATATTTCATGTAAGCGTTTGGTACTAGCATGTGATGCGTCATCATATGGCGTCGAGTGTGTATTGCAACAAGCTAATGATTTTGGGAAACTGCAACTGGTTGCTTACACATCCAGGAGTCTGTCGAAGGCTGAGCGAGTCGACAGCATGATTGAAAAAGAAACATTAGCGTATGTCTATGGGGTAAAGAAAATGCATCAATATCTGTTTGGGCTAAAATTCGAATTGGTAATTGACCATAAGCCACTCATATCCCTATTTTCCGAGAGTAAGGGATAAATACGATTGCATCGGCCTGCGTCCAGCGATGGGTGCTCACATTGTCCGCATAAAACTACGCCATCCGCCACAGGCAAGGCAAAGACAAATGCGCTGATGCTCTCAGCAGACTGCCATTGCCCACCACGGGGATGGAAATGGCGCGGCCCGCAGATTTAGCCATGATTATGGAAGCAGTTGAGAGTGAGCATTCACCCGTCACTGCCCAGCAGATCAAAACCTGCACGAGCGAGGATCCCCTATTGTTCCTCGTCAAAAACTGTGTGCTTCATGGGAGCAGGTCCAGTGTCCCTGTAGAAATGCAGGAAGAAATAAAGCCAATCCAGCGGGCAAAGATGAAATGTCTATACAGGCAGACTGCCTTCTGTGGGGCGATCATGTAGTGGTACCCAAGAAGTGCAGAGACACCTTCATCAGTTACCTGCACAGTACTCACCCAAGCATTGTAATGATGAAAGCGATAGCCAGATCCCACGTGTGGTGGGCTGGTATTGATGCGGACTTGAGTCCTGCGTGCACAGATGTAATACACGGTCGCAGTTAAGCAAAGTACCTAGGGAGGTGCTGCTCAGTTTATGGTCTTGGCTCTCCAAACCGTGGTCTGGTGTACATGTCGACTATGCAGACCCGTTCTTAGCTAAAATGATCCTTGTCGTTGTAGATGCGTACTCCAAATGGATTGAATGTGAGACAATGTCGGCTAGCACGTCCGCTGCCACTAATGAAAGCCCACGCGCCATGTTTGCCACACACGGCCTACCCGATATGCTGGTGAGCGACAACGGGCCATGTTTTACCAGTGCTGAGTTCAAAGAATTCATGACCCGCAAGGGATCAAACATGTCACATCTGCTGCGTTTAAACCAATGTCCAATGATCAGGCAGAGAGAGCAGTGCAAACCATCAAGCAGGGCTTGAAGATGGTAACGGAAGGCTCACTGCAGACTTGCCTATCCCGAGTCCTGCTTAGCTACTGCCAGAGACCCCACTCGCTCACTGGGATCCCACCTGTTGAACTGCTCAAGAAAAGAGCACTTAAGACATGGCTCTCGTTAGTTCATCCTGATCTACATGAACAGGTAGAGACCAGGCGGCTTCAACAAAGTGCATACCATGAATGTGTCATGCGAAATTGAAATCAATGGTCCTGTATTTGTATTGAATTATGGACAAGATCCCAAGTGGCTTCCCGCCACTGTTGTGGCCAAAGAGGGAAGCAGGGTGTTTCGGGTCAAACTTTCAAATGGACTCATTCACCGGAAACACTTGGACCAAATAAAACTCAGATTCACGGACTATCCTGAGCAATCCACTTTGGACCCTACCTTCTTTGACCCCCCAACATACACACCAGTGCCAACCAGCACCACGGTTGACCACGAAGCAGAACCCATCATTCACAGCAGCCCAACAGGAACGACCACATTAGGCAGCCCAGCAAGGCCAGCTGCATGGCAGACCAGCGAGGGCCCAACAATTGATTCTCTAACACCAGCTTTCACACCGAGACGATCAACCAGGGCAAGAAGAGCCCCAGATCGACTCACATTGTAAACAGTTACACTGTTGGCTTTGGGGGAGAGTGTTGTTATATATGTATACTTGTATATGCTCTGTACAGCCATCAGAGGGCTCATCCCCTGGATCCCATAATACCTTGGGAGCACAGGTATTTAGGAGGCCTCACAGGTTGGGGAGGCACTCTGGAGACCTGCAATAAAAAACTAAGTTCACACAATACTTTAAGCTCACAGTGTTCAGTCTGACTCTTTCTCCAAACAGAACAGAGAAGAAAGACCCATCCCAACGTTGCACAGTCAGGCAGGGTGGCTACACACAGTCGGTGGTCCGGGGCCCCCATATTACGGCCGAAGTTCCACGGGGACCACTAGGCCCCGCGCCTCTACCAAAAGTCTCAAGGCCATTGTGGCCATCCTGGGCTTGCCAGACCTCAGGGACAGCGAAAATAGCTTGTAGGAGGCAGCCCAAATCACTAAACCTAGCACCACGCGTGTCACGGTAGACTCCCTATGGACACGGCTAGCCTGGGTGCAACGCAGTCACCAGACAGAATCACTCAGAACCGAGCCTTCTATGTGCAATCATCAGAGAATGCACCATAATTGCACGGCCCCTCCACGCGACATCAGATTAAGTGATGTAGACCATGTTCAGAGCCCCAGTTGGGCCGCTAGCACCGCTTTAGCCAAGTGGGTGAACAGAGTGTATGTGATGAAAACGGAGTCGTTTATTATGAAACCATGTACCACGCTAATGAGTAAAGCATTTGGACAAGCCCAAACTGCGAACTACAGATAACCAGGAACCATTGTGAAAGAACCTGGCCCCCATCGACCCACTAACACCATCAACTTCACCATCGATGAACCCGCCACATCAGGACTTCAACCCAGGTGATCGACCCGGGGACGTGGGGCGCCAGATCGTCTCAACTTACAAATAACTTGTACATAAGACTTTGGGGGGAGTGATGTTATGTGTGTATGTAAACCTTACCAAAATATAAGACTTGCCATGAGGCAGCACACCTGTGGGAGACCTAAGGGTCACCTGTGCACCCTGGGCCAAGCGGTTATAAAAGGGGATTCACCATGCTGCATCCTCAGTCTGGAGTCTGAATAAAGAGACCAAGGTCACAACAGTTTGAGCTTACAATGCAGTCCTGTGGATTTATTGTGGACATAACATTTATGATAGGGTGGAAGGCCGAAGTGATTAAATGACAAAAGGTATGAAAGTACAAAGCAAAAGGAGGTGGTAATGGGACAAGTAAAGGAACAAAAGATGGGTCTAGAAGAGGTGTAAATGGTTGCAACAGGATCATCAACAGCTGCCATCTGAAAAAGATAGGGACAGAGGTTTTGGTCTGAAATTGTTGAACTCGATGCTGAGTCCAGAAGGCTATAACGTGCCTAATAGAAAGCTGAGGAGCTTATGTTGAGCTTTGTTGGAACAGAGTAAGAGGCCGATGACAGAGAGGTCAGAGTGGGAGGGGAGTGGAGAATTAATGTGCCAGGCGACTGGAAGTGTGCAGAATGAACAGAAGTGTTTTGCAAAGCGGTCACCCAATCTGCATTTGGTCTCCCCAATGCCTCCTGTAAACAAGGGCAGACATCAACGACGAGGTCCAACACCGCCTTCAGTGCAGCTTTCGGTCACCTGAGGAACAGGGTGTTTGAAGACCAGGACCTCAAACCCGGCACCAAGCTCATGGTCTACAGAGCAGTGGTAATACCTGCCCTCCGATATGCCTCAGAGATATGGACTATATACAGCAGACACCTTAAAACACTGGAGAAGTACCACCAACGTTTAATCCGCAAGATCCTGCAAATCTACTGGGAGGATAGGCACACCAACATCAGTGTCCTCGCTCAGGCCTCCAACCCCAGCATCGAAGCATTGACCACGCTCGATGAGCTCCGCTGGATGGGCCACATCGTCCGCATGACTGACACATGACTTCCAAAAAAGATTTGGTCTCCCCAATTTAGAGGAGACCACATTGTGAGCAGCGAACAGTATACTAAATTGCAAGAAGTACAAGTAAATTGCTGTTTAATCTGGAAGGAGTGTTTGATGCTCTGAACAGTGGGAAAGGAGGAGGTAAATGGGCAGGTGTTGCATCTCCAGCACTTTTGCGGGAATGTGCTGTCGGAAAGGGAGTGAGTGCTGTAGGTGATTCAGGAGTGGACCAGAGTGTCACGGAAGGAGAGGTCCCTTCTAATGCTGAAAGATGAGGGAAAGGGAAGAGGTGTTTGCTAGTAGGATCGCTCTGAAGGTGGCAAAAATGAAGAAGGATGAACCGTTCAACGTGGAGGCTGGTGGTGTGGAAGGTGAGGACAAGAGGAACTGTATCGTGGTTCTGCGAGTGAGGGAAAGGGCTTAGAGCAGAAGTGCGGGAAATGGAACGCACATGGTCAAGGGCCATGTCAATCATGGAGAGGATATGAGGCTGAAATCTCAGCTCAGGGTCAAATGGCCTGGAAGAGGGATGGAGTCGGTGGCTAGGGAATGCAGTTTGTGGTGGTGAAGTTAATTTTAAAAATAAGTGCCTGATTCATGTTGGTAAGACTTTTGTAAAATAGATTTAAGCTGAGCTGATCGCACTCGACAAATGTTACAGAATAGTGCAAGACATTAACCTATTGTGACACCATATTCTAGAATGCTAATACTCACTGAACCATGGGACATTAGGAGGTTAAATATACCGAGTGTAAGAGACAAGATGGGTCTATACTCAACATGGATATTTTCTCTTTCCTTGTTTTGGCCTCATTGGCCTATGTGGAAGAACGTGAGACAGAAGCAGCTGAGATGACTATGTAGGGGTAAAGCAGTCTATGAGCTCACACTGAGTGTCGAGTAAATGGAGGGTGCAAGTAATGTCAGAGGTAGTGGTTAGCACTGGAGAAAAGCAGTTTGGATTCGTTCTTAGAATCATTGAAATTTACAGCACGAAAGGGGGCCATTTTGGCCCATCGTGTCAGCGCCGGCCGACCAAGAGCTATTCAGCCTAATCCTATTTTCCAGCTCTTGGTCCATAGCCCTGTAGGTTACAGCATTTTAAAGTGCACATCCAAGTCTTTTTTAAATGTGGTGAGGCTTTCTGCCTCTGCCACTCTTTCAGGCAATGAGTTCCTGACCCCCACCATCCTCTGGGTGAAGAAATTTCCACTCATATCTCCTCTAAACCACCCCGCCAATTACTTTAAATCTATGTCCTCCTGGTTGTTGACCCCTCTGCCAAGGAAAACAAGTCTGTCCTATCGACTCTATCCAGGCCCCTCAAATTTATACACCTCAATCAGCTCCTCCCTCAGCCTCCTCTGATCCAGAGAAAACAGACCCAGCATCTCCAATCTTTCCTCATAGCCAAAATTGTCCAGCATTCTTGTAAATGTCCTCTGCATCCTTTCCAGTACAATCACATTTTTCCTGTAATGTGGTGACCAGAACTGCACACAGTACTCCAGCTGCCGCCTAACCAGTGTTTTATACAGGTCAAGCATAACCTCCTTGCTCTTGTATTCCATGCCTCGACTATTAAAGGTAAATATTCCATATGCCTTCTTAGCCACCTTAGCTACCTGGTCTGCTACCTTCAGGGATCTGTGGACCTGCACTCCTAGGTCCCAATTTTCCTCTGCACTTTTCAGTGTTGTACATTTAAAGTGTATTACTTCCCTTGTTAGACCTCCATTAATGCATTACCTCACACTTATCTGGATTGAATTCCATTTGCCACTGTTCTGTCCACCTGACCAGTACATTGATATCTTCCTGCAGTCTGCAGCTTTCTTCTGCTTTATCAACCCCACAGCCTATTTTAGTTTCACTTGAAAATGTTTTCATCATACCTCCAACATTCAAGTCCAAGTCACTGATATATATCACAAAAAGCAAGGGACCCAGCACTGAGCCCTGCGGAACCTCACTGGATACAGCCTTCCAGTCACAAAAACACCCATCAACCATGTAGGATGTTTGTTTTTTCACTCTATCCTGATTCCTGGACCTCGGAACTTATAGTGGGAAAGGACAACACATAGTACAACATTTTAGGCTTAACCCAGTGTCAATTTTCTTATGCAACAAAAACTAACTAAAACTACAGAACTAGACATACAATCACCAAAGATTCGTGGTCCTTGATTCCGTGGCCTGCTGTTTCTTCTTCCAGCTTTTCTCTGCAGTTTCTGTTCCTTTTCTGCTGCTTCTTCTTGTGTTGCCTGTCCGTCTTCTGTTGCCTGTCCTTCTTCAGTTGTCTGTCCTCCTTCTTGTGAGCTGCTTTTTGCTCGCATATTTTTCCAGGTTTTGAATAAGTTCCCCACTGGGCCGAGATCTGATTATCGATATGGTGATCTGTTTAACTGTTTGTGGTGATGTGTTTGAATGGCTACTAATTTGCACACGGAGTCGACAATGCAAAAGATATTTCCTTATGCTGAATGCTGATATCCAAAAATTGGCATTCCATGGGGTCCTTTGTCGTCCGGTCTTTTTACAGACTCGATGTCTCCAGTGGCTGTTTTCCCCACCCAAGGTCAATCAAGTTCAAAGCATCACGTAACAACTCCATTGTTGTTATGCATGAAGTTAGTTTTATGTCCTTGACCACAGAATGACCTTAATTGTCCAGATTCATTCAAATACTTGGATCAATAAATTTTTAGTTCATGGTCTGTGTTTTTTTTGAAGATTAGTAAACCATCAGCCATTGTTTCCTGTTCCTGAACCAATTTTGGATCCAACTTGCCTCTTTGCCCTGGATCACATGGGTTTTTACTTTTATGACCAATCTGTCACGTGGGACCTTATCAAAAACTTTGCTAAAATTCATATGCACCATATCATATGTACTACCCTCATCGACCCTCCTGGTTATCTCCTCGAAAAATTGTATCAAGTTACAGACACGACCTTCCCTTAAAGAATCCAAGCTGACTGCCCTTGATTAATCCATGTCTTTCCAAGTGAAGATTTCTTCTGTCCCTCAGGATTTTTTCCAATAACATTCCCACCACTGAAGTTGGAACAAAGAGCTTCATCTGGTGGACTACTGCTCCACCTAGTGGACTACTGTGGTAATGCAGCCATTGCTGGAACTACAATAAAAGCATCAGGTGACAGGTCACCTGACAAGTTCCTGTGTTGAACCATCTTGTAAGTGTGTGTTTGTGATGTTGTAGAGAATATACCACATTGGCGATGAAGGATCAGATTCCTGGATACCCCAGCTGAAATTTTTGTTGGTGGATGATTTCAGCCAAACAGCAGAGAGACTAGAGAGGTCCTTTGTGTTAACAGCTAAACATACAAGGTAAATTACAAGCACACTTGGATGAAATGAAGAGTCCAGATGGCTGCGCCGATAGGAATAATAGGTCACTTGGGTGGATTTCATTAAGACCAAGAGACTTTTGGAATGTATGTGGAGCGGCTAGAAATGTTTTTTTACTGCAAATAGTATCATCGAAGTCCGCGAGGATGAAAACCATAACCGGGTTGTTTTAGAAAGAAAACAGGATATTTTCCTGACTGAAGCAAGCCCCGAGGTGTATGAAACCCTGAAAATGTTGCTTCTTCCCGTCAAGCCATAGGACGTATCAATTACGGAGATTAGCACTGCAGTCCAGAGCCACTGGAAATTGCTGAAAGTTACCGTTTTGGGAAACAAGATCAATTCATTGACGAAAGTATCAGTGAGTACATTGTAGCATTAAAAAAGCTATCCATTTACTGTCATTTCAGAAACTTTCAGGACCGAGCATTGCGTTACCACTTTGTTTGTGGCATGAAAAATGAAGTGATCAGAAGAAAGTTGTTGACAACCCCTAACTTGTCAGACAGCTATGTCAATGGATATGGCCAGCCAATATTCACGAGAATTTTGTACCATTTCCAGTTGTCGGACAACTGAGGGTGAAACACTTACAGGTTAAAAGTGAAAGGCAGTTGGGCCCCAACGCCTCAGCAACTGGCCAAGTTAACAAAGCATTGAAATCATGCTATCGGTGCCTGGGAGAACACATTGATCAAAGTTGTCTGTATGTGAAGGCAGAGTGTTTCTTCTGCAAGAAAACTGTGCATCTTGCAAAGGCATGCTGACTGAAGAGTACATCAACTTTCAAGGCAATAAGTAAAAATCCCCAGAGACTACAGAGAATTGAAGAAAAGCAACAGGATGAAGAGAAACATGTCATCAGGGGCATGAGGATATCTAACAGCGATTCGGGAAGTATCCTCATCCAAGTAGACATTACAGGAACCAGGATACCCATGGAAATCGACACTGGTGAATCCGTGATGTAGTACCGGAATCGCTAAATCTTTACAAGTTGAGTGATTTTCTACAAAGATAGAGCTGAAAGGCTAATCAGGAGAGAAAATCCCTGCGGTAGGACGTATCAACATACCGGTGAAATATAAGGATCAATTTCAGAGCTTCCCTCTATTTGTAGAGGCAGGAGACAAACCTGCCTTACTAGGTAGAAATTCGTTGGGATCACTGAAGTTGGATTGGAATGAGATTTTCTTATTGAAACGAGATTTGCATTCAAGGAAGGTGTTTTGTGAAACAGGCAGTCCGGTCCATGATCTCAAGGCAAGTGTCAGGGTACAGAAGGACGCGAGACCAGTTTACTGCAAACTATGTCCCATCCCATACGCACTCAAGGAGAAAGTTGAGCAAGAACTCAAAAGACAAGAAATTGAGACCATTATCTCTAAGGTCGATCTATGTAATTGGGCTACACCATTGTTGTTCTACCGAAGTCAGATGGTAAGGTGAGGTTGTGCGGTGATTATAAAGTAACGGTAAACCAGGTTTTCGAAGGTAAGCTCCCAAATTCATTGCCAAATGTAGAAGATTTGTTCACAATGCTGACAGATGATCAGATCTTCTCAAAGTTAGATCTCACAAATGCCTACATACAACGTGAACTCGATGAGGAGTCCAAGTCATGGTTGATTATAAATACTCATCCAAGCCTAGATCAATTTAATAGGCTACCATTTGGAGTGTCTTCTGCCCCCACCACATTCCAAGGAGTGATGAACCAGATTTTGCAAGGCATTGAAGAGGTAGTATGTTATTAAGATGACATACTCATTTCAGCAACAAACAGGCAAATCTATAACGTATTGAATGAAGTGCTCAAATGGCTAGAGAAGCACAGAGTACGAGTGACTGAGCACAAGTGTGAGTTATTTCAAAACTCAGTGGCGCACTTAGGGCACAGAGTTGACAAAGATGGTTTATATGAAACCAAGGGAAAGCTGGATGCAATTAGAAATGCACCCACACCCAAGAATGTCACTGAACTGCGATCATTTTTGGGTCTTTTTAACTATTATGGAAAGTTCGTACCAAATTTGGCTACAGTGTTACATCCACTGAATGAGCTGTTCGCTCACTATGCCGTATCTAAGGAGATCAAATGAGCATATGATGCCTCTCAGTATGGAGTTTGGACAGTGATCTCTCATGTACTACACAGTGGGGCGGAGAGACCAATTGCTTTTGCTTCATGCATTCTTTGTGCCAGTGAGCGTAAATATGCGCTAAATCGAAAGGGAAGTTTTGGCATGAATTTCTGGTGTCAAGAAGCACCACAAATACTTGTATGTTCGTAAGTTTAGCATTGTTACAGACCATAAGCCTCTGATAGTGATCCTCCATCCAAAGTCCCCAATTCCAACCTTAGCTGCAGCCCGAATGCAGAGATGGGCTATGATTCTGTCAGCAGATATGTATGACATTGAATACAGACGATCAGCTGATCACAATAGTGCTGATTCGATGTCTAGATTGCCTTCCCCATCAGAAGTTACAGCCAATAGGGAAGAAGTGTTCTATATTTCATACATTGATGAAGTGAAATTCACAGCTGAAGAGACTGGTAGAGCAACCAAACGTGTCCCAGTTATGTCAAAGTTGTATGATTACATCGCAACTGGCTGGCCAAACCATGTATTCATCCATACTTCGTTTGCAGGAATATATTATCAGTGGATAAAGATTGTATCATGTGGGGCACAAGAGCGAATATACCAAATAAATTCAGGTCCAGATCATTAGGAGATCTTCATGATCAGCACCTGGGAATGTGCTTGACCAAGAGTTTTGCACGCAGTTATTTATGGTGGCCAGATCTAGATAAAGATATAGAGTACATCATTAGTCAGTTTACAACATGTCAATCGGTAAGCATGAAACCACCATCAGTACTATTACAGCGAAGGAAATGGCCTCCCAGGGTGTGGCAAAGGTTCCATATCGATTTTGCTGAGCTAGAAGGAGAGCAATTGTTCATTGTGATTGAAAGCCATTCGAAGCAGGTCGAGGTATTTCCAATGTGTAAAATAACAATAAAACAGTAGACAATTTGCAAATATAATTTTCTTCTTATGGCCTCCCAGAAGAAATTGTGTCTGATAATGCACCACAATTTTGTTTAGAAGAATTTGCAGAGTGCACGAGCAGAAATGGTGTGAAATATATCAATGTTCCACCATACCACCGTGCTTCAAATGGTGCAGCAGAGCGCACATTACAAATTGTAAAATGTGCCCTCATCAAACAAATGTTTTATTCAAATCCAAACAAACAGTAGCTGTCGTTGGACCACAAATTGGCTAATTTTCTAATTACTTATTGTAATACTCCTCATCCAACTACTGGTAGAACACCAACAAAGTTGTTTCTCAAACGACAACAAAGAACCAGGTTCTCGTTGTTAAAGCCAAACTTGGTACAGTCAGTAGAAGAGAAACAATTAAGACAGAAAGAGCATCATGATAGAGGTAGAGTAGGAGAGAGAAGTGTGAAATTAAATCAGAAGGTGAGAGTGAAGAACCATCACCATAAATGGTTAAAGTGGTTACCAGAAAGAGTGGTGAAGATATGTGGTCCTCGCACATATTTGATAAAGATTTTTGATCATGGAAAGGTTAGGTTTTGTCACCTTGATCGTACTGTACCTACAGATATGGAAGCAGTTGAAAGTTGGAATGATTTGATTAATTCCGACTCATCGGATTGTTTTGTTACAAGTAGAATACCAATAGCAAATCCTACATCAGATGTACTGGAAACAAGCCCAAGAGAAAATCAGAATCTGAGTCAGGCAGACAAACAGTCTGAAGTTGTCGAGTTCAAATGTAGATCAAGGGCATCCCTTGGAGGAAAACTTTCCTCCGGCTCAGCCTGGAATGAATCTAAGTTCGACACCATGTTTGCTAAGTTCTGTTCGAGAAACAGGTATCCTCTTCAAAACCGAGAACAAGTGAAGTTCGATTTGTAAATATGGCAAAATAAGTCAATATCTTTTGTTATGTATAACTATGCAAGTTATGTACGATGATGATTTTGTTATGATTACTTCTTCATTAAAGGAGGGAGAAATGTAATAAAGAGCTCCATCAAGTGGACTACTGTGGTAATGCAGCCATTGCTAGAAATACAATAAAAGCAACAGGTGGCAGGTCACCTGACAAGTTGCTGTGTTGAAGCCATCTTCTAAGTATGTGTTTGTGATGTTGTAGAGAAGATACCACAGAGATTAGGCTGACTGGCCTGTAATTACTCGGTCAATCCATTTCTTTCCTTTTAAACAGATGTACATTAGCAGTCCTCCAGTACTTTGTCATCACACCTGTAGCCAGAGAGGAGTGGAAAATGATGATCTTATCTAGGATGAGCTTTAATTAATAGTATTTCTCCATGGAGGAGAGATGGACCCCCTTGCCATGGACAGCAGGTTAAAATCAGGCTGCATCTTTGAATAGGACAGCAATTATTTTGACTTTAAAAAAAAAAAAAAAAAATTGATGCAAGGGTTTGGAAATTTACAAATGAGATGCCCCTTAAATTTAGTTTTCACACTCCACTGACAGGCTGTGGGCACATTCCTCAGTTGCTGTAGCCCTTCATTGCTTATTCCTCCTTGTATTGTGAATGAATACATTTGGAAGGGGAATGATAATTTGAGCTTCCATACATACATACGGGTGAGTAGCGCAGTGTTTCCTATAGTTGGAGCAGTGTTGCAAATCCACCTGTGTACTTTCATCCAAATTGCCCCATTGCACACACACTGATGGGGATATTTGTGTGTGTAAATTGGCCACTAAAAAAAAAAAAAGTTGCCTGAACAGCAAAAGAACTTCAATGGCTATGACGTCCTTTGGGCTGTCCTGTATGAAAGGCGTCAAATCAAGGCAAAATTTGATTAACCTTGACTCAGGCGCTCACACACTTGTCTCTGCAGTTGTCAGTCAACTATGATCTTATGGAATGGTGGAACAGGCAAAAGGTGCAATTGGGCATGCTCCTACTTCAGTTTTTAGGTATTAGCATGGAGTGGGGTGAACATTGACCCAATATATTTAGGTGATTATCTATATAAACAGTTAACCATTAGCACAGTCCTAAGTTCAGAGCGAGGAACACATGTATGAGTATCCATGGATATACACCAGAGGAAAAATAAATTTCATCGGACTTAATCTATAAAAAAAAACCTGTTACAAAACTCAGTGTAATTCTTGTTTGATGTAAACCACATTATGTTAATTGAAAAATAAGCAACCACCTCAAATATACAAGATGACAAAATCCAGTCCAATGTTGAACATTTTATTGACAGCTATGTTACATTTCACATCAAGCACACAGCTCTTTGTACAAAGTCATAAGCCTTAATTGCCGACAGGACAGGAGTCTAAATTTTAGGAATACAAGAACTAAACAAATCCCGTCAGTCAATTTAGTCACTCTCCCCCAGTGTGTGCTTGTCAAACAGGTACTCTCCCAGGCTATTCTCAGGGGCTCCCAGTCTCTTCAGGTTGGTGATGTGATCTCCAAGCTTCTTGATCATCTTCACTTGTTCATCCAAGTAGTGGGTCTCCAGGAAGTCACATAACTGAAAGAGGGAACCTAATTATGTCCAGCAGTAGATATCAAGGAATGTCAGCTTCCCCTTCAGGAGTTTGTATTTAATCCTCAAACAGGAGGATAGTCAAGTGGTGCAATTGAGATTGATGGAATTACTGCATTAGATTAAATTTACTGCACAATAGGTAGGTGCTCAGATCCTGGGATCACTGGGACACATTTACTAGTCACAGTTCACAGTAGGCCAACCTCTCCCATCCTTTCCCACTGCTCACTAACAAAAAAAAAGGGAGACTTATACAAAGCTATTATGCATAGAGATCTTTTAATTAGGCCCAATGACAGTCAGGTAAATTGGAGACAGTGGAACCTAAAAGCCCATGTTAAATCATTAACAACTTACATGAGGGTCAGTACTCCCAGTGGAGTGTTTGTGCAGAGCCAGCAGACTCTGGTTCACGTTCTTCTCCATCTGCAGAGCTCTCTGCATTGCCTCCAGACCATTGCTCCACTCATCCTGCTCTGGTTTCTGGAGAGAAAATTCCACAGTTTATTTACAATTGATGATACAATCATTAGAAAGTATTGAAGGAAATTAGGAGTGCAACCAAAATTCTATTTTAACATGAACATATATTAGAATTTAAAATTTGCCATGATGCAATCACAACAACTGGAGCCATATTGATAAGGCAAATAGCAGAGATGTATTTAAGGGGAAGTGCATGGGGTGAAAGGAAGAGAACAATATGCTGATGGGATGAGATGACGCAAGGTGGGAGGAGGCTCGTGTAGAGTTATAAACACCAGCAAAGACCAGTTTGGCCAAATGGCCTGTGTGCTGTAAATTGGAACCAATTGCTTTAGCACACATGGGAACATTTAGTCTAAGAGGAGCCATACAGAAAGCCACTCATTTATTAAATCCAACCTTGATGTCCGCCAAGATGATCCGTCCTCCACGGCGATTCTGGAATTCCATCAGTTTCTCAGCATGCTCACGTTCCTCATGTGATTGATCCTTGAAGAACTCAGCAAAGTGACGCAGGGCAACATCATCCCGGTCGAAGTAGAAGGACTGTGGAGAAATCAGAAAAGTATTTTTGTGCATTATTTCACAGGCCTATTATGTGTGCTGTACATAAATTCAATCTCAAAATGTTGCTTTTCCCCACCCCCCCACCAAGGGGTCAAAGGCTCACTGAACTGGTATGTATATTGTCACGGAAACAATATTTTTATACCCTTACACAATGATAAAGCTTGGCCCAGAATCAAAGCCATTTTTTGTGTGCTGTAGGAGGATGGGAAAGAAAGGGTTCCAGATTTCCACCACCCTTACAGGAAAGAATACTTCTGAACTTCCTTTCTAAATGTCCAAGCTCAAATTTAAAGATGACATCCTCCAATAAAAAAAAAGCAAGGTAGTGAAAGTCCATGGAATGATTTATTATAAAGGATACAAGTTCTGAAATACATGCACTGAGTGCAGAATGTATTCCAAATAACTTAACCACAAGCTCAAAAGAGCCCAGGAAAGTGAGTCATTAAGATTCAAGATACTCAGAATAGGTGGGCTGGATACAGCACCGAATTTAATAAATTCACATTACATAGTCTCCATTGTGAAGTGGTCAAATGTACAACACTCACCATAGAGAGATAAACATAGGAGGAATAGAGCTCCATGTTGATCTGCTTGTTGACAGCATCCTCACAATCCTGGTGGTAGTTCTGACGCACTTGAGAAGCCATCTTGATTCTTTAATACAAATCTAAACTTTGTTGAAACAACAAACTGGGATGTAACTTACCTTAAAAGCCTGTATTTATGCTTCAGTATAATCCAGGGTGTGGCAGTTGAGATCATGAGTGACAGCCCTCAATACCCAATCAGAAGTTGCAGCCTCTCAGAGCACCAATCAACTAAAGGGATAGGGGAGATGGACTCCCAGAGCCAGTCAGATCTTTGAAGAATGAGCATCATTGGCTGACAACTCAATGAGGATCGAAATTGTCCTAACTTTCCTCAAACACAGTTCAGATATCCAGAATCACAGGTTTAAATGAATCCCCTACTCTTTAGGCAAATCAATTGGGAAAATCTTAAACCATAAGTGCCCTCTTTATAAAGGGGAATGAACAATAAGTTCAAATGTGACAAAAGTAACATAAAAACTTTTCAAATTATAATTTAGTTCCCTGTATCCACCCTGCACTCCAGTCCCTCTGGTGCGCACCTGTCACGGAAAGCCTCCAACATACCAGCAGACAATCCTCCATGGACAGCCGGGGCATGGATATAGCTGTGAAGAGAGGCAGGCAGACGGAGCGAACTCCCCATCGACCGTGCTCTGCCTGGACCAGGTAATTGCTACCTTGAAAGGTTAATTGAATCCTCTGTTGTTTATGAGTCAGTGTCTTTTTAATAGTTCTGGATGCTTCAGTGCGTGTATGAGGATCACCATCGTTCATTGGGTTGGTCATGTGCAGGTATCTATGGGTTTGTTGTAACATAAAAACATAGTGGTTGTGGGCCCAATTTTGACAATGATTTGCATCAATTTTTTTGGAGTAAGTTGTTTTTTCTGGCGTAAGTTAAAACATGCCATTTTCCCCCCAAAATTTGCTCCAGAGTAAGTCAGTTAGGTGCGATTTTTTTGAGTTCAGTTTTTTTTTCAAAAGGTGGCGTTCCCAGACACTTACACCATTTATTCCACTTTGGCCAGCAAAAACTTACTCCAAATCGACTTAGGTCAGCATATGTGGCCAGCTCTGAAAAACATTGCGGGCAGTTAAGAAATCGGTGCAGGTAAGTACATTTAAAGCACCAAGATTTACAAAGCACTAAACAAATCACAAAAAGTAATAAGCAATCAATCAACAACAAATTTTTATGCCTTTATGACAGAATCAAGTTTTTTTTTTAAAGTTCACCCCGCCGCCATCAAAACACTCTTTCTTCTCCCCCCGGCCATCGAAACACTCTTTCTCCACCCCCGCCCACACCCCCATCAAAACACTCTTTCTCCCTTTCTGCGCCCCGATCAAAACACTCTTTCTCTCCCCTCCCCGATCAAAACACTCTTTCTCCCTTTCTGCGCCCCTATCAAAACACTCTTTCTCTCCCTCCCCGATCAAAACACTCTTTCTCCCCCCACCTCCCACTTCAAAATCCTCTTTCTCTCCGCCGCCCCCATCAAAACACTCTTTCTCCCCCACAGCCCCGCATCAAAACACGCTTTCTCCCCCCGCCCCCAAACGTTCTTTTTCCCCCCCCGCCAAAAAAACTCTCCTTCTCTTCCCCCTCCCACCAATGAAAACTCTCAAGCACAACTATCAATAAATAAAAAATAAAACCAAGTCCTACCTCGCCCGCGAACAAAGCGGGCCGGCCGGCCGGTGTGGGAGGCCACTCGGCCGGGGATAGGGTCCGACGAGATCAGGCCGTCCCTTTGGCCGGGGATAGGGGCTGCGAACATCAAGTCCAGCTCACAGCCCGCAGGACAGGCTGGGATGGCAGGAGCATGCGTGCAGACTTCACTGCGCATGCGCGCAGCTGCCGGCAATGCTTTCTGCGCTGGCCTGTTGGTCCGCCCCCCATTGTACAATGCACGCCACGCTGGGACTCCGGGGACTCGGAAGAGCGGCCAGGATGGGGCGAATTTTTTCCGGCGCCGTTTCCAGCGTGCAAAGTCGCCGCATTTAAGGTAAGTGCGCCAAAAAACGGGTTGGGCAAAATTGAGCCCCATGTTACTGGACTAATAATCCAGAGACCTCGACTAATGTTTAATCCCACCACAGCAGCTGGGGAATTTAAATTCAGTTAATTAAATAAAAATCTGGAATAAAAAGCTGGTATCAGTAATGTTGACCAGGAAGCTATCGGATTTTCATAAAATCCCATCTGATTCACTAATGTCCTTTAGGGAAGGAAATCTGCCACCCTTCCCCGGTCTGGCCTGTATATGACTCCAAACCCACAGCAATGTGGTTGACTCTTAATTGCCCTCTGAAATGGCCTAGCAAGCCACTCAATTTTTAACAAACCGCTATGAGAAACAATAATAAGAATAAAACAGGACGAGCCACCTGGCATCGGCCACAGTACACCCAGCCCAGTCGATCCTGCAAAGTCCTCCTCACTACTGTCTGGCGAATTGTGTCAAAATTGGGAGAGCTGTCCTACAGACTAGTCAAGCAACAGCCTGACATAGTCATACTCACAGTATCATACATTTCAGCCAATGTCTCAGCTTCCTCCATCACCATCCCTGGGTATGTCCTGCCCCACCATCAGGGCAGAAACATCAGAGGTTGTGGTAAAGTGGTATACAATCGGTAAGGAGTTTCCCTGGAAGTCCTCAACATTGACTCGAGATCGCATGAAGTCTCATGGGTTCAGATAAAGCATGAGCATAGCTGAGAGACATAGCTGCCAGATTGGGCCTGCGACAAGTGGTGAGAGAACCAATGGAAGGGAAAAAGCTATTTGAACTTGTCTTCCTCAATCTACCTGTCGCAGATGCACCTGTCCATTACAGCATTGGTAGTGGTGACCACCAGACTGTTCTTATGGAGATGAAGTCCGGTCTTCACACTGAGGACACTCCCCATCTTGCTGTGTGGCACTACCACTGTGCTAAATGGAATCAATTCTGAACAGATCTAGCATCTCAAAACTGGGCATCCAGGAGGTGCTGTGGGCAATCAGCAGCCGCAGAATTGAATTCCACCAAAATCTGTAACCTTATGGTCGGCATATTGTTCACTCATTACCATCAAGGCAAGGGACCAAACCTGGTTCAAGGAGGAGTGCAGAAGAGAATGCCAGGAACAACACCAGTTGTACCTAAATAGAGGTGCCAATCTGGGGAAGTTGCAACACAGGAATATATGCATGCTGAACAACAGAAGCAGCATGCTATAGACAGAGCTAAATAATCCCACAATCAATGGCTCAAATCAAAACTCTGCAGTCCTGCCACATCCAGTCGTGAATATTGATGGACCATTAAACAACTAACGGGAGGAGGAGGCTCCATGGATATCACTGTCCTCAATGATGGAGGAGCCCAGCTCGTCACTGCAAAAGACAAGGCTGAAGCGTTTGCAATCATCATCAGCCAGAATTGCCTCATAGATGATCCATCTCAGCCTCCTGCTGTGGTCCCCACCATCATCGAGGTCAGTCTACAGCCAATTCAATTCACGTCACGTGATATCAAGAAATGGCTGAGTGCACTGGAGATAGAAAAGATTATGGGCTGCGACAACATTCCGGTTGTCGTGCTGAAGACTTGTGCTCCAGAACTAGCCGTGCCTCGAGCCAAGCTGTTCCAGTACAGCTACAACACTGGCATTTACCCGACTAAGTGGAAAACTGCCCAGGTATGTCCTGTCCGCAAAAATCAGGACAAAGCAAATTCGGCCAAATACTTCCCCGATCAGTCTGCTCCCAATTATCAGCAAAGTGATGTAAGGTGTCATCAATTGTGCTAACAAAGTGTTATTTACTCACCAATAACCCGATCACTGATGCTCATTTGGGTTCTGCCAGGACCACTCAGCTCCAGACCTCATTACAGCATTGGTCCAAACATGGACAAAAGAGCTAAATTCCAGGGAGAGGCCATACGGCCCATCGAATCTGTGTCCGCTCATTCAACTATTGAATCTGTTTCCACCACCCTATCAGGCAGAGCATTCCATATCCTAAATCACTCGTTGAGTTAAAAAATGTTTCTTCATGTCGCCTCTGGTTCTTTTGCTAATCACCTTAATTCTGTGCCTTCTAATAATTGACCTTTCAGCCATTGGAAATAGTTTCTGTTGATTGACTGAGCTAAGCGATCCCACAATTAACGGATCAGATCAAAGCTTTGCATTCCTGCCACATCCAGTTATGAATGATGGTGGATAATTAAACAACTAACTGGAGGAAAAAGCTTCATTAATATCCCCATCCTCAATGATGGCGGAGCCCAGCACGAGTGCAAAAGACAAGCTTGAAGCACTTGCGACGACCTTCAGCCGGAAGTGCCTCATGGATGATCCATTTCAGCCTCCTGCTGAGGTCCCCACCATCACAGAAGCCAATCTTCAGACCATTCAATTCACTTCATGCGATATCAAGAAACGGCTGAGCTCACTAGATGCAGCAAGAACGAACCGTGCCTCTAGCCAAGCTGTTCCAAGTACAGCTGCAACACTGACATCTACCCGACAATGAGTAAAACTGTCCAGGTATGTCTTGCCCAAAATAGCCAGGACAAATCTAATCCAGCCAATTACTGCCCCATCAGTCTACTCTCACCCATCAGCAAAGTGATGGAAGGTGTAGTCGACAGTGTTATCAAGCAGTACTTACTCACTAATATTCTGTACACTGATGCTCAGTTTAGGTTCGCCCAGGACCACTCATCTGCAGTACTCATTACAGCCTTGGTTCAAACACGGACAAAAGAGCAGAATTATATGTGAGGTGAGAGTGACTGTCCTTGACATCAAGACAGCATTTGACCGTGTGTGGCATCAAGGATCCTTGGTAAAATTGAAGTCAATGGGAATCAGGGCGAAAACTCTCCACTGGCTGGAGTCATACCTAACACCAAGGAAGATGGTTGTCAATTATCTCAGCCACAGGACATCACTGCAGGAGTTTCTCAGGGCAGTGTCCGAGGCCCAACCATCTGCAACTGCTTCATCAATGACCATCCCTCCTTCATAAGGTCAGAAGTGGAGATGTTTGTTGATGATTGCAGTGTTCAGTTACATTCGCAACTCCTCAGAAAATGAAGCAGTCCATGGCAAATGCAGCAACCTGGATGAGATTCAGTGTGGGGCTGATACATGTCAAGTAACATTTGCACCACACAAGGTTCAGGCAATGACTATCTCCAACAAGCGAGAGTCTAACCATCTGCCCTTAACATTGAAGAGCATTACTATCACAGAATCGCCCACCATCAACACCTGGGAGTCACCATTGACCAGAAACGTACCTGGACCAGTCACATAAATACTGTGGTAACAAGAGCGGGTCAGAGGCTGTGAATTTTATGGCAAGTGTTTCACCACCTGACTCCCCAAAGCCTTTCCACCATCTGCAAGGCACAAGTCAGAAGTGTGATGGAATACTCTCCACTTGCCTGGATGATTGTAGCTACTACAAAACTTAAGAAGCTCAACACCATCCATGACAAGTAGCCCACGTGATTGGCACATTCAACATTTACTGCCTCCACCACCAGCGTACCATGGCTGCACCATCTGCAAGCTGCAATGCAGGAATCACCAAGGTTTCTTCAGCAGCACCTGCGAACCCGCGAACTCTAACAACTAGAAGGACAAGGGCAGCAGGCGCATGGGAACACCGTATTTCCATCCAAGTTACAAACCATCCTGACTTGGAAATATATCGCCATTCCTTCATCGTCGCTGGTACAAAATCATGGAACTCTCTCCCAACTGCACTGTAGGAGTACCTTCACCACAAGGACTGTAGTGGTTCAAGAAGGCGGCTCAACACAACCTTCTCAACGGCAATTAGTGATGAGCAATAAAAGCTGGCCTTGCCAGTGATGTCCACATTCCGCAATGAATAAAAAAGACATTAACATGGAAAGACTAAAGGAGACAATTTTATTGCACCCAGTGCAGTTCTCAATAAAGTTCCTTAATTAACTTGTAAACACTGGATTGTTGCAGCTCCAGCATTAACAACATTTGAATCCATTCATGGACGAGAAGGGGACAAATGGAGATCCAGTAGGATTTGGAAAGGATGATTGCTTATGGTATGAAATGCACAACAGGATGAAATACAAATGGATACATTTATGGTGGAGCTGCTGGTATTGGGTTATAAATTGATGGAATAGGCATGGTTGGGGACAACAGGGGGAAGGCTTTCAGGAGAAGTATCTATTTAATTTGGGTGTTTTCCTTTATGCATTTAATCCTTGCCTAATTCCTTATTCATGTGGGAGCCGAGTCACTGAGTGTTGGCAGATTAGTCAACCATGAGGTGCACTGGGATGGGTCCCAGCAACAAGAACAATAGGGTACCGATGTGGGATATGGTAGAATCGTGGTTATGCTACTGGATAAATAGGTAGGAAAAATAAAAAATCAAATTATTATTTAAATAGGGAGGGATTACAAAATGCTGCAATACAGAGGAATTTGGGGGTCCTTGTACATGAAACTTACAAAGTTAGTATGCAGGTACAGCATTTAATTGGGAAAGCAATGGAATGTAGTCTTTGATTTCAAAGGGGACAGAATATAAAAGTAAGCAAGTCCTGCTACAACTGTACAGGACGTTGGTGAGACCACACCTGGAGTACGACATACAGCTTTGATTTCCTTATTTAAGGAGGGATATACTTGCAATGGAGGCAGTTCACAGAAGGTCCACGAGGTCGAGTCCTGAGATGAAGGTGTTGTCACATGGAGAAAGGATAAGCAGGTTGGGCCTATACTCATTGGAGTTTAGAAGACTGAAAGGTGATCTTATTGAAACATATAAGATTCTGAAGTGTCTTGACAGGGTAGATGCAGAGAGGATGTTTCCCCTCATGGGGGAACTGGACCTAGGGGGCATAGTTTCAGAATAAGGGGACGCACATTTAAAACAGAAATGAGGAAGAATTTCTTCTCTCAGAGGGTTGTGAATCTTTGGAATTCTCTACCCCAGATATCTGTGGAGACTGGGTCACTGAATATATGTCATCATCATCATCATAGGCAGTCATTCGGAATCGAGGAAGACTTGCTTCCACTCTTAAAATGAGTTCTTGGGTGGATGAACATTCGAATTCGAGAGCCACAGACTCTGTCACAGGTGGAACAGATAGTAGTTGAGGGAAGGGGTGGGTGGGGCAGGTTTGCCGCACGCTCTTCCCGCTGCCTGCGCTTGATTTCTGCATGCTCACCGCCCTCCCGGATGCTCCTCCACTTCGGGTGATCTTTGAACAGGTGTCAGTAGGGATGTCTCACTTTATCAGGTTGCTTTGAGGGTGTCCGTGTAACGCTTCTGCTGTTCACCTTTGCTCATTTGCCATTAAGGAGTTTCGAGTAGACTACTTGCTTTGGGAGTCTCGTGTCTGGCATGCGAACTATATGGCCTGTCCAGCAGAGCTGATCAACTGTGGTCGGTGCTTCAATGTTGGGGATGTTGGTCTGGTTGAGGACGCTAATTTTGGTGCATCTCTCCTCCCAGGGGATTTGTAGGATCTTGCGGAGACATCGTTGGTGATATTTCTCCAGCGACTCGATGTGTCTACTATACATGGTCCATATCTCTGAGCCATGCAGGAGGGCAGGTATTACTACAGCCCTGTTGACCATGAGCTTGGTGGCAGTTCTGAGGGCCTGGTCTTCAAACACTCTTTTCCTCAGGCGGCCGAAGGCTGCACTGGCACACTGGCGGTGTTGGATCTCGTCATTAATGCCTGCTCTTGATGATAGGAGGCTCCCAAGATATGCTGTCCTCACTGCACAGCACTGCCCCCCCATGTTATCAACGTCCACGGCGCGGCCCTGGACAACGTGAACCACTTCCCATATATCAGGAGCCTGAATATATGAAAGGTGGAGATTTCTGAACGATAAGGGAGGCCAGGGTTGTGAGGAGTGGGCAGGGAAGTGGAGTTGAGGCCATGATCAGATCAGCCATGATCTTATTGAATGGCAGAGCAGACTCGAGGGGCCAAATGAGCTACTCCTGCTCTTATTTTATATGATCTTATATAAGTAATCCAGAGGCCTGGACTAATGATCCAGAGTCAAAAATGAGGATGACTTGCTTCCACTCTAAAAGTGAGTTCTCAGGTGGCTGAAGAGACCAATGTGGGACCTGTCACAAGTCGGCCAGAAAGTAATTGAAGGAAAGCGGGGCTGGGGAGCCTGGGTTGACACACGCTCCTTCTGCTGTCTGCGCTTGGTTTCTGCTTGCTCTCTGCGATGAGACTCCTCGAGGTGCTCAGCGCTCTCTCGGATGCTGTTCCTCCACTTTGGGTTGTCTTCGACCAGTGACTCCCAGGTGCCGGTGGGGATGTTGCACTTTATCAAGTAGGCTTTGAGGGTGTCCTTGAAGCGTTTCCTCTGCCCACCTAGAGCTAACCTTCTGTGACGAAGCTCAGAGTTGAGCGCTTGCTTTGGGAGTCTCGTGTCACGCATGCGGACAATGTGACCGGCCCAACGGAGCTGATTGAGCATGGTCAGTGCTTCGATGCAGGGGGGATGTTGGCCTAAGCAACAACAGAGATTTTGGTGCGTCTTTGCTCCAAATGGATTTGCAGGATCTTGCTAAGGCAGTGCTGGTGGTACTTCTCCAGTGTTTTGAGCTGGTTTCTCTATGTCGTCCATGTCGCTGAGCCACATAGGAGGGCGGCTATCATTACAGCCCTGTAGACCACAAGCTTGATGCCAGTTTTGAAGTTCTGGTCTTCAAATATTCCTTTCCTCAGACGACCGAAGGAAACGCTGGCGCACTGGAGCCGGTGTTGGACCGCATCATCGATGTCTGCCCTTGCTGACAGTAGGCTCCCGGTCCATGTTGTCCCAGGCCGTGTGGGCGATTTTAATGACCAGGGGGAGTGCTGTGTGGTGGGGTCAGGTTGGTGGAGGATCTTTATCTTACAGATGGTTAGCGTAAGGTTAATACTTTTGTTCGCCTCGGTGAGGGTGTTGACGATGGCTTGGAGTTCAGCATTAACATTTGAATCTATTCACAGGGGTGAAGCAATAAAATGGAGATCCACTGGGATTTGGACAGGATTGATTGCTATTTGGTATGAAATGCACAATGGGAGCAAATGCAACTGGACACATTGGGTTGATGAATTCAGGTATTTGGCATTGAGGCTCAGGATGGGGCAAA